>NC_090438.1:614696607-614999637 GCF_031143425.1 Pleurodeles waltl
CAATGGTCTTGTGCGTGTCATGTATGAAAGGTGTGTGAATGGACTGTAAAGCGGTTGGTGCCTGGTCGCGGCTTTACAGCTCACGAGCTGTGAGTCATTGGTTCAGTTTTTTGCCTTTCAGTTATTAACAGTGCATTTCATTTTTGTGAAATTTCTTTTAATAAAATTTGATCCACTGAACCATCACTCACCCTCGTGCCAAATCCAACCAGTATGTGTGGTAAAAATGACAAAACCTGCTCCGCTGTAATCAGGCGTCGCAGCACACTTGTGACACGCTAGGTGCCTCGGGTGGGACCCCGATGATGAAGCATGCCACAAACTTGGTTGGTGGGTGAGGGTTTTTTTTCACATAACCTAAGTGCGTTTCTTTTCACAATTTTTGTGTTTGGCACATCACAGACGTATGTGGACACATCAAAACTGTGTTTGAGGGGGAGCGGGCACCTATGTTTTTGGTCCTGGGTGCGGCCTTCATCTAGGGAAACCTACCAAACCCAGACATTTTTTAAAACTAGACACCCCAATGAGTCCAGGGAGGTTTGGCTTGCGTGGTTCCCCCAACATTTTCTTACCCAGACTCCTCTGCAAACCTCAAAATTTGCTTAAAAAAGCATATTTTCCTGACTTTAATTTGTACGATCACCGCTCCAGCACAAAATTCCTACTCCCCAGTGTTCCCCTCAGTCTCCCAGGTAAAGTGACACCTCACTTGTGTGGGTCCCCAAAGCAGAGTCAGCCTAAAGATGTATAAAAGAAGAATATGTCCTTATCAACACGCTGTGCTATCCCCTCTATCTCTACCAGTTTTGGGCCTTATTCTGTTGCAGGCACCTGGCCCACCCACACAAGTGAGGTATCATTTTTACCAGGAGACTTGGGGGAACGCTGGGTGGAAGGAAATTTGTGGCTCCTCACAGATTCCAGAACGTTCTGTCACCGAAATGTGAGGAAAATGTGTTTTTTAGTCAAATTTTGAGGTTTGCAAAGGATTCTGGGTAACAGAACCTGGTCAGAGCCCCACAAGTCACCCCATTTTGGATTCCCCTAGGTCTCTAGTTTTCAAAAATTCACAGGTTTGGTAGGTTTCCCTAGGTGCCGGCTGAGCTAGAGGCCAAAATCTACAGGTAGGCACTTTGCAAAAAACACCTCTGTTTTCTGTGAAAAAATGGGATGTGTCCACGTTGTGTTTTGGGGCATTTCCTGTCGCGGGCGCTAGGCCTACCCACACAAGTGAGGTGTCATTTTTATCGGGAGACTTGGGGGAATGCTGGGTGGAAGGAAATTTGTGGCTCCTCTCAGATTCCAGAGCTTTCTGTCACCGAAATGTGAGGAAAATGTATTTTTTTAGACAAATTTTGAGGTTTGCAAAGGATTCTGGGTAACAGAACCTGGTCAGAGCCCCACAAGTCACCCCATCTTGGATTCCCCTAGGTCTCTAGTTTTTAAAAATGCACAGGTTTGGTAGGTTTCCCTAGGTGCTGGCTGAGCTAGAGGCCAAAATCTACAGGTAGGCACTTTGCAAAAAAACACCTCTGTTTTCTGTGAAAAAATGGGATGTGTCCACGTTGTGCTTTGGGGCATTTCCTGTCGCAGGCGCTAGGCCTATCCACACAAGTGAGGTATCATTTTTATCAGGAGACTTGGGGGAACGCTGGGTGGAAGGAAATTTGTGGCTCCTCTCAGATTCCAGAACTTTATGTCACCGAAATGTGAGGAAAATGTGTTTTGTTTGCCAAATTGTGAGGTTTGCAAAGGATTCTGGGTAACAGAACCTGGTCAGAGCCCCACAAGTCACCCCATCTTGGATTCCCCTAGGTCTCTAGTTTTTAAAAATGCACAGGTTTGGTAGGTTTCCCTAGGTGCCGGCTGAGCTAGAGGCCAAAATCTACAGGTAGGCACTTTGCAAAAAACACCTGTGTTTTCTGTCAAAAAATGGGATGTGTCCACGTTGTGCTTTGGGGCATTTCCTGTCGCAGGCGCTAGGCCTATCCACACAAGTGAGGTATCATTTTTATCAGGAGACTTGGGGGAACGCTGGGTGGAAGGAAATTTGTGGCTCCTCTCAGATTCCAGAACTTTCTGTCACCGAAATGTGAGGAAAATGTACTTTTTTAGCAAAATTTTGAGGTTTGCAAAGGATTCTGGGTAACAGAACCTGGTCAGACCCCCAGAACTCACCCCATCTTGGATTCCCCTAGGTCTCTAGTTTTCAGAAATGCACAGGTTTGGTAGGTTTCCCTAGGTGCCGGCTGAGCTAGAGGCCAAAATCTACAGGTAGGCACTTTGCAAAAAACACCTCTGTTTTCTGTGAAAAAATGGTATGTGTCCACATTGTATTTTGGGGTATTTCCTGTCGCGGGCCATAGGCCTACCCACACAAGTGAGGTATCACTCTTATCGGGAGACTTGGGGGAACGCTGGGTGGAAGGAAATTTGTGGCTCCTCTCAGATTCCAGAACTTTCTGTCACCGAAATGTGAGGAATTTTTTTTTTTTTAGCCAAATTTTGAGGTTTGCAAAGGATTCTGGGTAACAGAACCTGGTCAGAGCCCCACAAGTCACCCAATCTTGGATTCCCCTAGGTCTCTTGTTTTCAAAAATGCACAGGTTTGGTAGGTTTCCCTAGGTGCCGGCTGAGCTAGAGGCCAAAATCTACAGGTAGGCACTTTGCAAAAAAACACCTCTGTTTTCTGTGAAAAAATGGTATGTGTCCACGTTGTGTTTTGGGGCATTTCCTGTCGCGGACGCTAGGCCTACCTACACAAGTGAGGTATCATTTTTATCGGGAGACTTGGGGGAACGTTGGGTGGAAGGAAATGTGTGGCTCCTCTCAGATTCCAGAACTTTCTGTCACCGAAATGTGAGGAAAATGTGGTTTTTTAGCCAAATTTTGAGGTTTGCAAAGGATTCTGGGTAACAGAACCTGGTCAGAGCCCCACAAGGCACCCCATCTTGGATTCCCCTAGGTCTCTAGTTTTCAAAAATGCACAGGTTTGGTAGGTTTCCCTAGGTGCCGGCTGAGCTAGAGGCCAAAATCTACAGGTAGGCACTTTGCAAAAAACCACCTCTGTTTTCTGTGAAAAAATGGGATGTGTCCACGTTGTGTTTTGGGGCATTTCCTGTCGCGGGCGCTAGGCCTACCCACACAAGTGAGGTATCATTTTTATCGGGAGACTTGGGGGAACGCTGGGTGGAAGGAAATTTGTGGCTCCTCTCAGATTCCAGAACTTTCTGTCACCGAAATGTGAGGAAAATGTGTTTTTTTAGCCAAATTTTGAGGTTTGCAAAGGATTCTGGGTAACAGAACCTGGTCAGAGCCCCACAAGTCACCCCATCTTGGATTCCCCTAGGTCTCTAGTTTTTAAAAATGCACAGGTTTGGTAGGTTTCTCTAGGTGCCGGCTGAGCTAGAGGCCAAAATCTACAGGTAGGCACTTTGCAAAAAACACCTCTGTTTTCTGTCAAAAAATGGGATGTGTCCACGTTGTGTTTTGGGGCATTTCCTGTCGCGGGCGCTAGGCCTACCCACACAAGTGAGGTATCATTTTTATCGGGAGACTTGGGGGAACGCTGGGTGGAAGGAAATTTGTGGCACCTCTCAGATTCCAGAACTTTCTGTCACCGAAATGTGAGGAAAATGTGTTTTTTTAGCCAAATTTTGAGGTTTGCAAAGGATTCTGGGTAACAGAACCTGGTCAGAGCCCCACAAGTCACCCCATCTTGGATTCCCCTAGGTCTCTAGTTTTCAAAAATGCACAGGTTTGGTAGGTTTCCCTAAGTACCGGCTGAGCTAGAGGCCAAAATCTACAGGTAGGCACTTTGCAAAAAACACCTCTGTTTTCTGTCAAAAAATGGGATGTGTCCACGTTGTGTTTTGGGGCATTTCCTGTCGCGGACGCTAGGCCTACCCACACAAGTGAGGTACCATTTTTATCGGGAGACTTGGGGGAATATAGAATAGCAAAACAAGTGTTATTGCCCCTTGTCTTTCTCTACATTTTTTCCCTCCAAATATAAGAGAGTGTGTAAAAAAGACGTCTATTTGAGAAATGCCCTGTAATTCACATGCTAGTATGGGCACCCCGGAATTCAGAGATGTGCAAATAACCACTGCTCCTCAACACCTTATCTTGTGCCCATTTTGGACATACAAAGGTTTTCTTGATAGCTATTTTTTACTCTTTATATTTCAGCAAATGAATTGCTGTATACCCGGTATAGAATGAAAACCCACTGCAGGGTGCAGCTCATTTATTGGCTCTGGGTACCTAGAGTTCTTGATGAACCTACAAGTCCTATATATCCCCGCAACCAGAAGAGTCCTGCAGACGTAACAGTATATTGCTATCAAATATCTGACATTGCAGGAAAAAGTAGATAAAAATTGCAGTTTTTTTCACCTCAATTTCAATATTTATTTTTTTCAGTTGTTATTTTCTGTAGGAAACCCTTGCAGGATCTACACAAATTAACCCTTGCTGAATTCAGAATTTTGTCTACTTTTCAGAAATGTTTCGGTTTCTGGGATCCAGCATTGGTTTCACGCCTATTTCTGTCACTGACTGGAAGGAGGCTGAAAGCACAAAAAATCGTAAAAATGGGGTATGTCCCAGTAAAATGCCAAAATTGGGTTGAAAAATTGGGTTTTCTGATTCAAGTCTGCCTGTTCCTGAAAGCTGGGAAACTGGTGATTGTAGCACCGCAAACTCTTTGTTGATGCCATTTTCAGGGGAAAAAAACACAAGCCTTCTTCTGCAGCCCCTTTTTTCCATTTTTTTTTTTTTTTAACGAAATTTTCACTGTATTTTGGCTAATTTCCTGGCCTTCTTCTGGGGAACCCACAAAGTCTGGGTACCTCTAGAATTCCTAGGATGTTGGAAAAAAAGTACGCACATTTGGCGTGGGTAGCTTATGTGAACAAAAAGTTATGAGGGTATAAGCGCGAACTGCCCCAAATAGCCAAAAAAAGGCTCAGCACAGAAGGGGGAAAAGGCCCAGCAGCGAAGGAGTTATGCCAGCCTACATGAATAAAAATATTTACATTTTCGAGAACTGCATCACTCTAGCTAGCCTTCATCCATTTCTCTTCTGTGCTAGTCTGGGAAATGTCAAACGCAGCAATTAAACAATTTTCTAGATCATCTTTCCCAACATGTGGTTTTCTTTTAATGATAGGATATGTGGACAGGAAGTCTGCCCTAAGATTACAGCTACCAGAGATGTCTTTTACCACAAAATTGCATTCTAACATTTTGGTAGTAGGTCTGGCTATCTGTGAGGTAGCATTCTTAACAATCCTGACATTTAAAATATAGACCAGGGGCTTGTGCGTACATTTTCTGCACCATAAACAGCAACAACATTTTTCTATGGCCCAGAAACATGCCAATAGCTCCTTCTGAAAGACTGAGGCGTAATTCAGAGTCTCTTACAACTCTTGACACATAGCAAATGATGGCTTCTTCTACATTAGTCTTTTGAGTAAGAAGCGCTCCATAGCCTTACTTGCTTGTATCTACTGTTAAGATGCATGGAAAATTGGGATAATAAGACTCGAGGACTCTAGCACTGGTTACCCCTAATTTCACACACTCATATGTGTTATGACAGACATCATCCCAAACAAAAGGGATAGATTTTCTTATCACGGTTCGAAGACTTTTAATTTTAGCAACATACTCAGTAATTAATTTTGAGTAGAACTCGCAAAGCCCTAAAAATAAGAGCAACTCATACTTGTCCTTTAGAAACAGACAATCTGCCCCTGCTTTCCCCAAACCTGGTCTGAGCATTATTCAGTCACAGGAAAGAACATGACCCAAAAATAGTTTTTATTGGCCACAATTCACATCTTGGTAAACAACACCATCATCTTTTTCAAAAAGTTGAAACATGATTCTCTGGAAGACTAACACTGCAGGCGCCACTCCGAATGGCACACAATATTACTGGAATGTACCCTTTGGTAAGTTGAAGGCAGTAAAAAGGCTGGGTAATTCTTCCAACTCCACTTGATGGTAAGCTAAAGTTACATAAATTTTCGAAAAACCACTCAGCCCCCACCTAAGTTTACTTATCAAGCTGATAATTTTTGGGAGAGGATAGGAGTCAATCTAAATTTCCTTGTTTATACTGCGTACATATATACACATAACCTCATGTCCCCATTTCATTAGTGGGCCACTACAAAAGGCGATAACCACAAAAAAAAAAGATTCATCCGGCTCAACTACATCCTTTCCTTGCAATATTCTTAATTCCTTCTCATTTCCTAAGCTAAATGGTACAGTTCACACCTTGTGTTTGACAGGTACTGTGCGCCTTCACTAACCTTGATATTGTGTTACAACCTTTTTATAATATCCAGAGAATCTGAAAAAAAATAAGAGAATTGCAGTGAAAGACTGTCCACTGTTGTCTGACCATGAAAAGCATAAGTTGTTCCTTAGTTCTAGACCTCAGTACGATCCCAAACAATTCCTGGTGGAACCAAGCCAACATGTTGACACATTTGACTGAGACACAGACCTCATTATGAATCTTGCGCCCCTTGAACTCAAGTACTTCCTCAATCAAGACCTCCAATTCTATCTTTTTCCTTCATATGATACAGGGGGATTTGTCATGGAAAAACAATCTTGATCACCCTACTTTTCTTAGAAAAAGCGGTGTATCGAGAGAGCACTATCAATGTTTCAGTACTGGGGTGTAAATGCAGGCCATCATAAAAGTGGTGCATTGCAAGAACCCTTTTCTTTCTTGTGGGGTACAGAGTAAAACATAAGCCCTACTTCTTGTCTACTGTGCGCAAACGTGCAACGGCCCAGAATGAATTTCCCCTCCAATTCTGGTTCAACAACCACTGGTGCACAGGTGAAACACCATCACCAATCTCACCTACTGAGGTCGACTGAGTCTATGGACTTGGCGAAGAGTGTAGTAGTCAGAATGATTTGCTCACAAACCAAAGACATTAAACCATAAAACAATGTTAAACATCATAAGCAATTTAAAACTAAATCAAACTCCAAACCAAATAAAGTTTCAAAGCTTTATTACAATACCAAAATCAATGTCACGTAAATGGTGCGCAAAACTAAGTGACAAACATACTTGAAAACCATTGGCTAACCGAAACATCTGAAAAGATTCAATCTACTAAACATCAATACGGTTAGACACTCCAAAAGAAATATATACATTAGCAACAATACAATATGCAAATTATTATTAGAATTCAAAGCAGATAATGGTGACATCAGTAAATCATCAAAATACAGATTTACATTCAATTTCAGATTTCAGAGCTGGACCATTCCTAATACTAACACAAATTTGGAGTTGCATGTGTGGGAACAGGCTAACACATGCAGGCAAAGCAAAAATAATAAGAAGACAAAAATAATTTGGAAAAAGAATCGAACTGCAACAACTCACTCCCAAAAATTCGCTGGCGTAAGTCACTAACTAAAGAAAACAAGAAACCACATTTAATTATAACTTTCCTCATAGGACGGCACACAAGAGCAATTCTTCAGGCAGGACAGTCACCATCTTCCGCCATCAGATGACAACAGTATCAGGGCAGTGCAAACAATGAGCTGCACATAGGACAGAATCAACAGTTCAGAATTAGTTGGCCTTATTAGTACTGAACCACAAAACAGAATAGGGCAGTTAAGAATATAATGAGGAAACTCATCGGGGAACTTAAAAAAAAAACAGGAGGGTGGCAGCAGACTCAAACAGGATTCTGAACAGCATTGAGGCAGAAGAACTAACTTTTAATTTCAAAGTCTCTCACTAACTGAAATTATCATTGAGTGATATCACAATAAAAGCTTACATTCTCTAGTTATTTGTTACTTGAGATCCTTTTTCACAGCACATCATAAACCAAACGAGTACATTTCACATGAGAACTACAAATATCCTGTCCTGTTTAACAGCTAGAACAAATAAAGCAACAATGTTATTCTAAGACATGTTTGTTGCCTATAATATATCAAGGCATTCAACATTCATGTTAGCAACCTAAGGAAAGAATTCAGGTCAGAGGGAACAGAATAAATAAGTGATTTTCCATTACTGCAGCAAAATGAATCTCTTCAGGCCTAGTCAAGTTAAAGAAGTCTCAATACACATTAATACATTAACACATGAATAAATCAATTGCGAACCTTACAATTCATAAAGGAAAAGCCAAATATTTAATTGCAAACATTATTTTTCACGTTAGAATAATTTTAAACGTGCATTTATGATTCTGCACTCATGTAACTCATAATAATAAAATTAATTAAATTGAATATAAGTATGATTAATTCATATTTATTTTAATACTTGCAATATTTATCTACATTTAATAAAACATTCTTTAATGTTAACTCATTTTAATACTTTCATTTAATATGAATGCAAAACTCTCATGTTAAAACGTGGTGCACAATACGAATGGTGGCCACATGGTTAACCATATTCAAACGTGCACATTTTACAACTCGTGCTACTTTCTATGGTAAGCTTCTAAAAGCAGGTTAATTAGTCACCATATGCTAACTTCTATGCCACTAATTTATTAATAAAAATTGATCTCTCTAATGTGTAATCAGAGTTTTTCTATTGAGCAACAATTTTCTTTTGAGTACATGCGTGATGTACTGCTGCAGAGAAATAGTGCCCATTCGAGCTGTGGCAGGCTCCAAAGCATTGAATTAGCTTACCAGCTCCCTTTTAGACATGTCTTTAAAACCTAATGCTTTTTATTAAATACAGTTGAACAATTCTGCTGTAAAATGCATCACTTGGTCATAAAATATTTTTCGGCCATTGGATGTAAACCCTTCCCACTCCTCCAGCCCTTTTCAAGAGCGGCAAGAAGACACGCTATTCTCAACTGATAGGTGCCATGTAGTGTTGCTAGGCATTTTTTATAAGGGATGTGCTTGGTTTTCAGTGCTACAAGGGGGAAAGGCAATAAAACCCTATAAATATAGGGAAGAACTGGATAACTTGAGAAGTTGTGTTAAGAGCAGTGTTTTCCCTAATAAAACTCAATTGGTTCTGGGGGGAAATTAATAAAACCCTATGAATCAATTTGTGTTGAGAGCAGTATTTTCCCTAATATAATTCAATAGGTTTTAATTAATGATAAGGGATTCGCTCATTATCCATCATCACCAAGACAGTTCCAAAAATAAACTACTGACACGGGTTGACAATAACCAACAAGTTACTTCTCATCATGCATAATGTCAGGATACATTTTTCTCAATGAAACAACAATTGCCATGTTCATTTACATGCCTTGAACATATATGATTGAAATGAAAACGAACAATTGTCATTAAAATGTTCCAACTGTCCTAATGCACTAGATTATCCACCGAATTGAGTCAACGAGTGTAAACCATTTCTAAAAAAATAACTGTCTGATTTTTTATGACGCACCGCCTTACACGAAACGAAGACTGAAATTAGTAGCACGGTAGGAAACGGATCTATTAAGAAGCAGAGGCAAGAAAACATGGCTTCAGCTAAATTTTCATTAGCTGCACTTTTTTTCTGATGGAGGCATGTTCAGAATGCTGGACACTGTAAAGAAGTTTCACTGCCTCAAAATCGATGTTGCCAAGCTGACACTATGGAACAAGAATGTTATCATAATTGGAAAAATAAGTTTAGAGAGGGTTGGAAAAGGTCAGAGGGCTCCTTTGATGCACAAAGGTCGAACGCAAGCTTTGGCAAAACTGTAGACCTGAAGAACAGCAAAGCCAGACATCTCTCAACAAATGTGCCTCATGTTACAATCAATTACCTAATGTAAAGTGTTAGAAATAAATACACTTAGTATAGATTCTGTCAGCTCTTCAATTAGGAATAAATTCCCAGCCGCACTCAAAGGCTCTTTTAATTGTGTTCTCTGTGGCAACTTCTTCCCCCTTGATACCCATCACTGTTCCAACTTCTACTGTCCGTCCCAGAACGGTGAATTTAGGAAATCAATCTGCTAATGTATAATTTGTAAAGCTTTGCAGCCTAACAAATAGATAATTGATCCCTCCACAAATGCTGCCTCCCCACGGATGTGAAGCCCCGTGAATAAGAAACACGAGACTGGATCTAGGGTAAAATCAAGGGAGATGCAATATTTAAAAGCCAGAAAGCTAAACGGGTTAATAGCTGCATTAGTGGCCTCTTGCCTTTTAGCTGTGGTTGGCGAACAAACGCCGCTTGCATTAAGAGTGTGAAAAGGGAACTTGTATTTCACTTTGCTTATCCTCTACCGAGCTCTTATTACTTTTAAGAGACTGAAGGCAAACCCAACATGGAGATAAGAAGATGAGATTGCATCAGTCTGTAAATATTGTTTTTCCCCAAACCTCTGATAGCAATGCCAATACACACACAAGTCTCCCGTGGCTTTTCCACCCATCGAAAAAATGCACTTCTTGGATACTAAAGACAATTAAAATCTGTCAAAACTTGCCCCCGTGGTTTTCAAATAATGTGAGGCCTTACAGAATTTAAATTGTGAATTTTCATTCAGCATCACCTCAACCACTGATGAAGCAGAATGCAAACAGCTAAGCAAATGTTTGGTGCAACGCCCTTAACCAATTTTACGCATATTTTACAGTCAATAAATGGGTGAAAATAACTTAACTGAAATAGTTCTATGTAATCCATGAGTTGGCCCAGCTAAACATAATCAACTAGTGCTACGATGCTCTAAGACAACAAGATAGAATGTGATGAGTGAGTGCTATTTCTCGGAGGTACTGAAATGTGTCTGTTGTACTGAACATATCTGATTGGACTTGGCCCTTTTTGCAAGGTTATCCCCAAACCCTTTCCCTTCCTCCTGCTATTTATTCTGTCTTGTTTTGGTTGGCTGTAGGACTCCGGGCACTTTACCACTGCAAATCAGAGCTAAAGTGCATATAATCTCTGTCTAAAATGTATTGATGATTGGTTTATCTATGATTGGCATATATGTTTTACTGGTAAGTCCCTAGTATAGTGCACCAGGTGTGCCCAGGGCCTGTAAATGAAATGCTACTAGAGGGCCTGCAACACTGATTGTGCCACCCACATGAGTAGCCATGCAAACATGTCTCAGACTTGCCACTGCAGCACCTGTGAGTGCAGTTTTACACTGCCATGTCGACCTCGCCAGTGTACCCACTTACCTAGCCCAAACCTTCCCTTTTCCTACAGGTACATCACCCCTAAGGTAGACCCAAGGCAGCCCCGTGAGCAGGGTGCAGTGTATTTAAAAGGTAACACATGTACTTGTGTGTTTTACATGTCCTGATAGTGAAATAGTGCTAAATTCAGTTTTCACTATTGCAAGCCTATCTCTCCCATAGAGTAACATGGGGATTGCCTTGAAATATCTTTTAAGTGTAATTTCCCACTGGGAGCAGATAGAGGTATGGAGTTCGGGTCTCTGAACTCACAATTTACAACTACCTCTTTTGGTGAAGTTGGTTATTGAATTGTATATTTGAAAATGCCACTTTTACAAAGTGGGCATTTTCTTGCTTAACCGTTCTGTGCCTCTGCCTGTTGAGGAATACACGCCTGGGTCAGGATGACAGTTGGGATGTTTGTGTATTCACTCTAGACAGTCACACAAAAGGAGCTGAGGTGTGCCCTGCATATCCTGATGGCCCATCACCAGGCTGGTGTTTCTCCCCGAGCTAGAGTAGTGGGAGGAGCTGACACTTGCATCTGATTAGTGCTGTGCCTGTGCTGTGCCTGTGCTTACACAAAGCAGTCTCCAACGCCCTGCAGTGTGCATGGGGCTACAGCAGGGAAAGGCAGGGTCTTGTGCATTACAAGTACTTCTCTTTGAAGTTTGCCTACTTCAAAGACAGAAATGGTAATAAGTACTGGCCCTCTGACCCAACATAGACAGAACACTTCTGGTCTGAGGACATTCTGCCAGGAAGAAGAGCAGGATGCTGTAGGTGGGACTGCCTCTCTGCCTGTTGCTTAGTTGGGCTGGCCTGCTGCTTGCTGCTTCTGTCCTGGGAATGAAAGGACTGGACTTTGCTTTCTACATCCTGTTTTCCAAGGTTCTCCAAGGGCTTAAACTGAACTTGCCCCCTGTTAAGAAGTCTCAGGGCCATCAAAGACTTCACCTGCCAGCATCTGGCTCACTTGCTGAGAGTCCTGACTTACCAAGTGGTGCCAAATCCAGTTCTTAGGCCCCTGGAACTGCAAGGGACCGACGCCTCATCTCCTCTGACTAGCAGTAAGGAACCGACGCCTCACCTCCCCGGTAGCAGTAATTTCCAAGGTACCGTACCTGGGTTCCGTGCGGCTCCGTGACTGGCCCACACTCTCTCACGAGTAGCATCGAACTGTTGGAAGCGACTCCGTCAAGGCACAGTGATAGCCCCAGTGGGAGCTATTATGTTTTTAAGTACTATACTAAGATTTTAGCTTTGAAAATTATCTTTACTTGTGTATGTTGGATTTTTGTCAATTTGGTCTTGTTTTACTCAGATAAATATTGGCTATTTTTCTAAACTGGTGTAGAGTACTTCTGTGGTGTCTTCGCTGTGTTACTGTGTGCGTATAAATACTTTCACATTGCCTCTAAGATAAGCCTGACTGTTGAACCAAGCTACCAAGGGTGTTAGCAGGGGTTACCTTAGCTATGTGACTTCCTTACCCTGACTAGAGTGAGGGTCCCTACTTGGACAGAGTGCAAACCACTGCCAACTAAAGACCTCATTTCTAACACTGGTGGCCAGCGGGGAGAATAGGACTTGTATTTGTACATGACATACAGTGATTTGTGTACACTACTTCCATATCGCAGACCATTACATATCAGCATACTGTTTTTCTCTTTTTTGAACTCTTGAGTTTTAGCCACAATCATGTCTCAGTCTGGTGAGCCATCAGCGGTAGCTGCAGATTTTGGTGTTTGAGCAGGAGAGGTTGGAAAGCTATACAGTGCCTCAGCTCAAAAAGTTCTGCAGGAAGTGCAAATGTCCTTTTAAAAGGCTCACTAAGAAGGAGGAGCTGCAAAAGGCACTGAGGGCCTGGTTGGAAGCCAGGGAGGCTGGTGCTCACACAGAGGATGAAAATGTTGCTGTGGAAGAAGAGGAACAAAGTCTGCACCGGGGATGGCTGGAAGAACCAGCATCACCTGGGGGGGGGGGGGCAGCCGCAATGGTGGAGGAGCTCCCTCGAGAGCTCACAGCAGTGTTCCCTCTCCAGGTCTGTCTCAAGAGGAGCTGGAGAACAAGCAGAGAGCCAGGAAGCTCGAGTTGGAGCAGGTAAAGCTCAGTTTAAAGCAGGGGAGAGAAAAAGCTTTGGAGGAAATGAGACTGGCCCTAGAGAAGGAGAAAGCTCTTTGGAATCAGAAGCCAGGAAGGCTGAGTTTAGCTCACATGGTGGCAGCAAAAGTATAATGTCCAGTAATGAAGAAAAGGTCCACACACCCAGAGACCTGGTTTCAAAGGAGGGAGGTGACATACACCAGTGGTCTCAGGCATATGAGGTAAATCCAGAGGTACACAGGGTACCTGAGGTGGATTGGGGAACTGGCACAGGGAGTCATATTCCTGGTGGTGGTAGGGATACTCTACTGGCTCCAGAGGGGAGTGACAGGGAGAGGTGCAAACCCATGAAGGAAGCCCTGTTTAGGGAGTATGAAGTCACCCCAGAGGAGGGTAGGTTGAGTTTGGAGAGCAGTCACATACTGTATCACCAAATGGGGGATGATGTGGGGTACTTTTTCAAGGCACTGGATGGTTGGGTGAAGGGTTGTATGGTTAACACATGTGAGGGCCTGTACAATTTGATTGCTGGAGAGGATATGTTCAGTCACAGTTTTAGAGAGCTATACCAGCACATGGTTGACTGTGAATTCTCAGACCCCCAGGGAGCTTGCACTGGAGGCAGACTTCTGGGTGGGTGCCAGAGCGCCTGGTATGGCACTGCGGAGTGATCCCAAGGAGAATGGCTCAGGTGTTCCCCCATCAGAATGAGGGGGAAGGAAGCAATGACCCAGACAGGTCCCAGTGTAGTAGGAGGGGAGAAGGATCCCACATCCTTTCCAAGAGTAGGAGAAGGGGGGAGTGGGCAGAGGCCCAGGGTGCCCTATCACCAGCCCCAGCGCTTGGGTGGCTATCAGAGAGGGCACAGGCAGGGGGACATGGTCTATATCAGGAGACCATCCACTGATGGGAGTCTCACAGTGTCAGGAGAACTTAGGGGGCTGCTGTCACAAGCATCGCATCAGTTCTGGTGTCTGGCAGCACTAGTGCGGAGAGAAGGGTGCAGAAGTCCAGATGGAGGGGTCAGAGGGGGAGACAGTCCCCAGTGGGATACCTGTGGGTCAGGAGTTGCCCGCTCTGAGGTCAGAGCACCCAGGAATGACCCTGGTGACACCACATTTGGCTTGGGAGGGCTTGATACTCTGTCAGATGGACAGGGGTTGGGAGACCTGTGCATGGCAGACTCTGACAGAAAACATGAGGAATGTGTTTCCCTTGGGGGGGGGGGGGTGGTACTCCTCTGGAAGTCTTGGCTTGCTGGGCACATGCTCAGCCTAAGGGTACAGAGCCTGGGTTGAAGGACCAGTTGCAGGATAGCACTTCTAAAGTGGTGAGAGAAATGTGAAGGACAGCTGCCACAAACGCCCTGACAGTTCTGCATTTCATAGAGTGCATTGGTTTTGGGTAAAGTGGTGGTGGGTGCATTGGCGCACAGTGCATTGGTTTAGAATAGGGAGGCATAAAACACAGCAGCATTGAGTGGTGTACTGTAGAGTGGTGTGGTGTAGAGTGCAGTGGTATAGATTATAGTGGAGTAGACTGCAGTGGCGCAAAGTGAAGTCTAGTGATATAAAATGCAGAGGCATAGAGTACAATGGCAGAGAGCAGATTGTTTCAGATTAGAGTGAAATGGCATAAAATAGATTGGTGCAGGGTAGATTGAAGTGGTAAAGGGTAGATATGGAGTAGTGCAGGGTAGAGTGCAGTGGAACAGAGTAGTGGCATAGAGTGCAGTGGCAGAGTAGAGTGGTGCAGTGTAGAGTAGAGTGGCGCAGTGGTGTGTTCAGCAGCATGGAGTGGCACAGAGTGGGGTAAGCCAGAGTGAAATAGAGTGCAGTGGCATAGAGTAGATTGCTTCAGAGTAGATTAAAGTGGCATGGAAAGGAGTGGTGCAGGATTAAATGGAGTGGTGCAGCGTACCGTGCAGTGGCATTGAGTATTGAGGTAGAGCAAAGTGGCTTAGAGTAGAGTGGCGTAGAGTGTAATGAGGTAGAGTAGATTTTTTTCAGAGTAGAATGAAGCGGCATAGAGTAGAGCGGTGCAGGATAGAGTGCACTGGCATAGACTAGTGGCATACAGTGCACTGGTGTAGAGTGCAGTAGCATAGAGTGCAGTGTTGCAGACTAGAGTGGCTAGAGTAGAGTGACGTAAAGTGGCCTGGTGCAGAGTAGAGTGTCCTAGACTGGAATGGTGTAGAGCACAGTTGCAAAGAGTGTAGTGGTGCATAGTAGAGTGGAGTAGAGTGCACTGGCATAGAGTAGAGTGGTGCAGAGTAGCGTGGCAGAGAGTTCAGTGGCGTAGAGTGCAGTGTTGCAGAGTAGAGTGTTGTGGAGCGGCGTGACGTGCAATTGTAACGAGTGGAGTGGAGTGAAGAAGAGTAAAGTGATGTAGAGTGCAGTGACGTAGATTACAGTGGTGTGGAGTGCAGTGGATTAAGGTAGAATGTTGCAGACTATAGTGAGGTAAAGTGCTGTGGTGCAGGCTAGATTGGTGTAGAGTGTAGTGGCATAAAGTGTATGGTGGAGAGGGTATTGGTGATCAGTGCAGTGGCATAGACTAGAGTGGAGAGGTGCAGAGTAGATTGCAGTGGCATAGAGTGGAGTGGCATAAAGTGGAATGGCGCAGAGTGGAATAGAGTGGCATACAGTGCAGTGGCATAGAGTAGATTGCAGTGGCGTATAGTAAAGTGGCAGAGTGTAGTGCAAGAGTGCAGTGGTGAAGAGTAGATTAGAGTGGCTTAGAGTGGAGTGATGCAGAGCATACTGGCACAGAGTGTAGTGACATACAGTGCCAGACGTAGAGTGCAGCAGAGTGGTGTAGAGTAGAGTGCAGTGAAGATTGTGGTACAGTTCAGTGACCGAGAGTGCAGTGTTGCAGAGTAGAGTGGTGCACAGTGAAGTAGAATAAAGTGGAGTGGTGCAGAGAACAGTGGACTGGTAAAGGGTAGAGTGCAGTGGCATAGGGTGGAGTGATGCACTGTGTAGCAGCATAGAGTGTATTGGAATAGAGTGCATTTGCATAGAACAGCCGAGAGTAGGGTGAAGCATTGTAGAGTGCAGTGGCATGGAGTAGAGTGGCATAGAGTACAGTGGTGTAGAGTTCAGTGGCAAAGTGCAGTGTTGCAGAGTAGACTGTCAGAGTGCAGTGGTGTCGAGTAGCGTAGAGTGCATTGGCGTGGACTGCAGTGCTGTAGAGCGGTGCAGAGTAGAGTGGCACAGAGAACAGTGGCACAAAGTACAGTGGTGCAGAGTAAAAAAAAGAGTGGCAGTGAGCAGTGGTTCTCAACTTGTGGTCTGGGGACCCATGGGGGTCCACAAAGCATCCTCAAGGAGTTCGTCACTAGTTAGAAAATTAATATTAACAGATTAATTAGGTGTATATAAATAAAGTGGATAACTGTAGAATTGACCATTTTAAAACATACTGTACATGTCAATTATTTGAAACTGGAGGCTAAAAATTAAATTGGTATCCTCAGATTAATTTGTGTTAGTAGTGCAGATGCATCAAACAGAATACATTATGGACAATGTGTGGCTTTAACTGAATTCAGAAAAGCTCCAATCTTCTTATTAAAGTTAAACATTTTATTTTTTAATTGTATGTGCTTGCAAATTAAATGAAATGTGTTATCATTTGCATATGTGTTTGATGGAATACTTGTTTCTGTCTTTTTTGTGTACTGTTTTGCGGTTCGGATCCCCGGATTCCAATAGTGATAAAGTGGGAGTCCCCGGATTCCAATAATGATAAAGTGGAGGTCCACAGAAGTAAAAAAATTGGAAATCACTTGAGTAGTGTGCAGTGACGTAGATTATAATGGAAGTAGAGTGCAGAGGCATATTGTACAGTGGTGTAAAGTGTTGCAGAGTACAGTATAGTGGCAGAAAGTAGAGTTGTTAGACCTATCAGCCTTAGGGAGGTCTTTCCACAAACGTTTTCCTCAGATTTTTACTGTATCTTTTCATTGGCCTTGGGACTCGGAGCACTTTACCACTGCTGAACAATGCTAAGGAGCATGTGCTCTCTTCACTAAACATGGTAACACTGGTTTACACCGGTCTGGCAAATTTACTTTACTTGTGAGTCCCTTGTAAAGTGGTATGCCATATACCCAGGGCCTGTAAATTAAATGCTACTAGTGGGCCTGCAGCACTGATTGTGCCACCCACATAATTAGCCAGTTAAACATGTCTCAGACATGCCACTGGAAAGTCTGTATATGCAGTTTCACTGCCACTTCAACTTGGCATTTAAAACCCCTTGCCAAGCCTTAAACTCCCCTTTTACTACATATAAGGAATCACTAAGGTAGGCCCTACGTGGCCCATAGGGAAGGGTGCTATGAAAGTAAAATGTTTTTTTCACTACTGTGAGGCCTACTCTTCTCATAGGCCAGCATTGGGAATTTCTGAATATACTTTTAAGCTGTAATTCCTACCAGAAAGGAGTTTCTACGTCAATATTCATATCATTGGAATGGTAATCATAAAGTCTCCTTAATTCTAAAGTCTGATTTAACTTCTATTTTCTATTTTAGAAATGCCACTTTTAGAAACTGGGCATTTCGCTGCTCTTACAGCTCTGTGTGCCTGCAGCCTGTCTTCAATATACATCTGGGGCAGGTGACAGCTACACTTTGTGCATTCCCTCTAGACAGCCACAAACACAGGAATGTTAGGAATGTTATGTGTGTCTGAGTACTCATCTGCATTCTGATCGCTCTCCGGCAGGAAGAGCGGAGGGGGACTGACACACCTGAACAGCGAGTGCCTGTCCCACACAAAGGGCTGATTACCCCCTATTGAACATTTGCAGCCATGGTTGAGGAAGAAAGGACCTCTGTGAGCTTCCAAGACCCTTCTCTGAAGTCACCCCCACTTCAAAGGTACATTTGGGTATAAGAACTGGGTCTCTGACCCCACCAAATCAGTACACTAAAGGACCTGTGAAGAACTCTGCCGGGAGTATGGACTACTGTGCTACAAGGAGTGCCACTCTGCTGGACTGTTTTCTGCTTTGATGAGTTACCCTGCTGCCTGCTAATCTTTGCCATGCTGAGGAAGAACTGGGTCCCTCTCACCTGATCCCAGAGTGACCCCAAGGGCTTGTTGCCTTGCCCCTGTTCTTCTCCAGTCTCGGGGACATCAAAGATTGCTTTTAACAAACACCCTGAATCTGTCTGCTGTGATCCCTGCTGTGCTAGCTAGTGCCAATCCAGTCCTTGGCCCTTGGATGTGAGTATCTGTTTTGCAACTCAAGAAAATCCTTGCATCAATGACATTGGGCCGATCGAAACAAGTGCATTTCCTCTCAACTCAGATGCATCGCCGCTGTTTCCTGAATCGGAGACAGCGCATTGCTGACTGAGCGACACATCATCCACAGATTCTGATGCATCTTCGTCAGTGTAAAGCTCGGCACCAACGCCTCACTTCAACCCAGGGGTTCGACAACAATGCATTGCCTCGACGCCCAACACTGCCTGATCTTCGATGCATCCGCAATGCTGTGCAGCTCAGAACTGACACATCACCTACATCTCCTCGATCTACACCGACGCATCGCCTCCTCTGCTCCATGAGACGAGCCCTCGACATTGGAGCTTTTTCCATCCATTTTCAGCGGACCCTGTCTGGTTCTGCAGCCGGCCTGCCCTCCATCGCAATCAGCCTGAACTTTGGATTTACCCTGGTCTAGCACGACATCAAGTAACCTTTTAGCACTATTGACTTCTAAGCACTATTTTTGGCTTATTCATTAAAACTTCATATAGCAACTTCTACTGATTGGATTTTTGTCATTTTGGTCTTGTTTTACTCATAAAAATAGAATCCACTTTTCTAACCCTGCTCAGAGTACTTTTTGTGCTTTTTCTGTTGTTACTTAGTGGGTGTGTTGCACAAATACTTAACACATTACCTCTTTAGAGAAGCCTGACTACTCTGTGCCAAGCTATCAGAGGGTGAGCACAAGTTATCTCGAAGAGTGTATCTCTCATACACTGACCAGAAGTGGTGGTCCCTGCCTGTACAGGGTGCATACTCTGATAACCAGAAATCCCAGGAGTGCAGTGGCGCACAGTAGAGTGCAGTGGCACAGAGTAGAGTGGAGTAGCGCAGAGTGGAGTGGCACTGAGTGTAGTGGCCTAAGAGTAGATTGTTTCAGAGTAGAGTGGAGTGGTGCACAGTGGAGTATAGAGGCATGGAGTGGTAGAGTGCACAGTAGATAACAGTGGCATAGAGTGGATTGGCATAGAGTGTACTGGCACAGAGCCTAGCAGTACAGAGTAGAGTGCGTTGGCTTAGAGTGCAGCGGCAAAGAGTGCAGTGTTGCAGAGCAGAGTGGCATAAAGCAGAGTGGTGCAGAGTGTGGTGGCGCAGAGCGGGGTAGTGTAGAGTGCAGTGGCGAACAGTGCAGAGGTGCATATTAGAGGAGTGTGGGGTAGAGTGCATTGGCATAAAGTAGAGTGGTGTGGAGAGGCATAGAGTGAATTGGAGTGGTGCAGCGTAGAGAGCAGTGACAGTGTGGAGTGGTGCGGAGCGGTGCAGAGTAAACAGCAGAGGTGTGAAGTGGTGCAGAGTAGAGTGGAGTGAGGTTAAGTGAAGTATGCATGGTGTGGTAGCATACTATCATAACAGAGAACACATTTTCAATTGAAATTACCATTACATTTGCATAGACATAGTTTTACTGATAAAAGTATAATGGTACAAACAATAATGTGTGGAAATGTCATCACCTAGTATTGATTTGCCTTGATCGTAATAAAATATTTGTTTCTACCACAATTCAGAATTAGCACAAAATGTGCTACATTTGTGCTTTTATAATTCTGATACGTATTTTGGAGGAAGAATATTTTTGGTCATATCACCAGTTTTCAGTATTTAGTCCCAGAACTGACACCGCATACAGAAACACTTTCATCGACTGGGCACTAGAGAAATAATTCTCTTGCAGCCACCCTTACAGGATTCAGGGCATAAAAGATTGTTTTTATATTAATATTTGCTTGTGTTGGAGGCATCAACTTTGCAAGATGAGGCTCAGTGTACCTCGTCTTCTCTAGCGCAGCCTGAGTCACTGTTCTAAAACAGGTATGAAGGACACCTTGGCATATTTAATTCAAAGATGCAAGGAAGGGTTAGCCCTATAGTAAACCCATAAAAGTATTACCCGTGTCTTTAATAGAACAATGATCAGTAATTAAACTGTAAAGTGCACTTTGAACAGAAGTCCACATATACAGCAATTATATATCCTTCTTGTGATCAGTTAACTGTTCTATACAAATTTAATTGAGGCTTCATAAGTAATGGTGTATCACCCTGGTTTTATTGGATGATTTGTTATCTATTCTTAATCGTACACTGAACAGAATCCCAGAAGATTGATTATGGTTGCCAGTGATTTTAACACCAGGTAAGAACCTATTACAGAATTCACAGAACTTTTGGAAGTACAAGTTTTGTGATACTTACTGTGACACTCAGAATTTAGGATCTTCCCAGTTAATTAACACTGATGTGATGCTGATTTTAGAATATTAATGACAGAACTGCTGGGAGACATATAACAAGAGTGAATAAGTGTTTTTTGTCATCCATAGGGCCTAATAGTAAACTCTTATAGCTAAAAATTGGATTAAGATCAGCAGCAATGGCCTGAGGTACTGGAGACAGCTAAAGAATCACATACCTTCTGGCAACTTAGACGTGGTAATAAGGTAGCCGTAGCTATATTGGAATATCATATTGTGGAAAAAGGTTGATTTTCACACGTTTCAACTCCACACACTGGAAATAGCCAACAGCCATGGATAGTTGAAGTTCAGCATCAATCTTCCATACACCAATGTTTAGCATCATTTGTACTGTTTCATTGTAAAAAAAAGTTCTAGTCAGAGACAAAAAAATTGGAGGGCCCCAGTTGAGATAAGAAACTCACAGATGTGAACAAATCAGAATCATTCATCAAGGGCAGTTACTTCTTTTACTATGTAATGCAACCTTGAAAGGCATCATGTTTCCAATTACATGGTTGGGTGCAGAAATTATTATTCAAAAGGTTAAGCTGCTGTGATCCTGTGAATTACTGACAAATAGGTGAAATCAACAGTCAAAGAATATCTGAGTGTTTGTTCCTGACAAGATTAGAAACATTTATATTATCATTAATGTTCTGTTAAATTGTCATGTGGGGTTTAGAAAAAGATGAGCAGGGTGAATATTGTTTAGGGTACACTTATTGGGGAAAAGTATGTGAATCTTATTTGATTTTTTGTTGATCTAAAGTCTGCATTCTATAGCATCCCAAAGCACATGAAGCGGTATTAAGTGTCTTTTCTCACCTGTTCCATAACGTGTCCATAGCTCTGACAATCTGTGACTTATGAACATTGCAACAAATCTAAGTAGCACAATAATAACAAACTCTGTGTCATTTGACAGTATAATGACTCGATTGGAACCATTTCAAATAGCCCATTCAATATGTGTTACAAAACAATGATCAGCTTCCTCCAATTTGCTGTTAAGTTCTTGAACAATATGGTTCGTACCTTTTGAATATCTCTCTGCATGCACTAACTCCTCATTGACAATCTTTCCATTTGCAATAATTGGAAATTCAGTGTTCACTTAAGCCTCAGCAATGTTTTGGTGAGTTAACATCACCAAGTTCATCTTGTTCAATGTTGATAACCAGAATTTATCGCTGTTAGGTATAGCTGTCAAATTTTTGATGCAGGAAAGGTCAATTGTTCCACTTGTTGACATTTGTCTGACTCTCTCACATTCTTTGGCAGATAGTTCAAGATAACTGTCAAAGACAATGTGCAGTTCTTGCAAGATGCACCTGACTTTGATATTGTAGAACATTATGAACGATCTCTACAAAGTTCTGCATGGACAAAATGGGGCACAGACTTCAGCAATCATCATGGAAGATATGGAAGAGTAAAGTGGAGGGGGACTATTATAATTGTTTTAAACTCTAGCACATCATTTACTTGCCTACTTCCAAGTCTGTACATTTTTGAATGATGAGAAAACAAGATCAATGAGTTTTCTGACAAAGTAAATACACATTGCTATCACTGGAGAGCTTTGTGATTAAAAAAACATCATTGCATTTCAAGGATGAGTCAAAATAATGGAACTCTCGCAGATGACAATTATTTTATTCTATTCCATTGTTAATAACTTTCCTATAGTCGCCTCAAAAAACGTTAAAACAGTAATTGTAAGTCCCAGTATATTAACGAGTCAAATAGTATGTGGATTTGCTAGTCCGGTGTGTATGTGTTGTAATGTACTGTATATGATGCAGACCCTCACACAGCTCCTGTGAGGTCATTATGGATTCCGGTGGTGGGGCCGTGGCAACGTTGGTGTGTAGGGATGAGCTCAAGAACTCAATAACTCTGAGTTGTAAATAAAGCAACAAGGTTTGCATGAAAACACACCAGTCTTCATTGTGTTTTTAAACCTGTCTGTTACATTTTGCCTTCAACAGTAGACAGGTACTCGAGCTTATCAGCACACTGAGGTAAGTTGCAGGAATGTATTAATCTAGAATGCTGCTTTATTCGGTTCTACTATTCTACTCATCTGCTGTGTGAAGGCAGGGGAACCACTGCAAGATTGGGCACTGTTCGAGTCTGTAAGCAACGTTAGTTTGTTGTTGTGTGAGGGTCTTGAGGGTATACCTCAGTTGAGTACAGTGTTCACATAGTAGAAGTGTACGAATCATAATGGGTCTACCAGGACACAAGTCAGGGGTACATGCGGGTGAACGCCGTACACCAACTATTTTCAAAGGGTGTAAAACGTCCACCCTGCTCAAAGGCTGGTCACTCTAGCAAGAGTGAACCAATTGTGGGCATTCAATTTGGGCTGAATCCTGATATTTTGCAGAGAATCAGTCACTACGCCCCCTGCAGATACATCTTCAAGATGGAGTTTCAGGCCCACCCACAGCCACACTACAGGGCTGTCAATCTTGTGTAGTGCACGAAAGAGTTACTATAACAAGCAAGTCTTGCCCTTTGACACTGTAACCTCTGCCCCGTGACCTCGCCTGATTGCCTGCCAGTAAACGGGGTGAGACTGTGACCAATCAGTGGTCATTGCAGTCATCTCCGGAAGGGCGTGTGTGCACCTCTGCAGTCCTGCCCCATTGTTGTTTTGCTTCTTTCCTTGTGAGTTATGTGAACTTGTCTCCTATGTGTATTCCTCTTCTTGCCTGCTGCCTGGCCTATTTGCCTGCTGGGCCTATGAGGGCTAAAACAAAGGATTGGAGGTAGTGAGCTCTTCCCCTTTTTCTTTGGCTTATCATATGCTGCCTGCCTCTGAGTGTCATAGTCCCTCTGTACTCTGCCTTCTTTGCTGTAGATTGCTGGACTGGCCACCAGGAAAGTCAAGGAAATTGAGTTTTAAAAACAAGCTACCCATATATCTCTCC
Organism: Pleurodeles waltl; assembly: GCF_031143425.1. Classification (NCBI taxonomy): domain Eukaryota; kingdom Metazoa; phylum Chordata; class Amphibia; order Caudata; family Salamandridae; genus Pleurodeles; species Pleurodeles waltl. The sequence continues at coordinate 614,720,377 of NC_090438.1, forward strand.
TTAATCCCCTATGCCCTAGGTCCTGTGTGTTTTTGTATCACGATATTTCTGTCCTGACTCTTAATTATCGCCTGCCGACCTCCTGCTGTAAGAAATAGACTGCATTAATTATTCCACCCTTTAGCTCGCCTTTGCCTGTTGTGCTGAGAGATAGGGCGGGCGCGTATAGTGAGTGGTAGAGTGGCTGCTGTTAAGCGTAATCCCTGCAGAGACTCGCTGCCCAGGCACCCCCTGTTCCCCCTGGGCTGTAACTCAGATGAGCTGTCTTTTTTGCAAACAATGAACTATAGCTCCCTGAGTACAGCACAGTATATATTGGTGTTGCACCTGAGCTGCTGACTAGGAACTGGAGAACCACGTTCTACTGCCTGTAATTCTGGGAAAGTGCCTAGAAAATACAAATCTGATCTTGTGTATTGTAAATGTGCACTGCAGTACCCTTGGGCCGAGTTTGCGCAATATAAAACTGAAAAAAAACATAAACGCTGCTGCCTCACCTGCCTGGCTCACATCAGTACTTTTTAAATCGGTGGATACAATTTCAAATTAATTAATAGAACTATCACTTTTAAGTGACTTTCACTGATTAAACTTTTAGCATAAGAGCACACCTTCTGGGTATATGAGTAGTATCAAAGCTTGCTGTTTGAGGCAACACAAGAGTGTTTTGCGGAGGCGTTAAATAGAATTGGAAACGCAGTGGTGTGTTACCTTCATGTACAAGGTTTGTATGCCAGAGAGCCAAAGCAGGGTATTCTAAACAAGTACTGCAGGGAGCAGCTGCATAGCCTGCTCTCGGAAATTAATTTTTTTGCAGCCCTGTTAACATGTTATTGAAAGCAGTGGTGGTACATCACTGTGCTCTGAATATTTCATGTATTCGAGGTAAGCTCTATCATCTCATCACTTTGCGATCTGGAAGACCATTCAAGCTGCAACACCCACACTGCATTGCTCAATGCCTGCATGTGACTCATTTCAGTCCATTTTGGACAGCTGCACTCTACAAGTGCATAGCATAGTTTGAGAAAAGGGATCTATTGCTTCGCTGTTGACCAATTCTGCTATGCGCTTCACACTTGACATGATGAACAGTGAGTGGTTTTGTGATTGGTGCTTATCAGTAAAGTCAGGCCCCTTTCACTTGCAAAATTAAAATACAGAAATTAAGTCTCTCTTCCTGTTCCCTACCGAAAATCGTCACAGGAGAGGGGGGGGAAGTATTTTTCTGCTTTAGAGTCCACTAAAAATGTATACTTTTAAATTGTTTTCTGTTGTCTGAGACTCGAGCACCATTCATTATTTATGGCTAGGCTAGAAGTGGGCAGGCCACTGAAAGCTTGAGCTAGATGACTGGCTGTGGCAAGCAGCACTGCCCACCAGATAATGAGTCGGATTCCACCAGCCTTTCCCTGGCGGTGCAGAATGAGTGACTCGGGCCCCCATGCACAGTCCTGTCGCGCATTACACTGCCCGATTTACGGGCAGTGAAATGCGCGACGGGTGCTGCTGCACCCGCCACACTGCTACATTGCCTCCGGCTCCATTTGGAGCCGGCATCAATGTTCAGGCCCTGCATCCAGCTAGGCCAGCTGGCGGAAACACTGTTTCCGCCCGCCAGCTCAGCTGGATGTTTATTATGTGACCGGCGGGGGTTCTGCCCACTGGCAGTCTCTCTGTTGACCGTCGGTGCCGTGCTGCACGGCTAAATATTTATAAGGTCCCAAATGTAAGGTTGTCATTACCATCTACAATGCCAACAGCTCTAACTCTTGCTAATGCGAGACCTATTGCATTGCAAATGCTTGTTTAATGATGTTGCCTACTTCATTATATGATGCAGAGTTGTTCGTTGTGTTTTCGTTTATTAATGTTCCTGCAGTGCAATGTGCTGGGTTAAAGCTTAAGGAACCTTATATACTTGCTGCTCAGGTTATATCTGTCCCTCACAATGCAGTTAAACAAATGGCTGCAGAAACAATATCCTGGTAGATTTCCCCATACAAATGAACAAGAGAGTAATTTTTAATGTGTATAGTTTGTGGTTGTTCACAGACTTATTTAGATGACATGGAAGGTTCGTGCAAAGCCTTGTTCTTGGTTGTGAGGAGGAGTGTGGCAACCATGTCCTAGTGCAGTGCAATTGGATCGTAACAAAGACATGCCAATTATGTATGCCCTTAGAGACTAAGGATTGGAGATGAGGTTGCCATGATTTGATTACTTACTGGTAATCATTAGTACTCAGACTTGCAATTCTTCATCCCAGTACTTATGGTAACACCCTTCAACCTGCAACAGGCTTGGCTAATGTAGCTGGACACTAAACTTCATCACATCTGGGCTGTAAATTCCTTTAGACAAAAAACCTCAAGTCACAGGCTTAAGTGCTGAGCAGCTTTCAATTGTTAAACTTCACAATATGCTCAAGCGATAAACCTGCTGAACATGTGATGTCACTTCCTGTAATGTAACTTCCTGTTGCATACTACCTAATTTGGTGTGACCCACCTTCTCTTTTTTAAGGACCTGTGCTCTGGGGTTTACATTCAGTGTGTATGAGGAACTTGCTTGTCACACACACTGGATCGCATAATTGTTCCTGCCTAGTAGCTTACTGACTGATGTTCTATAACAACACGTGATATGGATGACTGGAGATAGGTACTATGTTGTCTCTGGATTGGAATACTATATGGTTACATCTGAAGACAAGTGTGGGAGCAATAAAATAATCCCAGCCATACAAGAAAAGTATATTAGCGAGTCACCTCAGAGTACTTTGATCTTATACTTCACCAGCAGCCTAGCGCCTCTTTAGGGCCACAGAACTCATTGGTGACTTGGAATATCTATATAACATACGTCTGGGGAGGTAGGTTATCGCATCTACTGTTCATCAAGACTTTTTATATAGCTACATCGAAGCACTGTTGTGGTTGTGCTTGTCAAGGAAAGCACTGCAAAATGGTGATACGCATTGTGTTCAACTGTACTTGATGCAGCCCAAGGCACAGCTTGTGTGAGGTCCTCATGGGTTCCTTTGTGAGGTGCTGTGGAGAGAGGACTCCGCTTCTAGAGCTGGGCTGAGAAACTGCAAGCTGCTCTCTTTGTCTTCAATAAAAAGCAAAGAAACGACCACTGTGTAAAGCTCTGCAGTATGGTTTTCTGTACTTACAATTTCAAACCTTTGTGTGATGTTGCCCTGAACGTCGAGTAGATACACTTTTCCGTTGTGTGTACCCAGTGCCAGGAACTAAAAAAGAGAAACAAAAGGACAGTTGTAATAAATGCATATGTCCACTAAATTAAAGCAACAACACACATTTGGAACAATTTTAAGTTTATTAGGTTGTATTAGCCGCAAAATGAAATAAAGCGCTTTGTGTTTTTTTAAAGCCGCACTCTTCGGAGGCACAAATGGGGCTAGAAGTTCGTCTGTCAGCGCTAGTTGCAGCGGCTGCCAGAGTCAGTCATGCATGCCCCACTCTTCTGCTGGCTAATTGGGCAGCACCGCTTGATGCACTGTGTCAGCACTAAATTAAAAAGGCAGCTGAAAACGCAAGGGCCACAAAAGGGCGTGACCCAGGAAGCCTTTGAAAAAAATAGAAAGAAACTTTGCAAACCTCCAGTTTCAATGTGGGTCCAACGCACAACGAAGTAAAGGAGATTTAACGGCATGTTAGACGGACATGTTTATTGAGTACAAGCAAAGAAAATACGCTGCGTGGACTGTAAAAACTTCGAACAAAAAGACTTTATCGTGAATGTTATAAAAAAGTAAAATATAGGAATCACATATGTAAGTCAGTGAGCAAACCCATTTAGCATCCAAATATACCTTAAATAAACGCACCATCATCTCACTAAAAAGGTAACATCTCTTCGCCAACCAATGTAGGTTATTAAAATTTTCTAAATGCATTTATTTCATTCATCGCCTTGTAGGTAACCCTCTGAGGTGAATCCTGTCATACCAAAGATCTGCCACACATGCACGAATTTTTAATTTTATAAGACTGCAGAAGCCTACCAGTTGAAACACCACGAATTAACCGTAGACAAGAGGTACTAGTTTATGTTTCCCCGTTCCTTTCTCTCACGGCATTGCCAAAAAGGGCCAGAACTGGGGCATTCTTTGTATATCACTGCACGCCAGCATGCTTCATTGCAACCCATAATGAAATGCGCCCATTTACAGGCCCTCCTAAGCGCGTCAGTCAAGCAGCACAATCTGTACAAAAAATAACCTTACAGAAAGTCAAGCTTTAAAAGGATTTATCAAAATGGAATTGCTTAAAATGAAATTTCAGTTTCGGCACTTAAAATATGAAGCTATATTAAAGAGGCAAGGAGGAAAAAAAGAGAGAAGGGGGTGTCATTAGAAATTCATCCCCTGCAATGCCTTCCACTCCTGCAAGGTTGTCTTTTTTCAGGAAGAAAAAAAGTCCCCCGGGTAAAAAAATCAATACTGGTTAATAAAACATCAGGTGTGCAGACATAACTAGGTATGACTATTCCACTGCACAGGCCTGCCTGAATGCACCAGGTGCCATGCCGATTAGTCATCCGCTTCAGACAGCAAGCCTGCTGAAAATATGATGCTTTAGCACCGAGAGAAGATGAAAAAAATATAATTCTGAGGGGAAATTAGTCAGAAGAGATAAGACAGGCTAAGAGACTTCCAACAAAGCCAAATTGTCCTCATCAGACATAAGTGTGTCCTAGGACCATACTTTTCTTCCCGGACACAGTTTCTGGAGGGTTCAGTGAAAGAACACAATCCATTTTCATTTTGAGGCAGCGTGTTGTCAGTGCAGCACTCCAGGAAGGCCGCAGCACCCCAGCTTTTAACAATATTGATTCTTTCCATAAATATCAAGCCTAGTTGACCAGAAATCAGAGAAGACGTGGAGATATTTTTTTCTGTTATTTTTACAGAGAACAGGGTGGGTGTCTGCAAGCAGGAGAATACAAGGGCAATTTGGCGGCCAGGCACTTTAAAATATTTATTAATTTACAAGCACTTAAACCTAGGGTAACCACTTTCTAAGAAAGAGAAGAAAAATATATTATGGTAAATACAAAGACAATTCACACAAACATTTCTGAATATGCAAAAGAATACAACAGGAGTGCTACTTCACATGTACGTAAATGCATTTCAGAACTGGCCCCGAAATGTTCTACTTTATATTGATGAAAGTGCAAAAAAGACACAGTCTTTTCTATTTATACTAATTGTAAATGTGTTTCCCTTAGTAGTACCATTTTAAGCGTTTTGGGGCCATTTCACAAAGACATTTATTTATGAATAGGTAAAGTAGTAATACAGTAGCACCACTTCACGCACTAAAAATGCTCTTGTGAATTGGCCCTAAAGGGCAGAATCCTTTAAAGACATGTTATGCATAAATATCTACACACACACACACACACACATATGTATATATAATATGTGTATGTATATATATATATATATTTTTTTTATTTTTTTTTATTTACAAAGTTATCAGTAAAAGTACAGTGAGTATTATAAGAAATTAAAATCGTGCACTGAGTAGAGTATATCCTAATTATATCCTAATTATATCCTAATCCAAATTGCGCAATGGAAGCCATCAAACCATAAATTTAGGGTTTGCTTAATGACTGGCCACTAATCTTTAAGCAAACCCTAAAGTAATGTGGCTACAGTCGTGCTTTTATTTCAGGAACAGAAGTTACATATGGGACTAACCACAGCCAAGGCACCAGGGGTGAAAGTAGAGCATTTGAGTTACAAACGTGTTGAACGGGCCTGTGTTTTCTCACAGTATGTGTACGGTGTTATAGTAGTAACGTGGAATTTGACATTTGCACTGTAGTCACAAAACGATCTGTTTGTAAGTACCCTTGTTCCGTACGATACAATTAATTGAGCTATTGTTATTTTCACTGGCATAACACAAAATAGGGCTAGTCTGTTTTAAATTGTATTTCAATTTGGCATGCACAATATATAAAACGAATGCCAATGGGTTCACTAGGGTCACACTGGCAAGAGAGGCTAGCGTTCACTAGAGGAGGAGGTGTGTATGCATCAGAGAATTCCACTGGAATTGATCGTTCTTCTCAGGAAATGGGAGTCAAAAACTCAGAAACTGGAATCTCAGTATAGCTAACTTTCCCTAATTGTGAAATCAGTCATCCACAATCTTTTGAGGATGCACATGAAACTTCATTTGTAGAAAAACATGACATAATTGAGAAAGTAAGGGCAGCAGACTCATGCTTCTCTCCATTATATTGGCCATAGTGCGTTATAAAGGCTGCTGAGTTAAAACAAGGCTCCAGTAATTATTCTAATTTTTAGAATGCCATACACACCCCGATACAAAATTGCGTGGTTATCCGTGTAACTGTGTACATACAATAAATAAAAGAGATTCGAGCACAAAAGAGAAGAGCAACACATTGCCCTGGGGTGATGAACGGTGAAGAGCATGAATACACCGCTATGCTGGTAGTTGGCTATCATAAAATTGTCCAAAGTGATTTGGGTTTTTCCTCCTCCAGTATCAAAAATAAAACTGAAACTGATTTTTTTTTAAAGTTTAACATTGAATAAAATCTGTCTGAACCGCACCATCTATTGCGAGATGGTCTCATCTTTTTACTATTATTTCTATTATATATTCAATTTGCAATTACAGACAAGCAAAGTGAGAACACAGAGATGGAGATTAACATTACACGTGGACCCAGATGGGTTGAGAGATGAGTTCCGTGTATATCAGAAAAGAAGTACATTGGTTTATGAGATGGTTACACACGCTCCTTGAAGAGTCTAAAGTTGAGTGGTGCTACTGTGATCCTCTGGGAAGTCAACAACAAACTAAGTAGGGGGAGGTGAAGTTTAACTCGGAATGGCTAGGTGTTGGGGGGGGAAGCAGCCATATTCACTGGGTTAGAAGGGAAACGCAGCTTGTTGGGCAAGCAGTTTGTATAGGGGTTGTGTAGGCTCATGGTGACGAGTCGCAAAGCAGGCGTCCCTGCAATGTTGCGAGTGGGCAGACTGAGTTCCTGAAATTATTCCTGAGGAAGAGAAGGAGCAACAGTGTGTGATGTCTCCTGATGGAACTGTGCAAGTTTGTGCTTCGCACGGAGGAGTGCTAGTAATATGAAAAGGGTCCACACTTGCTGTTGTTTAGTGTGTTTGAATATGCCTAGGGAGCTGGCCTCTCATGTGTAGAGCGCTGTAAGCTTTGTGACTGTTCGTAGCGTGGAATGAACTGAATGCCAATCGCTGAGGGGAGTTGGGCGGAACCAAAACATGTGGATGAAATCTGCCCTTTGTGCCAGGCAACGGGGGGAGTTAGATGCTGCTTTTTTAAATAGGCTGTGTATGCACGCTGGGGTTAGGTATGCCCTTGTGCAGTATGAAGAGCTGTATGTTTCTGAAGCATGAGTTGCATGATACAATTTTGGGGAAACACAGTGCTGTGTCCCATTCTTTGTCTCAAAGCCCCCTCCTGAAATCGTCCTCCCATTGTTGAAGGAGAACGGTCAGTGGGCATGTATAGGTTCACTGGTTGCTCTGTATTAGCACAAGATTAGGTGATGACCGGCCCCCAACAACAAGATGAAGTTTAGAACCGGGTATGTAGGGGGCTACCCTCCGTTACGACCCGGTGTGATTGACCTATGTGGACCAGTCGAGTACGGAGAAGGAACTGTTCGGTTGGAAAGCCATTCTCCTCCTCTTACTGTGCGAAGGAGAGGAGATGACCTCCTTGGAAGAGACTGCCTAGTGTGCAGATCGAGTTGTCGGACCATGTTCTCAGTTCCCTGGCAGTACAGTATCCACGTTGGTGGGGCAGCTTAACAAGGGGGAAAAATGGGGTGCACAATGGAGTGCTGCGGGACAGTTGGTGTAACCGGGCCACACACTGCTGAGCCAACACCATGAGAAATGGGCAGATATGTAGAGGATGTGGCTTTTCTAGAAGGAACCCTCTCCACGTTCATATCAGGATCAGTCCCAGGGTGTCAGTGGCTTCTCTCAGATTGCAGTCAGAGCTACACCAGCAACGAATCGACAGCAAGCTGACTGACCCCAGGAAGCTTGCCTAGGAAGCGAACCGGTGGGAGAGCACCAGGGCCCAAAAGAGGTATGAGGAAGACTACGCCAAGGGTGGGCAGGGTCCCCATCAGAAGAAGCGAGGGTAAGGGTAAACAGGGGGAGTTCTCTAAAGGTCCCCAACCTAGTTCTCAGGGTAAGGATTCCCAGCCCCCATTTGAGAAGAAGCCATGGATCTCTATAAGGAAACCTGCAGAGAAGGGTTCCCGCAAATGTTATGCTTGTGATCTGGTGGGTCACATGAGGGGGGACCCCACATTTCCCAAGTGGACACAAGCACCCACTGGTGCTCAGTCACAGGGTTTGGCCAGTGTAGTGCTCGGGGAGGAGTTGGTTCCAGGAGAAGGGTGGGAGCCAGCTGGGATGACCCTTGTCTCACTAGGGGACAGGGAGATGTTCCAGAGGACCCATGTGCCTGAGAACACTAAAAATTACAGGCAGTGGGTGACCATCAATGGACAGAGGGTGGAAGCTCTGAGAGACACAGGAGCCAGTGTGACTACTGTGAGGTGTCACCTGGTGTCTGAAGCGCAGTTAGTTCCCTCTGTACTTTACCAAGTAGTTGCAGGAGACACCTTAGAGTGCCTGTGTAAGGTGGCATAGGTTCCCTTTGAGAGGGTGGTGGGGGGGTCTCAGGTTTCTTGAAAATAGCTGTGAGTCCAACCATGCCTGTTGACTACCTACTAGGCAATGACCTGGAGGATTCCCCTTGGAGTGAGGTGAAACGCTGGTCACACTTGGAGATGTTGAGTCTGCCTGGGTGGGCGTGTGAGACACCCGTTATACGGCAGCCCATCAGGATGATCAGGAGGCCATGGAGCCTCAAAGAGTGGCCCAGGTGCCTGCAATGAAGCGGAAGGGCAAAGGCTGTGGGGAAACCCACCCCAGAAGTTCCCTCTGTCTGGAAGGAGGCTGAACCTGAAGGGGGTGCCCTGGAGCCTACAGGGGAACAAGTGGCTGAACTGGGGAAAGTGCCCGAGCTGACCCATTAGCAGCAGGAAGGAGGTACCCACTATGGAGGAATTCTGTGAAGCACAGAAGTCATGCCCTACTCTTGAGGGTCTGCGGCGGCAGGCTGCAGACCAGGCATCTGACAAGGAGTCTGGATCACACTGGATCTATTGGGACGATGGCCGCCTGTATAGTGAGCCTAAGGTTACTGAGCCAGGAGCAGCATGTCTGCTGGTAGTACCCCAGTGCTTCAGAACCTTCCTACTGGGTCTGGCCCATGATGTGCCTTTAGCGGGACATTTGGGGCAGGACAAGACCTTTGAGAAACTTGTCACCCACTTTTACTGGCCCTGAATGCACAGGCACTCTGACGCACATTGCAGGTCTTGACAAACTTGTCAGGCAAGTCGCAAGAGTTGGGAGGAGTGCAAGGCTCCCCTCCAGCCTATTCCTTTCGCGAGCATCTCTTTTGAGTGTGTGGGCATTGACCTTGCGCGGCCTCTGGATCCCAAGACAGCCATGGGCAACAGGTTTATCCTGGTCTTGGTGGACCGTGCCACCCGGTACCCAGAAGGCATCCCTCTGAGGTCAATTACAGCACCTGTGGTGGGCCGGGCATTGATGGGGATTTTTCCTCGCATGGGGTTTCCAAGGAGGTGGTATCTGATGAGGTACCAACTTCATATCTACTTATACAAAGTCTCTGTGGGAGGAGTGTGGGGTAACCTAACAAGGTCACCACTCCTTAGCACTCCCAAAGAAATGGGTTGGTTGAAAGGTTCAACCGCACACTAAAGGGCATGACTATGGGTCTGTCAGTACCCCTGAGGCGTAAGTGGGATGTCCTCTTGCCAGGCCTTTTCTTTGCTTATAGGGGGGTACCACAGATCGGACTAGGTTTTAGCCTCTTTGAGCTGCTGTATGACCACTCTGTGAGGGAACCCCTGAGTCTGCTAAAGGAGGGCTTGGAGAAGACCTCAAGTAAGCTCCCCTGGGATGTGTTTAGCTACGTGCTGGCCTTTAGGAACCAGAAAGCGCGCTTCAGAAAACTCACTCAGGAAGCAAGCCAGGAGGACATGAAAAACTGGTATGACTAGAATGCCACTCTGGTTGTGTTTCAACCTGGCCAGAAAGTGTGGATCATGGCCCCAGTGGAGCCTTGCGCTCTCCAAGACAAGTGGATTGGGCCTTTTGAGGTTGTGTAGCATAAGAGTGATGTCACCTAACTGGTGAACCTGCAGACTCCCAGGAACCCTTTGAGGGTCCTGCATCTGAACCACCTCAAACCTCACTTTGAGAGGTCTGAACTAACTATGCTCTTAGTAACAGATGATGCGGTGGAGGAGGAGACTGAGCCTCTTCCTGACCACCTGTCTGCTCAGGAAAAAGGTGGGTCTGAGGAGGGTGTGAACCTCTCCTTAACACTGACCCCAGAGCAACAGAGGGACTGTCGCCAGTAGCTGAGACAGTTTGCCTCCTTGTTTTCCTTGACCCCTGGGGTCACTCATCTGTGTACCCAAGATGGATACTGGGGACAGTCCACCTGTGAAACACAAGGTTTACAGGGTGACTGGCAAGGTCAGGGCCAGCATCAAGGATGAGGTTTCCAAGATGTTGGCCTTTGTGGTAATTGAGTTCTCCAGCAGTCCTAGGGCGAGCCCAGTTGTCTTGGTCAATAGGCCGCTGCCCTTGCTCCCACCCCATAACTGAGGGTCTGTGTGGACTACTGTGGGCTCAACGCCATCACTAAGACTGACGTGCACCCCATCCCCAGAGCTAATGAGCTCATAGATCGGTTAGGTGCTGTTAGGTTTCTCAGCATGTTTGACTTCTGGGTACTGGCAGATTGCCTTAACTGATGGGGCAAAGAAGAGGTCAGCATTTTCCACCCCAGAAGGGCATTACCAGTACCGGGTTATGCCTCTTGGGATGAAAAAATGCCCCTGTCACCTTTCAGAGGCTGGTCAATCAGGTGTTGGCTGGGGTGGAGGATTTCAGCAACTAAATGACATTGCATGTTCAGCTCCAGCTGGGAGGAACACCTGCAACATTCCTGTGAAGTGTTGAAAGTCCTGCAGAAGGCAGGCCTCACTGTTAAGGCCAGCAAGTGCCAAATAGGGCAGGGTTCTGTGGTTTACCTGAGACACCAGGTGGGGAGTGGCCAGGTGGCACTCGTGCAACCAAAAAATTGATACCATTCTGGCATGGTAGCCCCCCAAGACCCAGACAGAGGTGAGAGCCTTTCTAGGTCTCACCAGTTACTACAGGAGGTTTGTCAAGGAGTATGGTACCTTGGTTGCCCCCTTGACAGAGCTGACCTCCAAAAGCAGCCCAAGAAAGTGATCTGGACTGAGGCATGCCATGCCGCTTTTGATGCCCTGAAGGCAGCCAAGTGCACGGTGCCCGTGCTGAAGGCACCCGACTTCTCCAAGGAATTCGTTGTGCAGATTGGCGCTTCAGAGCACGCTGTGGGGGCAGTTATAGCACAGCTTAACAAAGAGGGCCTAGACCAGCCTGTAGCCTTCATTAGTAAGAGGTTACTTCTGTGAGAACGAAAGTGGAGAACAACTGAGCAAGAATCTTTTGCTGTGGTCCCACTGAAGAAGCTGAGGCCCTACTTGTTTGGACCTCACTTCCGTGTTCAGACGGACCACAGGTCCCTCAGATGGTTAATGCAGATGAGGGGTGAGAACCCAAAACTGTTCAGGCAGTCAATCTCCCTATTGGGAATGGACTTAATGGTGGAACTCTGCCCAGTTACAAAACATGCCAATGCTAATGGTCTGTTCAGATTCTTCCGTCTTAGCTATGAGAACTTCCATGAGGTGGGTAGTTCTCCCCAATTTCAGCTGGGGTGACACATGTCAGACCTAGCGTCCTTGGAGTGGTTTTCCCTGTCTTTTTACCTCTGCTTCCTGTGTTTTTGACAGTCTGCTCAACTTTGTTTTTGCTGGTTTTGGTACTCTAGGCACTTTACCACGGCTGACCAGTGCTAAAGTGCAAGTGCTCTATGTGTAAACTGTATGTGTAATTGACTTTTCCATGACTGGCATATTTGATTTACTAATAAGCCCTTAGTAAAGTGCGCTGGAGATGCCCAGGGCCTGTAAATCAAATGCTACTAGTGGGCCTGCAGACCTGATTGTGCCACCCACATGAGTAGCCCTATAAACATGGCTCAGACCTGCCACTGCAGTGTCTGTGTGTGCAGTTTTAAACTGACAATTCGACCAGGCAAGTGTACCCACTTGCCAGGCCACAACCTTCCCTTTTTGTACCTGTAAGGGGGCCGTAGGTAGTCCTATGGGCAGGGTGCAGTGTATGTTCAAGATAGGACATGTACTGATGTGTTTTGCATGTCCTGACAGTGAAATACTGCCAACTTCGGTTGTAACTTTTGCAAGGCCTTTCTCTCTCACAGGTTAACATGGGGACGGCCTTTTAATATATTTTAAGTGCAGTTTCCCATTATTGTACTGCAATAGGGGGAGGGGGCACGCAGCTCTCCTACCCGGGTTGATTTAGGCTTCAAGGACGCCATCCCCTGAAGCCCAGCCAACAAAGGGCAGGTGCCCTTGTACCCAGGTCATTCACCACCCTATGGTTGGGGGCTGCGGGGAAAGCAACAAAATCTCAGGATCCCCAGCTGGCTCCCCACCTCTAGTGGAAGCCAACACTGCTCCCGCCTGCAAGGAGCACCAAAAAACGCTGCTCTCAGCGAGCGGGAGCAATCTTTACATCTGTTTCCCTGCCTGCTTCGTTGTGGACTGGGAAAAAGACGATAAGACCGCTCCCAGTGGACTGGTGTATTCTTCATGTTCCCACCCACTGGGAGCGCACTTAGGCGGTCATTACAACATTGGCGGTAAAAGGCGCTTACCGCCGTGCAGAAGACCTCCAACACACCGCCGCGGCCGCGGAATTCCGCCACAGCTATTATGACCCACATCTAGGAATCCGCCAAAACTCAGACACCAACACAAGTCCGCCACAACAAAGGTCAGTGATAAACTGCCGAAAACAAAACCTCCACTGTCACGCCAACAGAAATACACCCACACTATCACGACACACGAATCCACGCGGCGGTCTTTCAACCGCGGTATTCCATTGGCGGTACACACCGCCGTGCTCAAAATACACACACTCATACAAAACACAGCCACATTGGACAATTCAAAATACACACACCTGAGACACATACACACACCACTCCCACACACCCATTATAATATAAAACACACACCCAGATCACCCACAAACTCCCACGACAAAAAATCCGAAAGAAGGCCAGATGTGGGAGGGGTGCCCGTCGCACCATGACCCCCCTGTGTTCAGGATCCTGGCGGTCGCCTACCCGGAGTTGTATGGGCGCTTGAGGGCATCACAACAGACACAAGGGGGTGAGTACACTCTCATTCTGCTGACTTTGCGCGCAGTGGAGTTGTCTGGGTGGGGGAGGAGGGCTGTGGCCAGGGCGAGTTCCGTAGGCAAGGCCCCTGCGTAAGGCAGGCCATGTGGCACCCCAGCCCACCTCTGTAGAGTGCCAAGTACAGCTATTCATGCCCCTGTGTCATCTATGTGTGCAGATGTCCACCATAGCCATGTAGGCCATATCCCAGGAACTGCATCTGTAGAGCCCAACAGCGCGGCGTAGTGCAGGGGGCTGCTGTGTCTGTATTGTCCGCCAACGGTAGCGGTAAGCCATGCACTCAACCTGTCTTTCTTCTGTCATTCCCCCCCCCCCCCTTTTGTGCTCTCCCTGTTCTTTTGTGCATCAGCATCATCAGGCGGAGGTACAGTGGCACCGGAGCACGAGGGGGCTGCATCCCACATGGCCATGGAGGGCCACACCACGGACTCAGAATACACCAGTGGGACGGAGGGCGAGGGGAGCTTCACGGCAGGGACAGGAGCTGACTCCCTTGTGGTGGAGCAACATCTGTGTCCCCCCGCATCTACAGGTACAGCTGCCACCCCCCCCTACCAGCACCGCCCTCCCAGCAGCCCCTCAGCCTTCGCCCCGTGCCCGCTCACCCAGGTGGGTGGGCATCACCTTCGCCCCAGGCACCTCATGCCCTACCCCAGTCACCCCTGCTGCCCTCAGTGAGGAGGCCATTGACCTCCTCAGGTCCCTCACTGTTGGGCAGTCTACCATTTTGGATGCCATCCAGGGTGTAAAAAGGCAGTTGCAACAAACTAATGCATTCCTGGAGGGCATTCATTCTGGTCAGGCGGCCCTTCACCGAACTTTTCAAAATCTGGCCCCAGAACTGATGGCTGCCATTGTCCCCGTCTATAGCCTCCCCCCTCCAACTTCCTCCACCCAGACCCAATCCCCTGTACCTCAGCCTATCCCAAGCACACCATCAGACCAGCCTGCACACACCTCAACACACAAGGGAAGCTCAGGCAAACATAAGCACCACACATCCCACAGGCACTCACGCAAGCAACACACACATGCAGACACACCAACATCCACTGTCTCCAATGTGTCCCCCTCTTTGTCGTCTCCCTCCTCCCTCTCAGTCTTGTCTACACTCACACCTGCATGCACTACCTCTACAGCCACTACGTCCATCACCAGCACACTCACCACCACACACCCCTCTCGTGCAGTCACCACCCCCACTACCATTCACACGTCCCCTGTGTCCTCTCCCAGTGTGTCTGTGACGCCTCCTCCCAAGATACACAAACGCAGGCATCCACCTCACGACAGCCTCCAGCGCATGCACCTGCACCCAAAGTCACCAAACGTACACCTCCTACTACCACCACTCCCAAACCCCCTCCAGCTACCCGTCCCAGTGTGTCAAAAAATATTTTCCTGTCCACCCTTGACCTTTTTCCCACACCTCCCCCACCCCGTCCATCTCATAGGTCCTGAAGTAGCACCTCAGCCACAACATCTCCGGGACCAGTGGTGCCTGTAGTCACCGGTATGTGGAGTGCACTGGCCACCAGGACAGCCAGTGTGGCACGGAGCCACAGCACAGACAGTCCCCCACCTGTGAAGCATCAGAAGTTGGCCAGTGCCCGGCGGGAGAGGGGGAAGACTCCAGCCACCCAAGCCACTCCCAGGGGTCCCGTTGGGAGTGTGGAGTCAGCTGTGACACCTTCCAAGGTGGGGAAGGGCCACAAGAAACCCAGCAAGTCTGGGAAGAGCTGCACGGCGGAGAAGACCGCCATCATCCCCGCTGCCCAGGAGGCCACCGCCAGCCCCAGCCCAGCAGCCCAGGAGGCCACCGCCAGCCCCAGCCCAGCTGCTCAGGAGGCCACCGCCAGCCCCAGCACAGATGCCCAGGAGGCCACCGCCAGCCCCAGCCCAGCTGCCCAGGAGGCCACCGCCAGCCCCAGCCCAGCTGTCCAGGAGGCCACCGCCAGCCCAGCTGCCCAGGAGGCCACCGCCAGCCCCAGCCCAGCTGCCCAGGAGGCCACCGCCAGCCCCAGCACAGCTGCCCAGGAGGCCACCGCCAGCCCCAGCACAGCTGGCCAGTGCCCGGCGGGAGAGGGGGAAGACTCCAGCCACCCAAGCCACTCCCAGGGGTCCCGTTGGGAGTGTGGAGTCAGCTGTGACACCTTCCAAGGTGGGGAAGGGCCACAAGAAACCTGGCAAGTCTGGGAAGAGCTGCACGGCGGAGAAGACCGCCATCATCCCCGCTGCCCAGGAGGCCACCGCCAGCCCCAGCCCAGCAGCCCAGGAGGCCACCGCCAGCACCAGCCCCGCTGGGCCATGAAGGACCGCCAGCAAAAGCCATGCTGGGCCATGGAGGACCGCCAGCACAAGCCCCGCTGGGCCATGGAGGACCGCCAGCACAAGCCCCGCTGGGCCATGAAGGACCGCCAACTCAAGCACCGCTGAACAGGGCACCGCCAACTCAAGCATCGCTGAACAGGGCACCGCCAACTCAAGCACTGCTAGCCCATGAGCGGCAGGGGCACTGACGCAACTGGGTCCATCACGGGGTGAGTGATGCACTCTGGGCACCAGTCCCCCTCCAGAACCAGTGGAGAGATCCATCCACTACCTCTGTCCTTCACAGGA
The DNA here is from genome assembly GCF_031143425.1 of Pleurodeles waltl. Taxonomy (NCBI): domain Eukaryota; kingdom Metazoa; phylum Chordata; class Amphibia; order Caudata; family Salamandridae; genus Pleurodeles; species Pleurodeles waltl. The sequence goes on from NC_090438.1 coordinate 614,736,501, forward strand.
TGAAGAACTCTGGGCACCATGCCCCCTCCAGAACCAGTGGAGACTGTTATCCACTACCTCTGTCCTACACAGGATGAAGCACTCTGGGCACCAGTCCCCCTCCATAACCAGTGGAGAGATGCATCCACTACCTCTGTCCTTCACAGGATGAAGCACTCTGGGCACCATGCCCCCTCCAGAACCAGTGGAGACATCCATCCACTACCTCTGTCCTACACAGGATGAAGCACTCTGGGCACCAGTCCCCCTCCAGAACCAGTGGAGACTGTTACCCACTTGAGAGACTGTGGCTTTGCACTCCCCAGGATATGGCGGTGGGCAACCCACCCACTGTAGAGACTTGAGAGACTGTGGCTTTGCACTCCCCAGGATGGAACAGTGGGCAACCCACCCACTGTAGAGACGTGAGAGACTGTGGCTTTCCACTCCCCAGAATTGAACAGTGGGCAAACCACCCACTGTACAGACTTGAGAGACTGTGGCTTTGCACTCCCCAGAATTGAACAGTGGGCAAACCACCCACTGTAGAGACTTGAGAGACTGTGGCTTTGCACTCCCCAGGATTGAACAGTGGGCAAACCACCCACTGTATAGACTTGAGAGACTGTGGCTTTGCACTCCTCAGGATTGAACAGTGGGCAACCCACCCACTGTATAAACTTGAGAGACTGTGGCTTTGCACTCCCCAGGATTAGACAGTGGGCATGTGGCCCCCTTGTGGATTTGGCGTTGTGCACTCAAGCGGCTGAGGTGCCCCCCTTCCCTCCCCCTGAGGTGCCTGTTTTCTTGCTGTCTGATGCCCCTGCAGTGTTCTCTCTGTTATGGTCGGGGATCTTGTGTGGGCCTCGCCCATACCGTGTGGTCCCAGTGTTCCACGGACTTTCTTTGTGCAGTACCTGGACTACTATGCCTGGTATATATTTCGTACATGGTGTATATATATATTTCTGCCTACTTGTTTGTAATATATATTCCGATGGTTACACTCATTTTCTTTGGTCTTTGCATTCTTCCGGGGGGTTTGGGGCGTGTAACTGTGATGTATTGATATGCATTAGTGTGTGTGTTGTAGTGGGCGGGGGGTGGGGGTGTTGCATGTGTGTGTCCCTGTTTTTTGCCTCCCCACCTCCCCTGTGTCGTAGGTGCAGTACTCACTGTGGTCTTCGCCGCCGGCGTTCGTGCTCCTGGTAGAGGAGCAGGAAGACTATCACAAGGTAGGATTTGGACTTCCGGTTCCATGGTGTCCTCGTTCCTCGTGGAGTGTGTAGAGGTGAGCGTTTTCCCTTCGAAATTCCTGTTTCCGCCGTGTTTTTATCCGCGGTATATCCGCCCTGGAAAAGGTGGCGGATTGGCCTCTCATAATAGTGTGGGCGGTACATTGTCTTCCGCTGTCTGTTGGCGTTGACCGCCGCGTTGTTTGTTTGTACCGCCGTGGCGGTCGGAGTGTTAAAGTGGCTGTCTTTGTTGGCGGTTTCCGCCACGGTCGTAATTGCTATTTTTTTACCGCCGGCCTGTTGGCGGTCTTACCGCCGCTTTAACACCATCCGCCAGGGTTGTAATGACCACCTTAGTGTCTTCTCCCACTTGATAGGAGTTTTGAAATTGTTCCAGCCAAGCAAGAGCAAACACAGGATTCCCTGCCCACGGCATTGTGAGCGTGGAAACTGCTATGACCCGGGAGTGGGCTGCCTTAGACATAGCCTCAGCCAGACCCGGGGCCCCCCAGGGCCATTAATGGCTCAGGGAGGGGGGACGCATAGCCCCTCTGCCCTATGCAAGGCCAGGTCCCAGGACATCAGGGCAGAGGGATGCTTGCCCCCTCCCCATTGTTTAATACGGTCAGCCCCAGGTAATGTGGTCCTCTGGGCCAAAACTGGCCAAGGAGGGTTGATATGCGGCCTCCCCTCCCCCTTTTCAATATCAGCAAGGCCCCAGGCCAAAATTGGAAGGTGGTCACATCCTCCCACTTTTTATTAAGAACAGGCTCTAGGGGATGGAGTTCCGAGGGGGCCACGCATGCCCTCTCCTCCAAAATAGATATTGATCTTCCGCCCGGGACCTGGCCCAACGAGGGAGGGCTTTAAAAAAAACAAGAATGGAAGACTCGACTTTAAAAAAAATATATAATGTGGATATCCTCTGTAAATTAATGGCAAAATAAAAAAAAAAGCTTTTGGCCTGATTACTACGGGGGTCAGGGTATTACTACCCTACCCCCTTGGGTTGCATTATTGTGTTTCTCTTGGGAACAACTGCTGCTAGAGTGTGGATCCACCGCTGTGGTATACATAAATCTTTTTCTTTAATAACTCCAAAAGTACTGAACAGATTTACACTAAAAGCACTCTTTCTGGACCAAGATTTAGCTTTCTGCCAAATCTGTGGTAATTCCGTTCAGCAAATCGGACTGTAGTCGTGTCTAAAATCCCTATGGGAAACTGAAGGGGAAAAGGCATTTTGGGATCCCACTTTCTCTTGGCCCCTTTTTGACGAATCACCCCAAACCTTTCCAGACTGCAGCTGAAGTGATTGGCAAACTACTTTTGATAATTTTGTGACAATTTGTCAAATGCAGCAAAGGTTATATGCAAAACAAAAAAGTTTGTCTTATGGAAACTAGGTCCAACTATAAATACCTACTGGCGACTGCCAGCAGTTCTTAAATAAAAATATATCAGAGCCAGATGAAGGTTCCCGGCTGAAATGAGTCACCATGTTTTGCACCCTGCACCTAGTTTCCTTAGTAAAAGCGTTTCTTGACTTGCCTATTTCTTTGGCACTGTTTGACGAATCCTAATGAAATTTTCCTATAAAATTCTCCTATATAACGCATGGAACGTTTTGGGACAATCAGTCAAGCAGAGAAAAGGGGGGTCAAAAAAAGTGTGTTTTCGATGTTAATTCTCATAGGGACTTTAGACACATCCGTACAGCCCGAATCGCTGAACGGAATTACAACAAATTTGGCAGGAAGCTAGATCTTGGTGCACAGATCGTGCTGTTTGTGATTTGGTATAACTCCCCTCAGTTATCTTAGGGATATTAAATGGGAAAAAATACAGGTATATAGGGAAGCGGAACCCTCGTGGATTCAACAGTCCCTGTGCTGATATCTGATTAGCTGCCAACACTTCAACCAGGAGAGTACAAACCCCCCTCCTCACAAAACGAAAAGGGGGCAGGGTAGGAATACCCTAGCCCCCGAGCCTTGGTTTTGGGGTCCCCCTGGGACCCATCCAAGTCGAAAACATTTGTTATCGGCAAAATCGGTGGATGGATCAGTGGATTTTACCAAATATGTTTTTTTTTAAAGAGCAATCTCCTGTGCTTTTTATTAATAGTGCTCCCGGGTGGGCCAGGTCCTGAGGTATCAATAGCTTAATTAATGAGCAGAAAGATACATGGGGCCTCTATCCTAGGGCTATGAAAGGCCTCGGGCACCACCACCTCCCAGGGGCTACGTTTAATAATAATACGGGGGTGGCGTGAACCCTGGCCCCCATGGACCACCTGCTCTCCATGGCTACCTAAAAGTAATAAAATTGTTGTGGAAGGGCCGCATGGACCCCTTGGGCCCGCCACCTCCCTGGGGTTACAATTTTAATATCATGCAGGGGCTGCACAGATCCACCAGGACCATGCAACCACCTTTTCCACAGGGTTAGAAGGAAAAATGATGCAGGGGGTTGTGCGGAACCCCTGGGTCCCAGGGACAGCCACCTCTCAAGTGCACTGAAAATGATGTATGCGGGTGGGCCCACGCTCCCCCCTCCCCACAGCCCCGGGGCCCATCATCTCACAGGGCAACTGAAAAGATGAAGTGGAGCTGAGCAGCCCCCTCTTGGAATAATACATGGCCTTGGGGACCTCCGCCCCTCAGGACCAGCTCCTTCTACCTCCGAGGTGGCCACCCTTGGGAGGTAGTTGTTTGCTTTTGCTTGGGGGGAGCTGACAGTTCCCCCCAAGCAAAAGCAAACATGCAGGGGTGTGGAACTTAATAAGATATCTACTTGTTTATGGACAGGTTGTTTCTAAAATCTACTTGTCATGTAAAAAAAATCTTCTTGTCCCTTTGGTGCCATGTAGAGCAGCAACAAATTATCACAGCAATCTCATTATGTAAGAGCTCTGATAACAGACTCTCAGATTATGCTAGGGCTACTACTATAGTATGGCTTGAATACTTTCAATTTCAATCCCTACAATAGCAATTTCCTTATTTTGCCACCTTTCCGCAGATCTACATATTGGGGCTGGAGGAAGCAGTAAGCAATAGATCAAGGGCTAGAATGCCTTTGAGTCTGCAAACCTACTAACTTATATGTTTTCAGACTTTCACCAGCTCTTCTCCTCCCATAATGAGAAAAGTTGGAAATTTACTTCTGAAAGTGGCAGAAGTAGAAGTTCTTCGAGGGTTGGGAAACAAGTGGCTGGAGGGAAAGTCTACTTGTAAACACAATTTACAAGATTTTCACATGAGCAAATCTACACATCTATATTTGCTCATGCTAACATACAGTTCACAAATATTTTCTAGGAGTACGATTTCCTGGTCTACTTCTGTAAGTTCTTGTGAATTCATGAAAGCCACTAATTCAAAGATATATACCATGGGTGTACTGTTGAGACTTTCTTTAAAAATTGGATCCTTAATTAGGTCTGGCCTTTACAAAGACATTTTGTTTTTATTAAACTTCTATTTCTCTCTCTATCTATCAGCTGGCTTTACTGTGAGTGATCGCATTCTGCTCTTCCACGAGGAGCATATTGGCACACAAAGTAGTTTTGCTCAGTGCCAGGAACTACTGTGGCAATCAGTGGCAAAACAAAACTGGAGTGGGCCCTCTGCAAACAACATGGAGGGCCCCCCTCTCCACGGAACCTTTGTTATGAACTGGTGGCAATGTGTGCTTATTGAGACCAAAATACTTTGTTTTTCTTTTTGCCAGTGCTATTTACATTGGTGAAAGCCTAACCGCTCCCACAACAAAGTACTACAAAAGCCATGTCAAATCATGACATGCATTGACGAAACCAAAAGACGAACAAAAAAAAATGTCAGATTGGGTGGCTTTGCAGGTCCTTGTTTATTTTCATGCTTCTCATAATCTTGTTAAACATGATTTCACTGACTTTCCAGTAGGAATATTTTTCGGAAATGCTAGCATGCACCAACACATTATACTAAATGACACTTCAAAGAAATAGCACCTAAAATGTCAAAGTAGCGAAACGTGTTTTTTTTCCTACTTGGATTTTTTTCCTTAACATTTTATTTTGAAAGCAAAGAACCATCACTTTTGATTACAAGCTTCGGTAAACATTTGCATCTAATCAGAGAGCATTCTGGGAGCATTATACATAGCCTCATATTGTAAAACTTTTCAAACATGTGTATACACTTTTTTTTTTTTTTTTACTGGAACCACTGCCAGTAGTGTGCTTTTTTACAACACGCTCACCCTAATAATGAAGGCTTTTCATTAATGAACCATAAATACAAGTTTGAATAGCATTAACATATGGACACACATATTAACTCAACTGCAGACAGTTTCCTTCTCTGTAAATTGGCAGCCAATGGGTTTGTGTTGCAAGGGGTTGGGTCTACTTGTCTCAAGGACAAAATAGACATGAAAACTTGTTGTCCTTGACCCCAAACAATATGTCCTGGTCGTCGGGCAATAGGAATTCCACATCCCTAAAACATAACTCTGCTTTCTGCAAGCAGAAGCTGTCAAACAGCTCCTGCTTGCAGAAAGCATTGTTTTCATCGGATTCCCTGCACGTAAATATGCGTGCAGGGAAACAGATGAAAACATTGCTCCCACAGGAGCAGGGGAACCAGCTATGGCCAAGGCGGCCTTCAGGCTCCCACTGCAGTCCTGTCACAGTCTCTAGCTCTCTTTTCCATCTCATAATGAGATGGAAGAAAGAGAGCAAGAGGGAGAAATTGTTATTGCAATGGTCTCTCTAAACAATGACTTCAAAGTATCACACTAGCAAGATGTTTGGTTCAAATCTTATAAGTACCTTTTGATGCAAAAAGAACAGAGTTGCTTCTGGCACACTGTTAAAGCAATTGGACTTTCACTCAGTAGGTTGAAGGTTCAAATCCTGGTATCTCATGCATTGTGTCTGTTTATTTACTAGTGTTTTGACTGTTAAACATTCCTAGTGATGGAACATTTACGGCTTTTTGCCATCGAAACCTTTGGGTTGAATGACATATGTAAGAGTCACCTGTGGTCTAGAGGTTAAGGTCTCAGACTCTCACCCTGAAAGGTGTCTCAGTAGTAACACAATCCTACTTAACCTTTTCGGTGCGGGCGTCGGCCACTGGCCGACGCCCACACACCCTCCCTGGTGAGGGTCACGACCAGTGGCCGACACCAGGAAGGGTATTAATAAATCCTCGGGTGCGTCGCACCCGAGGATTTATTATTATTTTTTTTAACTTCCCCCGGGAGACACAGAGGCTTCCGATCGGGGGGCCAGGAAACACTTTGAAAAGGCCTCGTAAGAAAGGGGAGACTCTCCCCTTTCTTACGAGGCCTTCTGAAACTGTTTCTGGCCCCCGATCGCAGCTGTGAAGCACAGCTGCGATCAGGGGTCAGGAAACACAACTAGACACCGGAAAACGGGCCGCCCCCCCGGCATACTTTTTATTTTAAAAAAAAGGTAGGGGCCCCCTGGGGGGGGGGGGGGGGCGCGATCGCGCCCCCCCCCCTCCCCCCCCAGGGTATTTAAAAAAAAATATATATATATATGACAGGGGGTTGCCCGTGGGCAGGGTGACCCCCTGTGGGGGCAATATTTTTTTTTACATGTTGTAGGGTTTCCCTGGGGGCCATTTTGGCCCCCAAGGAAACCATACAACAACAAAAAAAAAATAGATGTATATATAGATCTATATATATCTATGTAGATAGATATATCTAGGTACATGGATATATCTATAGATATATCTATGTAGATAGATATATATATATATAGAGGTAGATCTATATCAATCAAAGAGATTTATAAAGCGCGCTACTCACCCGTGAGGGTCTCAAGGCGCTGGGGGGGGGATGGCGGGAGGGAAAGGGGCTGGGAGGTTCACTGTTCGAAAAGCCAGGTTTTGAGGCCCTTCCTGAAAAGAAGTAGGTTTTGGGTCTTGCGAAGGTGGGTTGTGAGGGCGTTCCAGGTTTTGGGTGCAAGGTAGGAGAAGGATCTGCCCCCGGTGGTGGTGTGTTTGATGCGGGGGACAGAGGCGAGAGAGAGGTCAGCTGAGCGGACGTTTCGTGTGGGGGTGTGGAAGGTGACTCTCGTTGAGGTAGGCAGGGCCTGTGTTGTGGAGTGATTTGTGTGCGAGGATGAGGATCTTGAAGGTGATCCTTTTGTCAATGGGGAGCCAGTGGAGGGATTTGAGGTGTGGAGAGATGTGTTCGTGTCGGCGGAGGTTGAGGATGAGTCGTGCTGCTGAGTTCTGGATGCGTGTAGTTTGCGCTTGAGTTTTAGAGTGGTTCCGGCGTAGAGGGCGTTTCCGTAATCAAGCCTGCTGCTGATGAGTGCGTGAGTGACAGTTTTTCTGGTCTCTGTGGGGATCCATTTGAATGTTTTTCAGTATACGGAGTGTGTTGAAGCATGAGGAGGTAAGAGCGTTGATTTGTTGGGTCATCGAGAGGGAGGAGTCTAGGATGATGCTGAGGTTGCGTGCGTGGTTGGCGGGGTGGGTGCAGGGCCTAGCGTGGTGGGCCACCATGAGGGGTCCCAGGTGTTTTTGTGTGGGCCAAAGAGGATAATTTCGGTTTTGCTTGAGTCGAGTTTCAGGTGGTTGGCTGTCATATATATATCACTTTTGTCAATATGTGTGTGGTTTCCCTGGGGGGAAAAGGGTCTGACTTGTCTAGTGGCAGTTTTAGTGCCATAAAGAAGCGCAGAAGGTTTATATGCCTACTGCAAAGAGCAAATCTGTATTTTATGTAAATAGCTGGGTACATTAGTAAAGTCTATGGAGAGATGAAGGGCACTTTTGCTGGGTGGTAATGAGGGAATCCGAGGAGGAGGGAGTGGGAGCACCAATAATGATTGTTGGAATGGGCGCAGGAGGTGCTAAAGACTGTGACGAATGGTATGTGACAAGGTGTTTTTTGAGTGTCTTGAAAGTACGTGCTGATTGAGGGAAGAAGCGCAGGTAAGGAGGCCTCTACTGTTGCACGTATCTCACACACACCATCGATTTTGTGACTGTCTACGTAGGCTAGTGTTTTAGAGCAACAGTTTAGCCAATAGCAGAGATGGCATCTTGATGGATGACTGCTGCCTGCACTCGGGTTATAGAGGACCGCTCTGACATAGGATCAGAGACTGAGACATCAGATACTGAGACAGCATCTGAGGGATAGGACAATGGTGGAGACTCTGGGAGTGATTTTTCAGTCAGAGGAGTCCCATTCGATAACTCCTCTTCCAGTACATTATGAGGGAGGTGATGAGGACAGTCCTGCTGTCCCTTCGCAAGCTGTTCGTGTAACTGGGTAATAGTGGGTTAGGCCAACCCAGAGAGCAGGTGAATGCGGCGGCAAGCAGAGAGAGAGTGCTCTCTTGGGAGCTCCCCAATTTAGTTCAGCCCCAAATTCCACCACCCAAATCATATTGTGGAGACATCAAAATTGTCCATGGCAAAACAAACTAGTTTTGTAAGGCAGGCACCTGTGTTTTTGGTCCTGGATTCGGCGGCCATATAGAGAAACACACTAAACCCAAACATTTCTGGAAACTAGACATTCGGGGGAGTCCACAGAGGTGTGACTTGTGTGAATTTCCCAAAGTTTTCTTACCCAGAATACCCTGCAAAGCTGAAATGTTGAAAAACAACTAAATTTTTCTCGCATTTCTGTCACACAAACTACAGGAATATGCTGGGATCCACAACATTCCTACCACCCAGTGACTCCTCACCTGTCCTGATAAAAACACTACCCCACTTGAGTGCCTACACCTAGTGCCTGTGTCAGGAATGGATCACCCAAGGGTCAACAGCTGCCTCACGTAAGGACCAACATTGACCGTTGTGTGATCTATTCCTGTCGCAGGCACCAGGCCTAACCACACAAGTGAGGTATCATATTTATCGGGAGACTTGGGGGAACGCTGGGTGGAAGGAAATGTGTGGCTCCTCTCAGATTCCAGAACTTTCTGTCACCGAAATGTGAGGAAAACGTGTTATTTTAGCCACATTTTGAGGTTTGCAAAGGATTCTGGGTAACAGAACCTGGTCCGAGCCCCACAAGTCACCTCATCTTGGATTCCCCTGGGTTTCTAGTTTTCAAAAATGTGCTGGTTTGCTAGGTTTCCCCAGGTGCCGGCTGAGCTAGAGGCCAAAATCAACAGGTAGGCACTGTTTTCTATGAAAAAATGTGATGTGTCCACGTTGTGTTTTGGGGCATTTCCTGTTGCGGGCGCTAGGCCTAACCACACAAGTGAGGTATCATATTTATCGGGAGACTTGGGGGAACGCTGGGTGGAAGGAAATTTGTGGCTCCTCTCAGATTCCAGAACTTTCTGTCACCGAAATGTGAGGAAAACGTGTTATTTTAGCCACTTTTTGAGGTTTGCAAAGGATTCTGGGTAACAGAACCTGGTCTGAGCCCCGCAAGTCACCCCTCCTTGGATGCCCCTAGGTCTCTAGTTTTCAGAAATGCACAGGTTTGGTAGGTCTCCCTAGGTGCCGGCTGAGCTAGAGGCCAAAATCTACAGGTAGGCACTTCGCAAAAAACACCTCTGTTTTCTTCCCAAAATTTGGATGTGTCCACGTTGCGCTTTGGGGCGTTTCCTGTCGCGGGCGCTAGGCCTACCCACACAAGTGAGGTATCATTTTTATCGGGAGACTTGGGGGAACGCTGGGTGGAAGGAAATTTGAGGCTCCTCTCAGATTCCAGAACTTTCTGTCACCGAAATGTGAGGAAAACTTGTTTTTTTATCCACTTTTTGAGGTTTGCAAAGGATTCTGGGTAACAGAACCTGGTCCGAGCCCCGCAAGTCACCCCTCCTTGAATTCCCCTAGGTCTCTAGTTTTCAGAAATGCACAGGTTTGGTAGGTTTCCCTAGGTGCCGGCTGAGCTAGAGGCCAAAATCTACAGGTAGGCACTTCGCAAAAAACACCTCTGTTTTCTTCCAAAAATTTGGATGTGTCCACGTTGCGCTTTGGGGTGTTTCCTGTTGCGGGCGCTAGGCCTAACCACACAAGTGAGGTATCATTTTTATCGGGAGACTTGGGGGAATGCTGGGTGGAAGGAAATTTGAGGCTCCTCTCAGATTCCAGAACTTTCTGTCACCGAAATGTTAGGAAAACTTGTTTTTTAGCCACTTTTTGAGGTTTGCAAAGGATTCTGGGTAACATAACCTGGTCAGAGCCCCACGAGTCACCCCGTCTCGGATTCCCCTGGGTCTCTAGTTTTCAAAAATGCACAGGTTTGGTAGGTTTCCCTATGTGCCGGCTGAGCTAGAGGCCAACATCTACAGGTAGGCACTTTGGAAAAAACAGCTGTGTTTTCTATAAAAAAAAATAGGATGTGTCCATGTTGTGTTTTGGGGCATTTGCCTGTCGCGGGCACTAGGCCTACCCACACAAGTGAGGTATCATTTTTATCGGGAGACTTGGGGGAACATAGAATAGCAAAACAAGTGTTATTGCCCCTTATCTTTCTCTACATTTTTTCCTTCCAAATATAAGAGAGTGTGTAAAAAAGACGTCTATTTGAGAAATGACCTGCAATTCACATGCTAGTATGGGCACCTCGGAATTCAGCGATGTGCAAATAACCACTGCTCCTCAAAACCTTATCTTGATCCCATTTTGGAAATGCAAAGGTTTTCTTGATACCTCTTTTTCACTCTTCATATTTCAGCAAATGAATTGCTGTATACCCAGTATAGAATGAAAACCAACTGCAGGGTGCAGCTCATTTATTGGCTCTGGGTACCTAGGGTTCTTGATGAACCTACAAGCCCTTTATATCCCCGCAACCAGAAGAGTCCAGCAGACAAAACGGTATATTGCTTTCAGAAATCTGACATCGCAGAAAAAAGTTACAGAGTAAAACATAAAGAAAAATGGCTGTTGTTTTCAGCTCAATTTCAATATTTTTTTATTTCAGCTGTTATTTTCTATAGGAAAACCTTGTAGGATCTACACAAATGACCCCTTGCTGAATTCAGAATTTTGTCTAGATTCCAGAAATGTTTAGCATTCCGGGATCCAGCATTGGTTTCACACCCATTCCTGTCACTAACTGGAAGGAGGCTGAAAGCACCAAATATAGTAAAAATGGGGTATGTCCCAGTAAAATGCCAAATTTGTGTTGAAAAATGTGGTTTTCTGATTCAAGTCTGCCCGTTCCTGAAAGGTGGGAAGATAGTGATTTCAGCACCAGAAACCCTTTGTTGATGGCATTTTCAGGGAAAAAACCACAAGCCTTCTTCGGCAGCCCTTTTTTCCCATTTTTTCGTATTTTGGCTATTTTCTTGGTCTCCTCCAGGGGAAACCACAAACTCTGGGTACCATTAGAATCCCTAGGATGTTGGAAAAAAAGGACGCAAATTTGGCGTGGTTAGCTTATGTGGACAAAAAGTTATGAAGCCCTAAGCGCGAACTACCCCAAATAGCCAAAAAAGGGCTCAGCACTGGGGGGGGAAAGGCCCAGCAGCTAAGGGGTTAATATATACCAAAATGTAATCACACTCTTTTTACTTGACAAATACATTTTTCTTTTCAATTTGTCCTAACATATCTTGTTCTAAGTATTTCATTCACCAAAGTCTAGAAAAACTCTCTGCGTGGCAATAGAGGGTTGGCCTCTAGGCCTGGCAACAGACCAAGCACTACGGCCAACCCCCGCCGTGCACTGCCAAAGGATATGGGAGGTGCAGGGTTGGGTGGTTATAGGGGGTTGGCAGCAGGTTGGGTGGTTATGGGGGATTGGCAGCAACCCCCATTTGGGTGGTGACAGGTGTTTGGTCGCAAGGCCTGGCCACAGGCCAGGCACTGTGGCCAACCCCTGCAGTGATGGTTGAATTAACATAGTAATTAAAATTACTTTATGTTAAAAAAAACGTAGAAATTTACTGAAAAAAGGTTACAAGGACATTATAGTTAGGAAATAGAATTAAAAACACATAGAAATTCACTTAAAAAAAACAAAAGATACGGGGACGTTAAAGTTAGGCTCACATTTTAAATGTACAAAACCACAGACATTCACCTATTATAGTAAGAGTTATCTAAAGTAACTATTACTTGTGTTCTAAGGTAACTATAACTCGCACTCTCGCCATATACTGTTAATTACCCACAAATTACAACACTCATGACATCTTTGATAACATCACTGATAACATCAACTTAATATCTGCAGTAAAGTTTTTGAGGGGAAAAAACTGTGCATGGCAGGGGAGCAAGTTATAGGTGAATTTCTATGTTTTTGTACGTTTAAAATATGAGGCTAACTATGTCATCCTTGTAACCTTTGTTTTGTTCAGTGAACATATTTAAATATGTGTATATATAAATAAAAAAGTTACAGTGACATTATAGTTCGGTTCTGAATTTACTCGTACAAAACCGTAGAAATTCAGTAGTTATAGTCAGAGTTATTTCAAGTAACTATAACTCGTGTCCTACGATAACTATAACTCGCGTCCCCGTCATGCACATTTATTTGAACGATAATTTTACTGCAGATGTTACAGTGACGTTGTCAAAGATGTTATGAGTGCTATAATTTGTGGAGTAATTAGCAGTGCATGGCGAGGGTGCAAGTTATAGTTACCTTAGGACGCATGTTTACTTGTACAAAACCTTAGAAATTCAGCAGTTAGAGTTAGCTAGCTTCCTGCCAAATCTGGTGTAATTCAATTCAGTAGTTTTTACAGCAGCACTTCATAAAGAAGTCTATGGCAAATACATAGGGATTTTGCGTTTTGGAACCCGCCTTTTTTCTTCACAAGCTAGGCAAAAAAAAAATCTTTCTTAGAATATTTCATGAAGATATGTCAAATGGTGCCAAAGGTATCAGCAACACAAAAAACGCACTTCCTATAGAAAAGCAGTGTGTGTATGTACATATATATATATATATATATATATATATATGTATATATATATTTACAGACATATATATATATATACATGTATTCCTTGTATAGCTGTTATCATGCTGGGCAGCAACTGTAAAAGCAAGTGGACTATCAAGTAATGGATACCTAATGCACATAAGAACATTTGTATGGTGAACTGAAGTGCCTGTGACGCTATTGCAGCTAAATGAAAATTAAGCGCTCCAGTTCAGGAAGTTATTTTATGGAACTGTGCATTATGGGAGTTGGAGTTTGGTTATTGAAGTCACATGACTGTGTATTTAAAAAGCACTGGCTCACTCACACCTGCTCTTACTTACCTGTGAACAAGGCATGCTGTTGCCGAAACGCGTCAGGATTTTTGTCTTGCTGCTCAGAATTGCTATTAAATGCTTGGATTTCAACATGGACTGGTGCCTGGGCTTTTCGTGTTTGGGAGATATTTTCTGTGGGATGCTTCGCCCCAGTAACCCAGGCCGCCCTGCAGGGTCTGTGGCCCCTTACGGAGCAGGAGGTGACAATGATATATATATATATATAGATAGATTTGGGCGTAGCCAGCAAGGGCAAGATGGTGGTCAGCTTTCAGGATTGCTCTGTCGGGAGACCCAAGATCCACAGTCACCCGCCACCATCCTTGCCTGGGGAGATCTTGTGTGGGCTTGCCTAGGGAAAGGAGCTCATGCAGCAGTAACTGGACCCATTTTTGTGGCCCCTAGAGCATGGGGGAGCAGTCTGAAGTGTTGGGTTTCTCTAGGCCTGTGTTTCCTGCCGCACAGCCTCAAGAGGGAGGCCTCCGGTGCATGGGGAGAGACAAGCAGAGAGGTCCGTTGGTGCGGGCCTCCATTCTACCAAGTCAGCATTACCGCTCTCCTGGATTGTCCATTATTCCGTTCTGGTCCCTGCACCTGGGCGCTGGGCTGGAGCAGGCCACGTGGTCCAAAGAGAATAGTGCACCCGATCAAAGGTGGATGCAGTCAGACAGCTGTGAGTACACTCGTCAAAAGGGGGGAGGTTGGCTGGCAGCTACTGGAGTTTGTTAATCTGCCTTCCAATCCTTACATTTTCTATCCCCTCTTATTTCACACAGCGGCGTGTGCCACATACAGACAGGTATTGGTCCCTGAAAAAGGAACAGAGCTGACTGGCGGCTGCGGGTGTGGAGATGTGGGAGGGTGTAGGGGGAGTTTGTCAAGAGGGGATGGAGTGCCCTGACATTGCCTCGAATTATCTAGGCGGTTGTATGAGCCCTTAAACTCAATTGAAATATTTCAACCTGCGATCCCTCCCCCACATACGTCCTTCCTTGACTGATGCATGGCCTGATACCGGTGGAGTGTAGAATTACATATAACTCCACTTGGGGGAGATGCGATTGCAAATTAACCAGAATTTCGGAGAACAACCACTACTGGTGATCATTGGTGAGAGCACAGAAGAAGCGGTGGGCCCGAGCCTTGGATGTAGGAGGACCCGACGCAGGTCTGGCTGGGAAGCAGATCTATGCATGTGCGATGAGGGGGACCCCAATCACTCTCCCCAGCCTATGGTCCTGGCAGGTGTGATACTGGGACTGCTTATGCCCCCTACTACATGGAAGTAGGAGCGAGGCGGGTCCTACAAGGTACATTGCTGGATTGGAGGCACAGCAGAGAGTGATGATCACTGCGGACTGAGTGGTGTGGATTGACTCGGAACTCAGACTACTAAGAAAGATCCCCTCGCACAGTATACGATGGGCCCGAAATCTGCCCTGAAGTGGGGCTCCCACCTCAGTGAAGTGAAGTAGGGCTTCTCACTCCTCTGTGAGACTGCATGTGTTGCCGCACTGAACGGAATGAAGGAGAGCTGGGGGGGGGGCTGGCAGATCCGGCGCAGCTGTTAATTGTCTTCATCAAATTTAGCTGACACAGAGACCTGTGTGTGGACGCCCTGTTGTATTGTCAGGGCTGTTTTACAATGGGCACAGAGACAGAGCAGGACCTCAATAGCTGTGACAGCAAAGTGGCAGTAAGATAAGCCACTCGGAGTAGAACTTACCAGCAGATGTACCATCATCAGTGGCAAGCACAGATCTCAAATTGGACAAAAAGCTTGCAGCCACTGCAGATACCAGGCAGGATCTCAACCCCGAAATTGATGCAGTAGCGATAGAAATGGGCTTGCTGCATGACGATCCATGGAATCTGGTGGACCGCATCACCCGCACTGAACATGAGATCACAGATATCTGCCCATCTATGCAAGATCTGGAAGAGCAGATTCACTCACTTACTGCCAAGGTCTGGGAACTAGAAGCTACTGCAGAGCATTCGGGAGGGTGCTCACGTCACAATAATCTCCGTATAGTGGGCTTTACGGAAGGCGCACAGGGAGCTGACCTAGTAAAGTTCTTCGAAACCTGGCTGTGATAGGAGGTGGCACTGGAACAGCTATCCGCACACTTTCTCATAGAATGCATCTATCCTATCCCAGCACGATGACCACCTGAGAGAGCCCCTTCTAGGCCTGCAGTGCCCCGCATAAGGAACTACAGAGAAAAAGAGGTCCTGTTACAGGCAGCCAGGGTGGCCACACCGCTTCATTATGAAAATGCAAGAGTATTCTTTTTTACGAATTACACTATCAGTGGTGTGCCATAGAGCCTCCTTTCTGGGGGTGAAGCACAAAATGAAACAAGTACACCGTCGCTATTCACTGCTTTTTCAGGCAAATCTCTAAGTTATGGTCGGGAATAAGAGTTTCTTCTTTACAGAGCCAGCGGATGCTTGGGACTTGGTGGAGCAGCGCCACTTAGGGACCGCCGTTTCATCCTTGCCGGCACACCACATCACACTGCAGGAAGCGCAGGGCATGCAACACCGGTGGTGCTAAGTTCCAAGGGATAACCCTCAGAATAGGCAAGGAAGGAGCAAGCCCAGGTCCTGACAATGGCACGTACATTGTGGGCAGACTGGTGCTCACCACCTGCCCCCACTTCAGAAGATGGCATGACTGACAGTGACTCCACCCGCTCCACCAGTAGCACCATCTTGGAGACTCTACTGGAGGTGACACCACAAACAGTTAATGAGATCCTGTGATAGGCACTTGGAGATACTGGCACAGTTCACACTAGAGGGCCTATATGTGTAAGTAACACTTCTTTCAGGGCCATATCACTATGAAGTAACAGGTCCTCCAGAACAACTTACGGTAAGCGAGACCTGCGGACTGTGCACATGCTGGGAGAACTGGAGACAAGCTGGCCACCCCCTTGCCTAGCTCCTGGGCGATAATGGTGCCAGCTCTAGCACATGCAGGAGCATCCCATAAATATATGACATTTTCTCAATGAATTGGGCCACCAAATGTTTAAGGGCTAACCTAATAAAGGAGTTTGGGGTTCTGTTTTTACAGTTTGCTAAGTCATGTGGTGCACTCACGTATTTCTTTCCAGGAAGTGTAGCACCTGCCTTCATGTGTACAATTGAGTCAATGTGGTTTGAGACTCTCTGTGGAGCCGCCCCCCCCTTGTTATGGCACTGAGATGATCAAAGTTAGCATAATCATATGGAATGTCTGTGGTATGGGCACAGCACGGAAGAACGGGACAGGAAAAAACCCATCTGCAAAAGCACTGGAGGCAATGTTTTTATATCATACATTCTGGCTTTCCCCGAGGAGCCCTGACCTGGATCAGGCTTGGAGTTCCTTCAGGCTCATGGGAACGGAAACTGACCCAATGGGCCGATACTTACTGGTAGAGGGCAAACTGGATGAGAGGTCAGTCCTGTTATGAAGCATTGATGCTCCCAATACAGCACAGCTGGCTGTTTTCTTACGTCTATCCTCTGTACTCACTAAATGGGCCCACATCCCATGGATAACTGGCAGGGACTTTAACTGAGTGATTGATCTGCAACTGGATTGTTCGTAACCGCCACTTCCAAACTCTCTGGTGGTAACAGCTGCAGCTCACCTCTCTCAGTGGCTCCAGTACTGGTCTTTACTGGACAGATGGAGATCACTGTATCCAGATTTTAGAGAGTTCTCCTATTATTTTCCTCTGCATGATTTGCACATCCAGCTAGATCAGATACTCTGTGACCCAACCACTAGACGATTAGCAACAGGGGCTGAATGTCTGGGAAAGACCTTCTACATCCATAACCCTCTGCAGGTACAGTTAGATGCTAGGGTCTGATGATAAAATCCTGTGCAAGATTACAGGATGCCGGCTCTATGAGTACATGCCACGCCTGCTGCACCCAGACCAGAAGAGATTTGTGGCCTGGAGGTCTACCACTTTAAATATACACCACCTGCAGAGTGTAGTGGAACTCACTTCGGTCCAGTGGCCATTTGCTGGGTGCGTGGTGCTGGACTGTGGATTGGGGTTACCTGTTTTCGTCTCTGACTGCTTTTAGCATTGTGGGGTGACTACCCGAATTAAGTTGTCTCCTGTATGTTGAACCCACATCACGAGTTAAAAGTGGCCAGTGTATTTCCCCTCCTTTTCAGGTGATCAGGGGGACGCAGCAAGGTTTCCCACTGTCCCCATTGCAATTTGCCCTAACTATGGAGCTCTTAGCTCAGACGCCTTGACAACAGGGGCTGGACTGGAAGAGCCCATCAACCAGGGAAGCCCATGTTGTCTTGCTATATGCGGACGATGTGCTAATTTATATCCAAGACATCCAGGCGGGTATAAAGAATGTCCAGGCTATACTACTTCTGGCCTGGGGGTAAAGTGGGAAAAATCATGTTTGTTTACGCTACACCTAGATTGTCCCCTGCTGCATTTCCTTGTGGATTTTCATCCCTTGCAATGGGAACCTTGCACGTTGTACTATCTTGGTATAAAAATCTCAAATTAGGTGAAGAACTTAGTAGATGACAATTTCACGAGAGCCATAGTCACTGTGTCCCCGAAATGCTATTTTGAGCACTTTGCAGCTCACGGTGCAGGGTACAGTGTCTTTATCTAAGATGCCAGTGCTCCTTCAGTTACTTTACTAGTTTCATAATCTCCTGGACTGTGTACCCAGATCCACACCCTACACCCAGCCTTGGGGAGTTTCATTTGAAACAAGGGAAGGCATCAAGTTGCACTCCATAAACTACAGTGTCCCATGGGCAAAGGAGGCATGGGGGCTCCGAACGCTGAGCATTATTATTTGGTGGTGCAGCTGGAGTGGCCTGCGCACTGGCTAGCAGGATGTCTCATAGAGGAATTGGGGCTCCACACAGCAGCCCAAGCACAATGAATGCTCCAACAGACATTTCCCCCACATGCCCAGATCCCACATGCTGCAAATGGGCTATTGCAGAGTGCATATAAGAGTTTTAATCACAGCTTGATACTCATGTCACAAATCCCTTGATACTCACCTGAAAGTCCACTGAGCTTTATACTTAATTTACCAACATGTTAGGTGAGATGGGGTGGGGGGCCTGGAAGGAGGCAGGCATGAGTACACTGGGAGCTCTGTTTCAGGAGGGTGCGCTCTTGCCCTATGATCGATTACTGGAGAAGCATGAGCTTCAAGCGGGCCATTTCTTGGCAAATGGAAACGGGCTGGCTGAACTGGAGAGACTCTTGGGCATCACAGACACTGAACCAGATCAACACCCTCTGATACACACGCTATAAATAATGGGTTGAGGCCGTAAGTTTATCACCTGGTTTGTTCGTACACTTGCATATACCACACACGACCCATTGACAATGGTGCAGAGGGAATGGGAGAGGGACTTAGGTCGAGTACTGAGGAGGAAAGGATGGGCAAATTAGCTTACATATCCTAGGGAGCTGTCATGAATGCCAGGTTCAAGTACATCCAGTATAATATATTACACAGGGCTTATCTCACCCCCACAACCCTTTCCCAAATGTTTGGTTAATCCTCAAACTGACCT
Organism: Pleurodeles waltl; assembly: GCF_031143425.1. Taxonomy (NCBI): domain Eukaryota; kingdom Metazoa; phylum Chordata; class Amphibia; order Caudata; family Salamandridae; genus Pleurodeles; species Pleurodeles waltl. The sequence goes on from NC_090438.1 coordinate 614,755,524, forward strand.
TGATGCCAACAAATGAGAGCTGACATGGTACATACATTCTGGGACTGCGCAGAGGCCACAACATTATGGGTAGCAGTATCTACTGCATAAGCGGAGGTAACTGGCCGCACGGATGTATGCAGGATGGAGGGCTTGGGACTGTTTAAGCACTCAAAAACAGCTAACGCTACAAACTGATTCATTGATTTGCCATTGTTGATAGCTCACAGGCTAATAGCCATGTATTGGAAAGCTCAGACATTCCCAAATATAACCCACTGGTGTGTGGCGACACTTAAGTGGGGGCAGGCAGAAACAGTGGAGCTAAGGAGTTAGGAGGCTTGCAAATTGCGCAAATACCCCATAGCTGCAGACTGGGGGTGTTGTTACTCGACTTATAAACATACAAAGAGCTGGGTGTTTAACATTGTGATTGTAGCGTCATGTCCCCCATGAGAGCTTGGAATGCAGAGGTACCGCATCATACCTCATCCTATCTCCTCTCCCCTGGCCTTCCTTTCATGCCTGTTTTACCGTATCACACCCCTTCTTCTCCTCTTTCCCATCCCCTGTTATTTTCTTCCTCCTCCCCCCTTCCTAATCTTCACTCTTCTCTATCATAACTCCTTCTAGTCCGTTCATATGTAGGTGGCAGCACCCTCTACCCCCCCGTATACCCCGATACCCATATGCAACTTTCTACCAGTCTCTAGGGGTGTTTTAATGTCAATACTAGACCCCATAGAGAACAGTACATTCCTGAGATGAAAAGGCTGTATTGAAATAATGGCAACAGCACAAAATAAGTCAATACCACCACATTACCTGTTATATGGTGGTGTTGTTTGTTCTGGTTTATGAAGACTGAACCAAGGACCCCTGCTGATGCCGATGTGATATCATGTTTCTAATGACCATATGGTGGAAGTACTACTACTGCTTATGTAATTCAACATAGATGAGACACATGTATATGTGATGTTAAGAAATGCAACTATAAATAAGTTAAAAAATATAGATAGACAGATATTCTAGGGGTCAGCACATCAACACATATAAAGTGACCTATTTTCTTTATCAAAAAGTCACCAATAACTATAATCAAATGTATATTTATTAGATTCACACAGTGCAACGATGATAATGATAAAATATTTTCCATCAAACCTTTTTAAGAAAACACTAACATGGCTGTGTTTTATTTTAACTTTTTTTAGGCCACAATGTGGAGCCATAGAACCAACCACTAGTGGTCCCTCCACTCTGGCTAAAGAGTATACAGCTACAGTTCGTGCATGCTTTAAAATAATATGGTAAGCACTCTTAAAATCATGGACTCAATTACCTAAGAGTCCTCCTTTGTTTTTGTATGTTTTTGTATGTTGTTGGGGGGCAGGAGGAATAGCTCGACTCCCTGCTGCTATTTTTTCGTGGTGTCCTGTCCCTTCTAGGGTCACTACAAGAAAGACAATATATATTTTTTACATGCCCTGGGTCATTATGGTGTGCTCCTTGCTGGAGCAGTGAATACGTTTTTAGGGGCCCCTGCTTGTGGCTTTGGGAGGAGCGGGAGGAGAGAATGTGCTAGGAGACACCCAGTCTTTTTTAAGTGAGTGCTTCGCTGCCCACCCAGGGCACCCACAATCACCAAAACATTGGGGCCTGTGGGGAGCACCAAAGCCCCTGTAGCCCCAGCAATTCCCCACTGTGGCACTGGTGGGAGCCAGCTCAGTAACTCTGCTCCCACCTTGGAGGAAGCATAATTTTTAACTCCACCTAATATTAAATATTGGCACCCAGGACTCACAAAGTCTCAGGAAGGGAGCAGCACGTTCTCTCCCAGTGTCCTAAAATGGCCACCAACACATCTTTGTTGATGTGGTGGCAGCCAATGACATCTATTGGCTATGCAGATTTTCTAAGATGTGAAATATGTTAACTTTTTGAGCTTTCATTTCTCAAAACCTACTGAACAAATTTACACCAAACCACAAAAAGCATGATTTCTTGACCAAGATCAAACTTTCTGGGAAAGTTGGTGTAATATCAGTTCTGCAGTTATTGCAGTATGCTGCAGTTTTTGCCGTTTTGCTGATCAATTTCCTATGAAACAATAAACGGGGAAAACATGCTTTGGGATCCCCCCTTTTTCTTATCCCCCGCTTGATGAACCACCTTGAAACTTTCCAGGAAGAAGCTGAGGTGAATGAGACCTTTTGGGAAAGTTTGTAAAGATTCGTCAAACCGGGTCAATGCTATCAGTAAACCAAATAATACCTTTCCTATGGAAATGTAGTCCTAATTATAACTACACAGTGTCAGCTAATTTCAGCCACTGACTAACTTCAATGGAAGTAATAGCATTCTGCTCTTTCATAACAGTCATATCGGCATACAATATAGTTCCTTTCAGTACTTTTTGTAAAACAAATTGTTGTAGCCACTTAGATTACATTTTTGTTTACATATTATTTTTACATTTTGAAGGGTCTAGAAACTATCCCAAAAAGAAAGTCAGTCAAAAGCAATGACAGGACAAAACAAGCATTGACAATGCCAAAAGACTGGGAGCCCATGTCAAACTGATTGACTTTCATCACTACATCATTGTAATTTTTATTAAAAAAAATCAAATGCTTTGGTGACACTGATTTCTGTCTCTGGTATCCTAATCATCCTTCAATTCTCCCCTACAAGACCACTTTTCTTCAACAATTTTCCCTATATGTTGACTGGCATTACTAGACACCCTTTTCCCGCACAGCATCAATGGAGCAGCAAAACGAAAACCACAAAATCCACATTACCCAGGAAATTACCAGGCTGTGGATGCTAGTGGTGAAACCTCTCTCCACAGGCCAATCAAAGTCATGGAACAAAACACAGGCATGACAGTCCTGAAGAAAAATAAGGAGAAAAGGGAGAAGAGAGAAGGCAGGTCAGAGGAAAGGAGCATGCCAAATCGGAAATTAATACTGGCCCATTAATAGGTGAGGGTAGAGATCTATGGGGCAGACTAAAGTTCATCAATCTGCCAAAGACCATCACCAACAAAGGGTAAGCAATTTTGAGTGGCTACAGGGATAAAATAACATGAAAGTGAACCAGACAATGGGCAAAAACAATTGAAGTAATGATCTGAAAAAAGCCTGAGGAAATGTTCAAAATGGATAAAGAAGTTGAATACTCTGGGTTGGAGCTTCCCACTGTCGCTTGAAGTTTGGGAGGAGGAAAATATTTGGCAATCTGAGAAGTCTTTGAATCTCTGAATATACCAGCTTGTAAGTTAACTGATCCTTCCCCTGCTCTCCCACGCTCAGTGGGGTAGCAGACTTTGCTGGGAACGCTTTTCTAATTTTTAAACCAAAGATGACCTCAGGTGGCAGGTTTTGGTAATGCTTTTGCTGAAAGGGAGAAAGTAGAAGTGAAAAACCCCAGAAGTACATCTTCCTAACATCACCACATAAATATGAAGTCCTTTGAAAAGAAGTAGGAGTTAACTGTGGTAGTACCCCATGTATGTTCTATCCCCAATAACCAATTATGAAGTGAAGTCGCAAAGTCACTGTGCTAAAACCTACAGGCTTCAACCTTAAAGCACATCGTACATAAAACCCAAGGTAAACGATGCCAAGAATAATCAAAATACCCTCTAGAACTTACCACTCACCAAAGGCCAAATCCCTTGACGTAATTGTGCGGTTCATAATTTTAAAGAAAGAACAACAGAGGTGGATTTAGGTCTCCACACCGAATAGGAACTCAGTTAATTCACTAAGTACCATAGTGAAAGAGTAATTTATATGATAGAATGTCCTTGCAGACTCCAACATATTGGCATGACCACCCATAAGTAGAAAACTAGGATCCTGAAACACAGAAGTAATATCTGATTTAAATGTTTGCCAACTAAGTTGAACAGTCCATTTTTTGACAAAAGGTCACAGCAAGGATAATATAACATGGACAGTTATGAGGACTTTGAATTGGTCTGGGTCCTTATGAAAAAGTATGCAGACACTTTTTGCCTAAAAACAAGGTTGGGTCTTCAAGTTAGGGACCTCCATAATATGATTACATGATGAGATATCATGGGCAACAATAGATCGCTACTGGCTACTGCATCGATAAACACACACACTTGTTTCCAAAACAATACCCTCACTTCCCAATTATCAGCTGCAAATAAGACTTCTTTTCTGCACTAAGTAGTATCTTACATAGAAGATGAAGATCCAGCATATCTCCTTCCTTGGAATTCTTGACATTAAACTTCTACCATGATGGGAACTGGTATTCCCATAGTGACTTTTGAATAAACAACTCTGAACACTATTCTGGATGTTTACTGACTTGAATAATAGCTTGCTAAGTACTTGGCTCAAAATAGGCTCACACTATTGCAAAAAAAGAACACTTGGAAAGACTGGATAAGAATTAGTTTACATGAGTGCATACAGGTAATACACGTGTGGGGTGTTGTGTGTTTTTTTTTCACCCAGTATGCAATGTCTTTAACCATGGGGGAGCCTAATGATGGTATTAATCTACACTGCAGTAAACAGTATTGTATGTTGTTGCCAATGGAAAAACCTAAGCAAGAATGTAACAGTGATGTTCACATTAAACAAGAAGTTCATCTTTTAAGGAATTCTTTAGATCATTGTTCATTGTACTTCTGTTTTACACACTGGATTGGATGGTGGTATGCTAGCTTACTTATGGACCATCTCTAGTTCACTATACCGATCATTCATTGGTTAGCACTGACTTTCACTTTATTAGCTTTTACTTTCACAAATTATGGATTCTTAACCTTAGACAATTGAAAGTACAGTCAGTAGTCATAGAATTTAACAGGAGCAGCTTTGGTCCTGAAGTAATCCACCTTAGCCCACGCCAGCACATTGTACTGTAAGGTCAAACATGCTGACCTCCTATTAGGGTCGAAGAGTTCATCTGAAATTTTGTAATCCTACCATTAGAGACAACTAGTATGTAGTTTTATCTTATCTTTCTTCCCTTGTATCTGTATTTCATCTTTCACCATATCAAGCAAGTAGGAAGGGAAGAGCTCTCCTATTAAATGTTGAAGCAGGCGTTGGTTGAAAACCTTCGACCGATCGAAGGAGGGACATTTTATAAAGCATGCCACCTAAAAGTGGGTGAGAGCCTTTCATCCTAATAGTATCAGTCTTGATCAAGGGTGGCTTAAATACTGTTTCACTATTTTCACAGGAATTCACAAGATAGTACCCACAGGTGTTTCATACTTCTCTACCCCAGAGTACTTCATATTTATGTAGCTTTTAGTAATTCACATAGAATATCACTGATTTTTAAATCATCATTGTTTCTATGGATGTTATTGGTTGACTGGGGTGTGCACGCTGGTCAGGCAGCAACCACAATCCTTGTGAGAGTAAGTCACAAGTAAAGCCCAAATTAATCTGTGCTCAACCCTCTGGTAGCTTGTAACAGAGCGGTCAGGCTTAACTTGAAGACAATGTGTAAAGTATTTGTGCGGCACTTACAACGCTAAAACAGTGAACACACCACACAAACAGATCTCACACCACGTTAGAAAAATTGACCGCAGTTTGGTAAATAAAACAAGACCACAAAACAAAAATCCAATCAGTAGAACCTGAGTAATTAATTTTTAAAGAATAAAGTGAAAATAGAGCCTATAAGCATAAACTGCCAACCACGGCTACCTGGTCGTGCTGGACCAGGTCAAAGTCAAAAGTTCCGGCAGACTGCGATGGAGCATAGGTCGGATAAACTGCCAGATTTGTCCCACTGAAGTTTTACCTTCTCAAGTTTTGTGCAAAGATTTACAGAGGGTCGAGGGGAGCAAGGAGAGTGTTGCAGGCAATTGTCAGTATGGCACAAAAAGCAGACCGGGTGTCACTTTGCATTGGTAGTTACCTGCGGTCTCAGTGAAAACGGCCCGTTCACTTTTGTAAAGACCCCAAAAGCTTGATTTAAGCACCCTTGAGCTACACCAGGGGTCCAAGACCTGAGACTTACCACCTGGGGGGGTCAAGAACTTGCTGCAGCTGGGTCCAGGAGCTGATTGAGGAGCCTTTTATGTCCCTGAGGCTGAGATCAGGAGGCCAGCAGACTGCCCTTGGGAGTCACCCTAGGGTCCTGAGATCAAGATGAGGTTGCAGGTCAGGTCCTATTTCCCCAAGCAAGAGAGCAGCAGGTCAGCACAGCAAGGCAGTAGGGCAGCAGGGCAGCGGTTCCTTTAGAGCAGCATTCCACCAGAGTGGCAGTCCTTGTAGCAGCACAATAGTCCATCCTGGCAGAGTATTCACAGGTCCAGAAGTATCCTGAAGTGGTGGTGTGTGAGGTCCAGTATTTATACACAGTTGTGCCTCTGAAGTGGGGAGAAGGTTCTAGAGACAAACTTGGAAGTGTGCAAAAGGCTTGCCTTCCTGGCACATTACTAAGTATATGGGGATATGCAGCCCTTGATGTGAAGACAGAACACTGCCTATTCAAGTGTAAGTGGGTCTGGGCCCAGCACCTCTGACCCACCCTGCCAGGAATGGTCCATTCAGTAACACCAAAGCTCCCTATTGGTGTGGCGGTCTTGGAGGAATACACAAAGCGCAACTGTCAGCTACACCCAGTCATGTGACTCAAACACAGGCTGCAGGCACTAAATGGCTAGGGCAACAAAAATGCCAACTTCCTAAAAGTGGCATTTTCGAACTTGTAATTTAAAATCTGACTTCACCATAAATTAGGATTTTAAATCGTGTTTCCAGTGACAACACACACGGTTACCTCTTCTCATTTGGAAATTAGACTTACAAAATGTAATAAGGCAACTCCAATGTTATGCGATGGAACAGATATGCCTTGCAGTAGTGAAAAGTGAATTAAACTACACACACAGGCTCTGCAATGGCAGCCCTGAGACATGCTTAAAGGGACATTTAAGTAGGTGGCATAACCAGTGCTGCAGGTTTACCAATAGCATTTAATTTACAGTCCCTGAACACATATAGTGCCACTTTACTAGAGACCCACAGTAAATGAAATTCGGCAATTGGGTATAAGCCAATCTTTCAAGTTTTAAGGAGAGCGCACAATCACTTTAGCACTGGCTAGCCATGGTAAAATGCACAGAGTCCTAGAGCCAAGAAAAACTAATTCAGCAAAAAAATATGAGGAGATAGGCCAAATGTCTGGGAATGGCTTGCAGAAAGGGCCAAGTCCAACGGGACGTATTTGAACAATGTCATCAAAAATTCAGTTCTCTGCATTCTTTATTAATTTTTTGTCATTTTGGTATAAGCTTACTCATTAAATCTGTCTTCTTTTACTGAACTGGTTTGCGGAGATTACTGATTAGTTTCTTGACTTCAGTGTTGTTTAATACCGGTTCAATATTTTAATCACACTTCTCATTTGAAAAAACTATAAATTCCTACCATAGTGAGCAGATGTAAACCCAAATTTCCTAATTGAAACTTTAATTACTTAATAAGGCATTGGTGCTCCGCTCTCTAGTTAATAATCCACAATCTCACACATAGGTCATAGAATGATAGATCAAACAGCTTTGAGATCAGCGAAGGTCTCCATGATCGATGGCCCGAAGTTTTTCAGTGAAAGGAGACCACCATATTTGGCAGTCCAGCTACCCAGAGGAACAAAAGGGGTTTAAGGTATCTCTTCGGGCCACAATCCTGGGCACCACTTTGCCAGAGCCCCACAAGTGTAATACTGGACTCCTGGTCACAGTACAAATTTAAGAGATGTAGGCTCACTGGAAGGTGAAGTCCTTTGCGCTGTTAGGTTGGTTGTAGGTAGCCAGGCATGGAACATTCTCATTGGTCAGGACAGGCTCTTGCCTTGGGGGGGGAAGGGGAGGGGGTCTTTCATGTGGCTTTTAGTCAGTTGAACATGGACTCTCGTTGTTTTTTTAGTCAGGTTAGTTCTTTTCCCTTTAGGACAGTTCAGCTCTCCGTCTTCCAAGCAAACAGGCAGCTCCTCTGTTAGTTTTCTAATCCTAGACACTAGAAGAGGAAGGGAGAGGCTTTAGCTGGGAACACTGGCTTGCTCAGATTGTACTGCTGAGCATTCTTACAGAGTCCAGCAACGTACATGGTACTAGCTCAACAGAGGCAGGAGGAAAACAAGATTTCAGAGGAAAATCAAGGGTCCATCATCCTACATTTAGAATAGCACTCTTTAAGTAACCCTGCAAAGGAGCCTCCAGGAACATACTTACCCAGGCTACTAATGTTTGATAGAGGGAGACAGTAGCAAAAGGTCAGAGTCATGGATTCAGGAAGGCAAACCCATATATCAAACCAAATGGACACTGCTGCTGCAGAGAACGGGGCTCAGCTAATGCACTAAAAGCAGAAGGACTACAGTGTTGTTGGCACGTAGATTCTGGCTTAGTAAATTGTTTCAACCCTCCCAGCATGTTGAAGCTTTTCTGACGGGCACACCATAGGAAATAATATATGCAGTTTGTCACAGACTCACCAACAAAAACAACCTGAAGGAACTGCTCCATTTTGTGCTGTAGATACTGTAGCGGGACACCATTTACGCAGTGCAAAGTCCATCACTTGCACCACTGGTCAGATTTTACTAAAGAGAGTCATAGTAGAACCGTCTCCTACAGGTATTGATAAAATAGGCTATGCCCATGCATATAATCGCTTCTATCAAAAGTCAGTTCACACAAAATAATCAGGCTGTGGCAGTGACCCTTTGTCTTGTTTTGGGGTTCACTTTACAATGGGTGGGTATTCACTTTGGGGGTCACCACAAGTCCATACCAACTGATGGGAGTAAACACAAGTATATGGAGCACGTTCAGATGTAGAAACCATTAGAAACAAAAGACAGCACAAGTCTAAAAGGCAAAATTAGAGAACAGGGACACAGCTGTCCACACAGTGGCGTGGCCTTTATCCTTACACATTGTGAACTCCAGTAAAATTTTAATTCACTTGCTGTGAAAAAATTGTGAAACATATCTCCAACATAGGTTATATTCTGGTTTGTAGACCTTCTGAATAAATATCAAACTTAAGAATAGTGTAACACCACTAATGAAAAGAAAGTGCCCTTCCTTAGCATGAAGGACATGCTAATCATATGTAAACAAAAAATTCTGTGAACTACTGTAAACCCCTTGGGAGCCAATGACGTAACGGTTACGTCCTCGGCAGCGGCGCTGAGGCGCCAAGGACGTAACCGTTACGTCCTGGGACCGGCTCATGGGGGGAGAGCAAGCGCTCCCCCCATGAGCCGAGCCTCAGTGTCCCCATTGCAGGGGTAGAAGGGGAATCACTTCCCCTGCCATCCCCTGCCCACCCCGTGGTGTCTGATGATGTCAGAGCGCGATCGCGCGCAGACCTCATCAGAGGCTTGCCTCTTCACACTGGAAGCTCAGCTTCCAGCGCCGATCGGAGGAGAAATGCTTTTGCATTTCTCCTCTGATCACATGGAGGGGCTGAGAAAGGCATCAAAGGAAAGGAAAGACCTTTCCTTTCTTTCCTTTCATTTGATGTCTTTCTCAGCATTTCTGCTGCCCAATCGCAATGCGTCCCACTTGACACACAGGAGTTTTTTTTTTTTTTTAGGTTATTGATATGAGGGGAGCCGCCCCTTGGGCAAGGGCCACTCCCCAAGGGGCCAAATTATTTTTAGGCCATTTTTAATGTAATTAGGCCGATCTACACCTGGGGTGGGGGGGGGGGGGGCGGGGGTGGAGCAAAACCCCCTAGATACCAGGGATAATTTTTTTTGTTTATTTTTTTTAATATGTGGGGAGCGACCGCTTAGGCAAGGGTCACTCCCCGGGGGGCAAAATTACTTTTAGGCAATTTCTGCCCCCTTGGGGGCACATCGGCCTATTTTTATTAGGCCAATGGGGGCAGAAACCACGAGACACCAGTTTTTTTTTTTTTATAATATTGAATGAGGGGAGCAAAATATTTTTAGGCCTTTTCTGCCCCCCCCCCCCGGGGGGCAGATCGGCCTATTATAATTAGGCCGAAACCCCTAGACTCCAGGGATATATATTTTTTTGTTTACCTTATTTTTTTTTATATATGGGAAGCGACCCCTTAGGCAAGGGTCGCTCCCCTGCGGGACAAATTGTATTTAGGCCATTTCTGCCCCCCCTTGGGGGCAGATCGGCATTATTTTTATTAGGCCAGTCTGCCCCCAAGGGTGGCAGAAACCACTAGACACCAGGGATTTTTTTTTTTTGTGTCAATTTCACACAAGGGGGGGGGCGACCCCTTAGGCAAGGGTCGTTCCCCTGGGGAGCATATTTATTTTAGGCCATTTCTGCTCCCCTTGGGAGCAGATCGTCCTATTTCTATTAGGCCGATCTGCCCCTGGGCGGAAGTAGAAACCACTTAGGCACCAGGGATAGGGGTGTGTGTATGTGCGTGTTTGGGGGGGCAGCTCCTTGGGCAAGGGTCGCTCCCCATGGGGGCACATTACTGTTGGCCATATCTGCCCCCCTTCAGGGCATCTGCCCCCAAGGGGGGGCAGAAAGCCCACCAGAGACCAGGGAAGACTTTTTTTCCAAAATAAGAGGGTGGGGGTATTGGCCATACCTCCACCCCAAATAAATGGGTCCAAAGTTGTTCTGCCCACCAGTGGGCAGATAGGGCAATTACCCCTGATCCAAACCCCGGGGGGCCAGACAGTCTACTAGATGCCAGGGAATTAAAAAAAAAAAAAAAATAGTGGGGTGGTGGCTACCAACCAGTATGCGCTTGGTTATGCCCCCACCCCAACTGAAAAGGGTACCAGACTTTCAGCTCTCCCCGCACACTAAAACATCTTATCTCACTGCAAGCAAGAGGACATTTGATTATTTTGGGATTTGGCTTTACATTTGGGCCATGAGAGCTTGGCTAACTCTCAAAATCGTCCCACTTGGAATGGTGAGGGCTGCCCTTTTTGGACTTTGGGACGCTGCCATGTAGAAAAATCCACAAGACCTAGACACATCTGAAAACTAAACATCTGGGTGAGTCCAGGGTGGTGTGCTTCACATGCACCCCACACCATTTTCGTACCCACAATGCCCTGCAAACCTCCAACTTTGCTGGAAATAAAAAAATTTTCCCCCATTTATGTGATGGAACCTTCCGGAATCTGCAGGAATCCACAAAATTCATACCACCCAGCATTGTCTCATCGAGGAGGTAAGCAAAGTTGTCAGGTTATGGAAGCAGATTAAAGTGGAGGAGTTAGTCCTGGCATTAGAAGATCCTGGGAAAAGGCTAGGAAATTAGCCCAGCCCCTGCTTGATAGTTTTCAGCAAGGGGTGGAAATGGCCATGGCTCAGTTGGCTCCCCCTATAATCCGGGGACCCTGCAGCCGGAAGAAACTCGGTCACCCCTGGTTTACAAAGGAGCTTAAATCCCTCCAAAGAAAGTATGGACAACAGGAGCGCCAGGGGAAACTAAATCCAGCCCCATAGGAAAAGGGCGGTACTAAAGTCCACTCTTAAGGTTTACAAAGCAGCGCAATTTAAGGCCAAATCTAATTTCTACACTACCAAAGTGAAGGAGGCATTAAATGCCCCAAGGGAACTTTTTAAGATGATAAAGGCATTATCTACGACCCCTAGGCCTGCTGATTTGTAAAACTCTCAGGAATTTTGTGATAAGGTTGCCATGTACTTTGAGAATAAGATTCTACAAATACATGCAAATTTTGCTCCTCAGGGTAACCTTAGAGCACCTCCCTCCACGACACCTACCGACTCTAATGCGAGCTGCAAAGTATTATCGGACTTCCACATCCCTACCCACGACAGTATTAGAAAGAGGATTCTTGAAATTAAGTCCGGTTCCCCTCTTGATCCGTGTCCTCCTTCCATATTTCACGTGGCCCCTGACCTGATGGCTCGGTCGTTAGTTCCCATTTATCAAGAGGTCTTGATATCTGGGATGTACCCCTCCCCATGGAAAGAAACTATAGTGGTACCCCTCAAGAAAAAGCCAGATGGTGATAGTCAGGACCTAAGTAATTTACAGCCAATTGCACTTCTTCCATATCCGGCAAAGATTTTAGAGAAAATCTTGAATCTGGAACTGGCTGATTTCTTAGTAGAAGCGGAAGCCCTCGACGTCTCCCAACACGGAAATGGCCTTGATCTCATCTTCTGATGCTATCCGGAAATTGGTAGATGAAGGCCAAGGGGTTATTTTAGTTCTTTTAGATTTATCAGCGGCATTTGATACCATCTCCCCTCACTTGTTGACGTCCCCCATTTACCAAGTGGGGATTAGAGAGCGGGCGCTTAAGCTCTTGGAATCCTTTCTTACGAACAGATGGACTAGGGTTAGCTGTGGCAATTTTAGATCTACGCCTTATTTATTACCTTGTGGGATTCCTCAGGGATCTTCCCTAAGCCCCACGCTGTTCAACATGTATGTAGCCCCACCGGCCAGTTTGATTCGATCTTTTGGTTTCATTCAGTCCCCCTATACAGATGACTCTCAGCTTATCATCCCAATTAAACAGCCTTGGGAGGAGGTTGCGGACCGGTTTAGTAATTGTATGCTAGCCGTGAGTAACTGGATGAATACTAATTGGCTCAAAATGAATGCCACCAAAACCGAAATTCGTTGTTTCGGATTAGGAAAAGAGTTATGGAGCTCACGTTGGTGGCCTTCTGAATGTGGTACTCGTCATGTACCCTCCACTGTTAGCAGGAACCTGGGCATCCTGTTTGATGATCATTTATCTTTTAAAAAACAGGTTAATCATACTGTAAAGACTAGTCTCTGGTTCATCAAAATGCTCAGGACAATTTTTGCTTATCTGTCACATGAACGGAGACTAGCGTTGGTGATGTCAAAGGTAGACTATTGCAATGCCTTATTCCTCAATTTGGATAAGGCGCTGATTAACAAATTACAATTGGTTCAGAATTCTGCAGCCAGAGCGGTTTTCAATCCTCCACGGCGGGTATCAGTTAGACAGAGCCTCAAACAATTGCATTGGCTGCCGGTGGCTAAGCGTATTATTTTCAAATCACTTTGTCTAACATATAACGCAGCTCATGGGATCGGACCAAGATATCTTACCACTAGGCTTTGCTGGTATGTGCCTAAGTGAAACTTGAGGTCTTCTCAAGCTTACTGGATTCAGGTTCCTTGAACCTATAAAGCCAAATGGGGCGACAAAGCCTTTACTGTGGCTGCTGCCAAAAGCTGGAATTCGCTTCCTTTGAATATCAGGCAAGAACCCTGTTATTTGAAATGTAGCAAATTGGTAAAAACATGGATTTTTCCACGATAATACTTTTTTGGTACCTTTTGGACCGTGTTCTGTACTTCCTATACTTTTCTGCTTTCTTTCTAATCATTATCTGCTCTCTGGGTGGTGTTCTTACATTACTGCATTCCTCCTCTGCTCTTTCCTCCTGCTTTAGCGCTTCAATGCTCTTTGTGAGTAGGATTGCGCTTTATAAATATGACATACATACATACATCTATACAGATAAAAATTCTGCCCCACTAGTCAGCCTAAACATTTTTTTTTTCCAACTGCCCTTTTGGACCCGCTTTGGTTTCCCCTCAGTTTTGACATGTTTTTGGCTCTTCCCAGTCACAGGCACTTGTCTCACCTATACAAGTGAGGTATCATTTTTACCAGAAAACTGAGGGGAACGTTGGGTGGTAGGAAATTTGTCCCGGTGCAGTGATCCCACACAGAAATATGGGAGAAATGTGATTTTTTTAGCTAAATTTGAGCTTTGCTGAGGATTCTGGGTAAGAAAACACAGAGGGATCCACGCAAGTCACACTCCCAGGACTCCCTCGGGTGTCTAGTTTTCAGAAATGTCTGGGTTTGGTAGGTTTCCCTGTATGGCCGCTGAGCCCAGAACCAAAAACGCAGGTGCCCCCCGGCAAAAACAGATAGTTTCGTTTTTGAGAATTTTGATGTGTCCAGATAGTGTTTTGGGGCATTTCCTTTCACAGGTACTAGTCCTATTCACACAAGTGAGGTATCATTTTTATCGGGAGACTTGGGGGAACGCTGGGTGGAAGGTATTTGTGGCTCCTCTCAGATTCCAGAACTTTCTGTCACTGAAATGTGAGAAAAAAGTGGGTTTTTTTTAGGTTTGCAAAGGATTCTTGGTAACAGAACCTGGTGAGAGCCCCACAAGGCACCCCATCCTGGATTCCCCTAGGTGTCTAGTTTTCAAAAATGCACAGGTTTGGTACGTTTCCTTAGGTGCCGGCTGAGCTAGAGGCAAAAATCCACAGCTTGGCACTCTGCAAAAAATAGCTCTGTTTTCTTTGGGAAAATGTGATGTGTCCATGTTGTGTTTTGGGGCATTTCCTGTCGCGAGCACTAGGCCTACCCACACAAGTGAGGTATCATTTTTATCGGGAGACTTGGGGGGAACGCTGGGTGGTAGGAAATTTGTGGCTCCTCTCAGATTCCAGAACTTTCTGGCACCGAAATATAAGGAAAAAGTGTATTTTTGGCCACATTTTGAGGTTTGCAAAGGATTCCGGGTAACAGAACCTGGTGTTAGCCCCGCAAGTCAGCTCATCCTGGATTCCCCTAGGTGTCTAGTTTTTATGAATGCACAAGTTTGGTAGGTTTCCCTAGGTGCCAGCTGAGCTAGAGGCTAAAATCTACAGCTAGGGACTTTGCAAAAAACACGTCAGATTTCAATGTAAAAATGTGATGTGTCCATGTTGCGTTTCCTGTCGCGAGCATTAAGCCTTCCCACGCAAATGAGGTACCATTTTTTATCGGGAGACTTTGGGGAACACAGAATAGCAAAACAAGTGTTATTGCCCCTTGTCTTTGTCCACATTTTTTCCTTCCAGTGTGTAAAAAAGACATCTATTTGAGAAATGCCCTGTAATTCACATGCTAGTATGGGCACCCCGGAATTCAGAGATATGCAAGTAACCACTGCTTCTCAACACCTTATCTTGTGCCCATTTTGGAAATACAAAGGTTTTCCTGATAGCTATTTTTCACTCTATATTTCAGCGAATGAATTGCTGTATACCCGGTATAGAATGAAAACCCATTGCAAGGTGCAGCTCATTTATTGGCTCTGGGTACCTAGGGTTCTTGATGAACCTACAAGCTCTATATATCCCCACAACCAGAAGAGTCCAGCAGACGTAACAGTATATTGCTTTAAAAAATCTGACATTGCAGGAAAAAGTAAAACGTGGAGAAAAATTGCTGTTTTATTTACCTCAATCTCAATATTTTTAATTTCAACTGTTATTTTCTGTAGGAAGCCCTTGTAGGATCTACACAAATTACCCCTTGCTGAATTCATAATTTTCTCTACTTTTCAGAAATGTTTAGCTATCTGGGATCCAGCTTTGGTTTCATACCCATTTCTGTCACTAACTGGAAGGAGGCTGAAAGCACAAAAAACAGTAAAAATGGGGTATGTCCCAGTAAAATGGCAAACTTGTATTGAAAAATTAGGTTTTCTGATTCAAGTCTGCCTGTTCCTGAAAGCTGGGAAGATGGTGATTTTAGCCCTGCAAACCCTTTGTTGATTCCATTTTCAGGGGAAAAAAACACGAGCCTTCATCTGCAGCCCTTTTTTCCCTTTTTAAAAAAAAAGACATTTTCGCTGTATTTTGGCTAATTTCATGGTCTCCTTCAGGTGACCCCACAAAGTCTGGGTACCGCTAGAATCCCTAGGATGTTAGAAAAAAAAAGGACGCAAATTTGACGTGGGTAGCTTATGTGGACAAAATGTTATGAGGGCCTAAGCGCGAACTGCCCCAAACAGCTAAGGGGTTAAACATCTCAGCAACAACAAAAACATTTTAGCCTTTTGTTGAAAAAGGCCCAGCTGCTGACAAAGTTAAAATAAAGCTATTATCATCAACATAGTTTCCTGGGGCGGAAAACATCTTGGATTATTCAAAGTGACTCCTTAAACCTTACAGTTCAGCTATTATATAAGTATAACAACAGTACTATGGTTCTGGCGACAACTGTTAGTAACATTAATAACTGCAAGCTGTCAACAGCATTGGGGACAGAAGGGCGGACCAGTATTGACAATGGAAAGCAATACTGACTGCGGGCCCTCTTAGTAACACTTTCTAAGTGTATTCTGGTTACTGGTATTATCCCAGAGATATGGCAACCAAAACCTGGCACCAATCCAGACCTTAGCAAGGGATAATAACAGTGCTTTTATTTAACAATGCACTGCGATTTGGCCCATGAAAATTATGGATAGCTTTCTTTGCTAAGATCGCAGCGTAAATACTTGATCAAGTGCTTTTAAACAACCTAATTACCTGGGTTGAAAGTAAAGATATAAGCCCTCCTTCTCCATGTATTTTGTAGGCAGTTTATTTCTGTATTGCACTTTTGTCAATTAGACCAGTGTGAATCATCTCTTGCTTTGGACTAACGAGTTGCACATGGTGTGTCTATTCGGACTACGTGGACCTCCATCACTTCTAGAATGAAGAATGAATAGTAAACAATAATTCATTCCTACTCAGGACTGTGTCCAGTATGTGCTTTGACACTTAATTTATTTAGCATATTTTCTAGTGACTTTGAAAACATATTATCCTCACTTTCACTGGACCTTCCAATCATAGGTACGAGGTACAACAGAAATGTATGTCATGCAGATGACTACTTATTTTTTGCCAAACTGCATGAGGGCTACTGAACGCTCTTAACACACTAGCAGGCTACCCTGAATCTAAATATTTAAAAATAAACCTACAAAACCCCAAGTAATGACCCTTGTAAAGTCAATTTTCAAAGAATATGGATCCACAGATAAAATACACTTATCCAGAGTTAATGACAACTGCAGTCTACGTATATCATTTGACATACTTCTAGCATGAGACACTTTGCTATCAATAATCCAGCATCACATTGTCTAAAACTCTAACTTGGTTCTCCAATCGATATAAGGAGTTCTCTTTAAGACCAGAAAATATGCATTCCTGGATAATGTTATCCCAGCTGTATGGAGCTGCCTTTTGTATGTGTTTTATATGAATAAATCCGTTGGCACTTTGGAAGTCCCCATATGGAAAACTTGTTGAATATTATGCCCTCAATTCCCTGAGGTGAGGCTCAAATGAACATTCAATTGACATAATCATAGTTCCAAAAGCAGCTTTAACGTCTCTTTTAGTATCTACCATTCTGGCCAAAACAGTCACTTAAGCTCATTAAAACTGGGCTTTTTAGTTCCAAGGCAGGAAATTAAACAGCATTTGTTCCGTTTTGTAACTCATGACAGTCAATAATAAACATCTACTTTATGACTGATTAACTCCTACGACGGAATTAAGGACATACTATGCACAACATAAATTAATTTCCCTTAAAGCAGGTGTTTTAAATATGCAAGAAAATGTCAATGTCAAATACACATTGTGCAACCCGTGATTCCATAGCTGCCACTAAAGCATATGAGAAAACTTACAATTGCAACAAAATATTAATGCTAATGCTTCTTACACTGGGGCACATATTAACGCTGGATAAAATATGCAAATGGAGGGTAAATACTGCAAAGAACTGTAATTGCCATTGTGTGGTCAGCTCATGTTTTAATATAATGTGATTCCCTATCACCTTTAATACAAATTTTATGAATTTAATAAATTCTTCTCATGAACCAGAATATCTGACAGCTCTGTGTTCATTCAAAAACAACATTTTTGTTATAAACTGTAATTCGTTAACGGAATTGTTTTTAAAGTTTGATTAACTTGTAAATACTTAAATAGAATTAACTTATTAATTTGGGGGATTCATTTACTGACTTCTTGTTTATTATTATATTATGTGTATGTATTATGTTTAAATGTAATTTTATTCTTGTGAACGAAAATGATTATTTTCAAAATATATTGATGCAATGAATGAAACTGAATTTTTCAAAAGCACTCCATCTAATATCTCAACGAATAATGCTCATGGTTAAAGTATGTCACAGGAATATTGAACATTTTTAACGGAACACAATAGTGTACTAATTATATTTATTCACTTCACATTATTTTGGGAAAGGCTTTTGACAATATTTCAGTTCTATAGCTCGTTTCATAGGGAACTACACACTATAACTTTATATGATGAGAAACATTGTCAATTTGCTTGTCCTGTGAAAAATATTGCAATGTGCTCAAGTACATAATTCAGACAACCAAATATAGAGGTACAGAACGTTGGAAGCCTTGCATTTAAAACCACAAACGTGTTTTATCTAAATTAGACTATGGTGTGCACATCTCAGTTTATGCTTCTCTCCTGCTGAAGACTTTTATACTGAAGTTATAATAATTTTTTTATCAGAATCCTGCCTGCTCTGCATCAAAGGAAAGTACTAAACATCATGGTCTCCAATATACTCTTTCTAGCACTAAAAACTGGAAAGCTATATCGTACCTTTTCATGCACGGTCATACAGCTTGCGGCATCTTTCTGGAGAATATCAGTTATCCCATTTGAGAGTCTCTCATACCTCAACTTTGGCTCTTCTTCACTGTCTTCTTCCTGTGTTTCAGAAACAAAAAGCGCATTACCTTCAGATTCCAGAAATACTATACCATTAGCTTTGCATATATATATTTAGAAGATGCACAACAAGGTTGGCATATGTTGCTCCACAAAACTCCAATGTAAATCAAATAAATACAGGTGTATGAGTACCTTGCAAACACGAAACATTAAACAAGCATTGCCATGGTTTTAGACAGGAGAGTACAGGTTATAAAACTCTCATCATGGCACCCACCAGAGACAAACCGCTCACCATAATCAAATGCACACTACTGTAGGCATGTTCACTCTCTCAAAGTGCAACTGAGCTCAGAAGACAACATTCCACCACTTCACTCCTACAGAGGAAACAAATTAAGTTTTCCTATATAAACCAATAGCGTTCAATGGAATATATGTCTAATAAAACCTTTGGGTACATGCACTGGAGTCATTATTGCATGTCCAGAGAGAAAGTGTAGGCAACACAAGTTAACAAAAACAACAAAATAGGTACAATTCAAGAAGACCTCTGAATTCCTGATTATGGCGATTAGAGAAGATGCACTAGAGGTGCAGATTGTAGGACTGTGGTCCTGTGGTGCAAAGAAAGCCCTCGGCTGGGAGGATAAAAAGATATGACTGACTTGTGGAGAAGCAAGTTCATCCTAAATATCGTGAGGAGCCTTTTTAACTATGCACCTGTAAGCTGCAGTTTAGTTTCTCAGAACACAACTGTGAAAAGCTTAACAAAACGCTTCTGCTTATAAGTGACTTAGAAAAATGAATGAACTCCGACAAAAGGATCATTAATGTGCTAGGAACAACCATCTTTGGCAAACTAGCATGGAACAAATTCAGAAGAAAACCTACAAACATAGTTGATGTGGAAGTGAATGAGTTCACCTTTTTAAATGTGGTGTTCAATGTGTGGCTTGTTGCTGGATAGTTCAACCTTGATATTTTGACAGTTAAGTCAAATTAGCCACGTTTAAGTTTATTCAAGATTTACATCAAACTCTGAAAGGAATCAAATATAAAAGGAAACAGGGAAAACCTAATATAAGAAGGAACATGTGTTTACTTGTAAAATAAAGCAACATTGTTTCCTCTCAGAAGTATGCAATTTGGATTAGCAACCACTTGAGAGTAATTTAATTACGGAGCACACATCATAATAAATATCAGAATAAAAATCAGATGAGCAAACAATGAGCAAATTGCACAGAAGTGGAAAGGTGCAGCTAGAGCAGTGCTCAGTAGAAATATGAAAGGTCACTAATTATTAGGGTCTGATTCATATGCAAATAATTTGTGCGCAGGGCAATATATAAGTGGCTATTTAGTAGGAGGGCTAATGGACTTAAGCAATCCTTGTAAGTCACTCCATGTTAAAAACCAAAGAGTGAAAAATTGTAAGACTTCTGCAATAGTTGTGTAAAGGAACAACATAAAAAAGAAAGGGTATGATTAACATGTATTACAAACTGACAAAGGTATACTGAGTTAAAAGGAAGGATAAAAACCTATTTGGAATGAGCCCAATAATGAGTCATTGAACTTTTAAACTAGTTAAATGGCTGTATATGAAGCAGGGTGTTATTTGGCAAGTTGTCGAAATAGCTAAATTAAGATAGCAGCGAAAAGTGTATTTAAAAAAGCAACTTACTATATTGGTTTCGTTTGTGATGGAGTAACCCATCCACCAAACTCTAAATCAGGCCATTAGTGACCAAACTTGGACACGTAAAGTGGTAAAACATAACTCTGAATCCTAAATATATATACTTCTATTTAAAAAGCGTGTCGACAGAAGGAATACACTGTGGTTTCTACTTAAAATGCACATGCTTAAGCAATAATTGTGTCTCTTCTTAAAACAATAAAGAAATCAGGAATTTACGATCTGTTACTCTTTTTTTTATAAAATAATCATGAACACAGGAATACTTTAGATATAACAACATGTTAGAGTGATTTTTAAGCTTATTTGTATGATAATATGAAAATCCTAAAATGTACATGCATGCCAAGCCATTGCAACAAGTATAATCAATCAAATTAAAAGCATTCACTAAGTGAAGACACCCATTGTAAAATGATAACCTTTATAAAGTTGGTTTGTCATTTAACCATAAATCTCCTAATGATAAGGTCGTAATGCAAGATAAAGAATAAGAAAGGAGAGCAGAAATTAGGGAAACTATGAAAAAACTATAGCAATCAGGTTATGCAAATTATATTACAGTGCAAACTAGTTTCTTGGTTCAAAGAACCACCAACCAACCACAAAATTAACATATTGTTTTCCTAGGTCAACAAACAGGCTTCAAGGTCTTCTCTCCATGCTTATTTTTGGAATATTTTTTACAGACTCTTTTGCTGTAACTATGATATTTTCTGAGTAAACATGATAAAAGACCACTAAGCTCTTTTGCGAACTGGTTCTGAAGCCCAGTGTAGGAGCATTCATTTATTTTCTATTACTGTAAAGAGAATGACTTTTCCAGTGAAAGAAATATTATTATTGGCTGTTGGCAGTCGGCCACCTCAAGGGATAATAACAGTAACTTGTAAGAGTGAATCCCAAAGTTACTAAATTAAACTAAGCTCAACCCCTTGGTAGCTAAGGCACAAAGCAGACAGGCTTAACAAAGGGCAAAGTGTAAAATATTTATACAGTACCAAAACAGTAATAAAGTTAAAAAATAAAAAATAAAAAAATGAAGAAGGCAAATAGAATGAAATGATATAAACAAAATAATACAAAATCAACAAACATCCAATAAGGGGAACAGGACATATGATTTTTTTTAGGTTTAAGTACAAATAGTTCTAAAAAAAAAAAAATGCACATATGCCAATGATAGTCTATGGAAGCTGCAGATCGGGGCCTAGATGCTTTTTCAGGCCAAATGCAATGAAACACAGGTTGGATTCACCAAGCAGGTTTGTTCCAATCAAAAAGTTTACTTTCTGACTTGGGTTTACTTTAGATATTGACGGATGGGTTATTCCGTCACAACGGTAAGGGATATCCCGTCTGCTGAAATCTAAATCTCATTATTTTCTATGGGATTTAGATTTCTTCGGACAGGGTATCCATCATTCTTGTGACAGAGTCTAAATCAGGCCCTTAATCTTGTTCTCAAAATCCGTCAGAAGGCACACTTTGAGCTGTATCTGAGGAAGGTTTATCAAAAATCACACATCTTTGCTGTGAGGTCCCACTTACATCTCTGGAGTTCTTGGAAGTTCAAAATTGTTCAAATTCCCCACCTTTCAAGGTTTCTGAAACAATTCCCAGATTCACTTTTAAGGCTCCCTGGACCTAAAGGACAGCATTTGGGGGCCAGGCTTCACTCCAGCAGAGGCTACCAGCAAAAGCCCAGATCTGGCTGGTATTGGTCAACAGGTAATTTTAGGAGAAAGCAGAGCTCTGTAATTTAATAAAATATCTACTTGTCCATGTGGAAAGTTGCTTCTAAATCTACTTGTCTGGTCAAATAATGTACATGTCCCTTTGGTGCCATGTAATGCGGCAACAGATTATGTTAACAATCTCATTCTATAGGAGCTCTGATAATAATCTTTCTAATTATGCCAGGGCTAAAACTATAGTAGTGCTTGACTACTAGCAATGTCCTTATTTTGCCTCCTTTCTGCAGATCTACACACTGGGGCTGGACGTATCAGGATGAAATAGTTCCAGGGTTGGAATGCCCTTTTGAGTCTGTGCAAACCTATGAACATGCACAGTTTAATGGTGTTCACCAGCTCCTCGTTAATCTTTTTAAAGACTGAGAAAGGTTGGAAATTTAATCCAGACAAGGGCAAAAATAAAACGTCTTCCAGCACTGGGGAAAATGCAGTTGAAGGGAAAGTGAATTGTAAACGCTCAACAGATTCTAGCTTGAGCAAATCTGCACATGCATGTTTGCTCATGCTAACATACAGTTCACAAATATTTTCTCTGAGTACAATTTCCTTGTATACTTGAGTAAATTATTGAGAATTCATGAATTACATAAAACTGCACTAATGCAAAGACATCTACCCTGGGTGTACTTTTGTGACTTTCTTTAGGAACTGGGCCCCTAATTAGGTCTAGCTTCAAACAAGGCCTTTTGTTTTTATTAAAATGTTATCTCTCTCTATCAGTCTGTTAACTGGCTTCACTGTGAGGGATAGCAGTATGTTCTTTCAAAAGGACCATATAGGCACATGTGTGCTTCTTGAGACCAAAAATATCTTTGCTTTCTGCCAATGTTTGTTACAATACCGGGGGCCAGGCAGCTCCCACAACAGTAAAGTTTTACAAAAGCCATATCAAAACAAGACACGCACTGACAAAACCAAAAGACTGACCACCAATGTCAGACCTACTGGCTTTGCCATTGCTTGTTTAGTTTAATGTTTCCCATAATCTTGCTGAAAATGGTTACATTGATTTTCCATTATTTATATATTTATTGGAAATACTAGCATGCATCAACACGTTTTACTAAGCGATGCTTCAAAGAAATGATATCTAAAACTTCACAGTAATTTAGCAAAACATTTTTTCCTGGTTGTATTTTTTTGTGAATATTTTATTTTGAAAGCAGAGAATATGTGTCTAATTAGAGAGCAATGTGAGAGCATTCTACATAGCCTCATATTGTTAAACTTTCCAAACGTGTGTACACATTTGTTTTACTGGACCCGTTGTAAGTAGTGCAGTACAAGCTTACACCATTTATTTAGAAGTGTCACCCTAATAATAAAGGCTTTTAATTAATGAACCATAAAAACAAGTTGAACAGCATTAACATATGGACACAAATATTACCTCAACTGCAGACAATTCCCTTCCCTGTTAATAATATGGTATTGTAAACTGGCAGTCAAAGGGTTTGTGTTGTAGGGGCCTACTTGTCCCAAGGACAAATAAACATGAAAACGTGTTGTCCTTGACCCCAAACGACATGTGCTGGGCCTTGGGCTATAGGAATTCCAAATTATTGAGCTTGTTATGTCCCTGTAGCAACACAGGAGGTCAGCCAGAGGGCCCTTGGAGTCCACTTCTTTGTTCTGGGTACAACAGGGAGAAAGTCACAGACAGAAAGTTCAGATGGGTTCTGATCTTCCACAGGTCCAGTAAGTAATCCGAGGAGGGTACCTTGGGGTGCCAAATTTAGGGGTAGCAATAGCCAGTGGGTGTTGGGTTACTCCAAGACAGTTCCCACTCAGTGGGTGAAAATATTCATGGAGGCAACCCTACCCACTTTTTCAGCTTTTCATCTTTGCCCCACTACAAACAAACGCACAGTGCCCCTCTCTCCTAAACTCCAAGATGGGGGAACTCTTCGTCCATTGTACAGAGGTCTTGCTTGTATCCACCAATAGTTGTGGTGAGCCAAAGGAGCAGTTGCCTTCCCGGTGTCCATTCCAAATCAGTTCTGGGGGTAGCGTTCCTCCAGCCTGTCACTTTCAAATTAATGTTGTTCCTGGGACCACCACAACTGTTATTCCTGGGCCCACAGGAATCAAATGCCTCATAGCTAGACTATCCTGTCACCAAGCCTAAACCAATGTTCTGCTCTCAGAGCAATTTTCACATCTCAGTAAGGTCAAGCACTTCGCTGGAGAGCGACTGGAGAGCTAAAGTAAATTAGCCTCCAGGAGCTTCAGGCAGTCAATAGGTAACTTTCTTAGAGTTACACTTCCTGAATATTTATTAAATATCCAATTTCACTATTGACTTTGACCTTAAATACATAATAAAAATAGCCCTCTAATTGCTTTTGTAGCCAGTTCTTATCAAAAGTTACAGAATAAAGTTTATAATCTGGACTCAGACATTTTCTAGGATTCGGCTACAGCCCTGCCATTGAAAATAACTTTTAGGGCCTGAACACCAGAGGAACATGCCAATTTTAATTTTGCTCATGTTCCACCTTTAAATATCACAATGTATTTAGGGGGTGATTAACAATATTTAAAAGCATGGTTTCTCACCTGTCAAAAAGAGTTATTTTGACAGGTTTGACAGCAGGGCTTTAAGCTGCCGCAGTCAGAGTACTACATATAGTAGACCTGCAGCCATGTTTTACAGGCCACATCTGTGGATAGCACTACAGACACCACAGTGGCATTTAACGCCTAGACAATGGTATATTCCCTAAACTATATGCTAGGAACTTATACCCTGTTTAAATGGGGGACAGAGGCACATTACTCCTGTTAAGCAGGGGTAAAGTACAGAGAGTTAAAAAAAAAAAAACAGCAAAAATAAGGGCCATAAAACAGCGAAAAATCTAGGGTGACCAAGCAGTAAAGGCATATTTGCTACACCCAGTGACAATATATTGTGATTGCAAAAAAAGCTAAAGTGCTGCATAAAACTTTCACATTTGACATCCTTCTATTAGGCAGAATCAATATAAATAGGAAGAGTGTGTGCCAGAATCATTATTTTTGGTAACAAACAGCTGGGAAAATGTAAGAGCAATCTCAATTGGTAAATATTTTCACACAAACATAATTTCATCTCAAGCTGATAATTAAGCTAAATATGACTCTTGCAACAGCGAAAAGGCTTTTTGTTATTTACTAAACCTGTTTTGTGAGTCGGAAAAGCTAATCTATTTTGAATCGTAACAACGAAGGGGTGAGAAAGGGGTACCCTCTTTTAAGTTATAAGACCTGCAAAGACCATTACCAATGAACTCTCTTGATTGGAATTCAGAATAGTATCTATCAATTGTTTGAACCACAAATAAGTGCCAACCCATTAGAAGGTTAGTGATTTCTAAAAGGTGTGAGTAAAATGGCTGGAAAAAGGGGAGAGACAAGCTTGCAAAGGGGAAGCTGTCCTTGTTGGGACTGCTTCCTCTTTCTGAATGATCTCTGGTGACCTCCGGTAATTAGGATGAAATAGTTACAGTATAATATAATACATTAAAGTATTTAGGCATGTAGAATAAACCACGTAGCGTATATAACCCCCACAGTCTGTGGTGCTATGAACTGAGGAAGTGACTAAGAGCATCAGCTAAGAAAGTTGTATCAATGTTTAAAAATTATAATGGTGCTCACCAGTTAACCTATGTGAATGCATATTGCATGCACTATCACTATACAAATTCTCTCTTGAAGGCATGAAAAAAGCTGCAAAATCAATCCATTTGGAAAATCCACTTTTTAACATATCTAAAAAGTTCGAAATGAAAACAGTGACACACTTACACCTGGATCCTCTCCTTCGCGAGGTCTACGGCAGCCCATCCACCTTTAAGATGGTTGTTAGAAATGGGGTCTTTGGTTGACAGTCAGGTTACCCCCTGTTCAAGCAAGGACCCTCACTCTAGTTAGGATAAAAGAGAATCACCCTCAGCTAACCCCTGCTTACCCCCTTGGTAGCTTGGCAGAGCAGTAGGCTTAACCTCAGAGTGCTGGGCGTAAAGTATTTGTACCAACACACACAGTAACTTAATGAAAACACTACAAAATGACACAACACCAGTTTAGAAAAAATAGGAAATATTTATCTAGACAAAACAAGACCAAAACGACAAAAATCCAACATACACAAGTCAAGTTATGATTTTTAAAAGGTTTAAAATAAAAAGAGTCTTTAGGTAGTTGTAACAACACACTAGCGCTGCTAGCGTGTAAATGTACCTGGTTTGCGTCAAAAATAACCCCGCACGGGCGGTGTGCGTCGAAAATAACCCTGCACGGTTATATGCGTCGAAAACAGCTCGGCACGGCGATGCGCGTCGAAAAAGCCAGCCCCGCGACGGTCCGAAAGTCCCGCGGCGCAGGTTGCGATCTCTCAGCCTTCGTCAGCGATGCTGCGCGTCGTTTCTCCTGCTCCGGGCGTCGATTCTTCGGTCGCGTTTCCTGCAGCGTCGTTTCTCAGCTGCGGAGCCGGCGTCGCGTCGTTTTCTCAGCCGCGATCGGATTCGCGTCGATCTTTTCTCCGCACGGCGCTCGGTGCGTGTATTTTTGTCCTTAGGCTGCCAGCCTCTCCTTTCAGGGTCCCAGGAACTGGAAGGGCACCACAGAGCAGAGTAGGGGTCTCTCCTGAGACTCCAGGTGCTGGCAGGAAGAAGTCTTTGCTATCCCTGAGACTTCAACAACAGGAGGCAAGCTCTACATCAAGCCCTTGGAGATTTCTTCTTCAAGATGGAAGGCACACAAAGTCCAGTCTTTGCCCTCTTACTCTGGCAGAAGCAGCACTGCAGGAAAGCTCCACAAAGCACAGTCACAGGCAGGGCAGCACTTGTTCCTCAGCGATCAGCTCTTCTCCAGGCAGAGGTTCCTCTTGATTCCAGAAGTGTTTCTAAAGTTTGTAAGTTTGGGTGCCCTTCTTATACCCATTTTAGTCTTTGAAGTCACCTTCCTTCAAAGGGGACTCACACCTTCTTGTGAAATCCTGCCTTGCCCAGGCAAGGCCTCAGACACACACCAGGGGGCTGGAGACAGCATTGTCAGAGGCAGGCACAGTCCTTTCAGATGAGAGTGACCACTCCACCCCTCCCTCCTAGCAGAGATGGCTAATCAGGAAATGCAGATCACACCCCAGCTCCCTTTGTGTCACTGTCTGGTGTGAGGTGAAAAACAACCCAACTGTCAAACTGACCCAGACAGGGAATCCACAAACAAGGCAGAGTCACAGAATGGTTTAAGCAAGAAAATGCTCACTTTCTAAAAGTGGCATTTTCAAACGCACAATCTCAAAATCAACTTTACTAAAAGATGTATTTTTAAATTGTGAGTTCAGGGATCCCAAACTCCACCTGTCCATCTACTCTCTAGGGGAATCTACACTTTAATCATATTTAAAGGTAGCCCCCATATTATCCTATGAGAGAGAGACAGACCTTGCAACAGTGAAAACGAAATTGGCAGTATTTCACTGTCAGGACATATAAACCACATTACTATATGTCCTACCTTATCCATACACTGCACCCTGCCCTTGGGGCTACCTAGGGCCTACCTTAGGGGTGCCTTACATGTAAGGAAAGGGAAGGTTTAGGCCTGGCAAGTGGGTACACTTGCCAAGTCGAATTTACAGTGTAAAAATACACATACAGACACTGCAGTGGCAGGTCTGAGACATGATTACAGAGCTACTTATGTGGGTGGCACAACCAGTGCTGCAGGCCCACTAGTAGCATTTGATTTACAGGCCCTGGCACCTCTAGTGCACCTTACTAGGGACTTACTAGTAAATCAAATATGCCAATCATGGATAAACCACTTACATACAATTTAAACAGGAGAGCATATGCACTTTAGCACTGGTTAGCAGTGGTAAAGTGCTCAGAGTTGAAAAGCCAACAGCAACATGTCAGAAAAATATAGGAGGCAGGAGGCAAAAAAGTCTGGGGATGACCCTGCATAAGCAAAAGTCCAACACGACCCCCTACCAGCCTAAAGCCAGGGGAGAACAATCAATACCTTGATGTACTTCCCTGATTGGGGCGATAGAACAGGGACCCAGGCCCACAACAGCAGGGGCATGTTCCAGTTCTACGCCTTCCTGACTCCAGTTGGATCCCTCTGTCCATACTCTCAGGGCCCACTAAGCTAACCCATGGGGAACCCTTCTCCACATCTACAGACACCATCTGTGCAACACCTAACTTTACTTTGCTCACAGATGTATTGCAATGGGCAGATAGTACCACCAGGGCCAACACAGTGGTGTTGCCCACTCCACCCCCGGGGTGTGACTCTCGTCCTCCCCCCCCCAGGGGCAACTCTGTCCACCAGGACAGCAAGCCACAGTGGCCCCAGACAACTGTCAGGGATGAGAGCCCGACCTCAGGCCTCTCTAACCACTGTGACTGTGGAGAGTGGGGGGTGGTAGCCCCAGGTGCCTGGCACCCTTTGACCACTCTCTCTTCCACCAGGTCAGGGATGACAACCTGACCCTGGTCCTCCCCTCTGGGGCTCTGTACCCTCCCTGCAGAAGCGGCACCCCCAGAGTCAAAAACTGTCAGGGTGCTTGTAGAAACAGTCCTGCACAATTCTTCCATCAGTGCAGGGATGTTAACCTGCAACTGATCCTCCAACCTGGGGTCTGTACCTTCAGGTTGGACCAGGGCCAGGGGTGAGGCTTCCCTCCCCCTGCCCTCTCTTCTGGGGTCCTGAACCACCCAACTAGGAGTGACCCCCCCAGAAGACAACATGGTAGGGGCACTGTTAGCAGTAGCCCCTTCCTCCAGGTCAGGGGGGACACCCTTAACCTGGCCTCCCAATCCAGGGTCTGTACCCACAGACTGGATCACTGCCTGGCAAACCAGGACTTCCTGGGGGGCATACCTACCCCCTACCAGGTCAGAGGTTACCCTCTGAACCTGGTCATCCAACCCAGGGTCACCACCCTGCGGTTGAACCACTGCCTGGCACACCAGGACTTCCTTGGGAGCACACTTACCCCCCATCAGGTCAGAGTTTACCCCCTGAACCGGATCATTCAACCCAGAGTCACCACCCTGCGGTTGAACCATTGCCTGGCACACCAGGACTTCCAGGGGGGCACACTTACCCCCCTCAAGGGACACACTGTCCCGAAGGGCCACACAAGAGTCTGGCTGGCGCAGGTCTCCTGACCTCTGCCCATCTGACAGAGTCTGGATTCCCCCCAACCCAGAAATGGTCTCACCAAGGTCATTCATGGGGGGCTCTGCTCTCAGAGCTGACCCCTGACCCTCCAGGTTCTCCACTGGGGTCCGCAACCCCCTCTCAACCCTCTGTCTGGACTTCTGCACCCCCTCACTAGGAGTGGTACTGCCAGACACCAGAACTGGTGGGACGCTGGCTACAGCGGCCCCCCCAAGTTCTCCTGACACTGTGGGGTCTCCCTCAACAGATGGCCCTATGGTACAGGCTAGGCTCCCCTCCTGGTGTTCCCGCAGGGAACCCTCCAGGACCTGGGACCGGATCTCGGGCACCTTGGGCCTCAACCCATCCCCATTCCCTCTCCTCTGAGACTGGACATGGGGCCCCTCACCCATCCCACTACACTGGGACCTACCTGGGACACTACAATCCTTCCCTACCTCACCTGGTTGGGAACTACCTAGACCACTCCTCTCAGGAGCACCCCCAAATGCCTCTTCAGACTCTCTGGTACTCACCCAGAAGTCTGCCTCCATTGTAAGCTCCCTGGGGTCAGAGAACTCACACTCCACCTGGTGTTGGCATAGCTCTGGAAAATAAGGACTAGACATATGCTCTCCAGCAATTACATCACTCAGCCCCTCACATGAATTAACCAAAGTACCCTTCACCCAACCATCCAGTGACTCTGCTTTGAAAAAGCACCCCACATCACCCTCCTGAGACTGGTGAGACAGTACCTGACTGTCCCTGACACTCAACCCACACTCTTCTGGGATGTTTTCACACTCCATAACCAGGACTTCTACCTGGGGGGAACCCCTCTCCCTGTCACTCTCACCTAGAGTCAGTAGAGTGTCCCTCCCACCAGTAGGAATATGACTCCCCATGCCAGTTCCCCAATCCACCTCAGGGATCCTGTGCATCACTGGAGCTACCTCATACCCCTGAACCTCCTGGCGTGTGTTAACTCCCTCCTTCAAGTAGGGCACCACCTCTCTGGGCATGTGCACTTCTGCAGCATCACTGGATATACAATTGTTGCTGCCACCATTCCAGCTGGACTCAGCCCTCATGACTTCCAGCTCTTTCAATTTAAGCTCGTAAGCATAACTCATTTTTTTAATCTCTAAGTTCCTCCTCCTTTCTTCCAACTTTTCCCACTCCCAATCGAGCTTTTTCAGCTCCCATCGGTACTCCCTCTCTGCCTGTCTGTCCTGTAACTCTTCAGGAGTCAGACCCTTGGGTGACACCCTGCCATCCCTCCTGGGGACCCTCCCCCCAGGCGTAACAGGTTCTTCCACTACACCACTGTGTATCCTCTGCACTTCCCCACCCATATTCTCCTCCTCTGTGTGCCCTCCAGCCTTCTTGATTGTCACCCCCTCCCTGGTGGAGCTCTCAGTGGGACAGTCAAGATCTTTAAGGAACTGTTTCAATTGAGCAACTGAGTACTCCTTCAGTTTCTCCATTTCAAACACAGCTCCAGCTGTTGCATCTCCAGATTGAGACATGATGGTCACAAGTGCAAAGTTCCAAAAGGCAGAAAAAAATAATTTCCCAATGAAGTAAAAAGAATCAGTCAAGGGATCAGCAAAATCATGGAAGTAGAATAAAAAGAGTCCTTAAGAGAAAAATCAAAAGATCACCAAACAAGTAGTATGTGGTCACGTAGTGGTCTGAGATCAAAACAGTAGTGTACACCTAATTACTGTATGTCAAGTACAAACACAAGTCCAATCCCGACCGCTGGTCACCAATGTTAGAAATGGGGTCTTTGGTTGACAGTCAGGTTACCCCCTGTTCAAGCAAGGACCCTCACTCTAGTTAGGATAAAAGAGAATCACCCTCAGCTAACCCCTGCTTACCCCCTTGGTAGCTTGGCAGAGCAGTAGGCTTAACCTCAGAGTGCTGGGCGTAAAGTATTTGTACCAACACACACAGTAACTTAATGAAAACACTACAAAATGACACAACACCAGTTTAGAAAAAAATAGGAAATATTTATCTAGACAAAACAAGACCAAAACGACAAAAATCCAACATACACAAGTCAAGTTATGATTTTTAAAAGGTTTAAAATAAAAAGAGTCTTTAGGTAGTTGTAACAACACACTAGCGCTGCTAGCGTGTAAATGTACCTGGTTTGCGTCAAAAATAACCCCGCACGGGCGGTGTGCGTCGAAAATAACCCTGCACGGTTATATGCGTCGAAAACAGCTCGGCACGGCGATGCGCGTCGAAAAAGCCAGCCCCGCGACGGTCCGAAAGTCCCGCGGCGCAGGTTGCGATCTCTCAGCCTTCGTCAGCGATGCTGCGCGTCGTTTCTCCTGCTCCGGGCGTCGATTCTTCGGTCGCGTTTCCTGCGGCGTCGTTTCTCAGCTGCGGAGCCGGCGTCGCGTCGTTTTCTCAGCCGCGATCGGATTCGCGTCGATCTTTTCTCCGCACGGCGCTCGGTGCGTGTATTTTTGTCCTTAGGCTGCCAGCCTCTCCTTTCAGGGTCCCAGGAACTGGAAGGGCACCACAGAGCAGAGTAGGGGTCTCTCCAGAGACTCCAGGTGCTGGCAGGAAGAAGTCTTTGCTATCCCTGAGACTTCAACAACAGGAGGCAAGCTCTACATCAAGCCCTTGGAGATTTCTTCTTCAAGATGGAAGGCACACAAAGTCCAGTCTTTGCCCTCTTACTCTGGCAGAAGCAGCACTGCAGGAAAGCTCCACAAAGCACAGTCACAGGCAGGGCAGCACTTGTTCCTCAGCGATCAGCTCTTCTCCAGGCAGAGGTTCCTCTTGATTCCAGAAGTGTTTCTAAAGTTTGTAAGTTTGGGTGCCCTTCTTATACCCATTTTAGTCTTTGAAGTCACCTTCCTTCAAAGGGGACTCACACCTTCTTGTGAAATCCTGCCTTGCCCAGGCAAGGCCTCAGACACACACCAGGGGGCTGGAGACAGCATTGTCAGAGGCAGGCACAGTCCTTTCAGATGAGAGTGACCACTCCACCCCTCCCTCCTAGCAGAGATGGCTAATCAGGAAATGCAGATCACACCCCAGCTCCCTTTGTGTCACTGTCTGGTGTGAGGTGAAAAACAACCCAACTGTCAAACTGACCCAGACAGGGAATCCACAAACAAGGCAGAGTCACAGAATGGTTTAAGCAAGAAAATGCTCACTTTCTAAAAGTGGCATTTTCAAACGCACAATCTCAAAATCAACTTTACTAAAAGATGTATTTTTAAATTGTGAGTTCAGGGATCCCAAACTCCACCTGTCCATCTACTCTCTAGGGGAATCTACACTTTAATCATATTTAAAGGTAGCCCCCATATTATCCTATGAGAGAGAGACAGACCTTGCAACAGTGAAAACGAAATTGGCAGTATTTCACTGTCAGGACATATAAACCACATTACTATATGTCCTACCTTATCCATACACTGCACCCTGCCCTTGGGGCTACCTAGGGCCTACCTTAGGGGTGCCTTACATGTAAGGAAAGGGAAGGTTTAGGCCTGGCAAGTGGGTACACTTGCCAAGTCGAATTTACAGTGTAAAAATACACATACAGACACTGCAGTGGCAGGTCTGAGACATGATTACAGAGCTACTTATGTGGGTGGCACAACCAGTGCTGCAGGCCCACTAGTAGCATTTGATTTACAGGCCCTGGCACCTCTAGTGCACCTTACTAGGGACTTACTAGTAAATCAAATATGCCAATCATGGATAAACCACTTACATACAATTTAAACAGGAGAGCATATGCACTTTAGCACTGGTTAGCAGTGGTAAAGTGCTCAGAGTTGAAAAGCCAACAGCAACATGTCAGAAAAATATAGGAGGCAGGAGGCAAAAAAGTCTGGGGATGACCCTGCATAAGCAAAAGTCCAACAATGGTAATTAGTGTAAAGGGTGTAAAAAGACAAAGTCAATCCTCACCCCCTCCCCTGGCCACCAATAAAGCAGGGAGGGGTAAGAAATGGGGATCACTCCTCCCCTAATCGTGGGGAAGCAAGGTGGAAGTGGTGATTCCCAGGGCTATGCAAGGTGAGTGGCTGAGTAGTGTCTGCAGTTTCCTCAAGTAACCAATCACACTTTGCTACAGCACAGGAATGCCACTGCATGCATCTGCTCCTGTGCGGTGGGAGGCAATCCTACTAGACATGTTTTTACCAGAACAGGCATATATTTTAAACGTCTCTCATGGTCATTGATGGTTTTCTTTGCCTGTTTAGACCTTAAAAACTCACTTCCATTCAGTACTTTCCACATAACATATGGCCCACAAATTCAGCCACTTCACATATCAACAGTGTCTCGCTACATGTGCTAATCCAACAAAATCCAAAACAAGCAACCTGTCCTACTCGGAGCATACTGATCTCCTTGTGCCCACATCCTACATCTCACATAGCCTGTCTTTCTGTGGTCTGCCTTGTTCTTTAATAGTTTAATTCCCCGAAGTAGCAAACCTATAAATCCTGCATGCTACTAATGGACGTAAGCCCACCAAACCCTAGGTTTGTAGAATACCATTCACGACAGCAAAGAGGCCCTGTCGACCTGACCTGTTACAGTGATGTCAGCATTATTTCAGCAAAAAAACTCTTTCATACTTCCTTCCCTGTCCCTTTCCTTCTCTTTCTCTGTTGAATCTCAAAGCAATGAAAATCTCAAAGGAATGAATAGGCTATCTCTAGTGCTATTATCAAATGTCACAGTGGATCATAGGCAAGCCAAACCTACCCACAGCCTTCGCAAGCCATAGCCAGCAAAGTGTTCCAACGAAACTGGCAAATATAATTATGAGTAAAATATTTATGAGTAAAATCTATGTGTAGTCAATTCAGTCTTTCATCCTCCCACAGTACATTTACTAAAATGAAAGGCAGCTGAAAAAGGGTAATAATAAAAGAGGTAACATGCCTGAGATCTGCTTTTGGAAAGATATTTGTATTGATTTTTTGTTACTATGGGAACTTATGCTTTGAAACAACTGGTGAAGGCAGACTTTGAAACGGAATAGTTTACGATCTCATTACTCTCCAAAGGTTCAATGCTATGTTCCTTTACCAAGTATACTTGATTTGTTGTAAGGAATACTTAAAATGCACCTACCGTCTACTAACTGATGAAGTCGACTGAAAAACATACACTGCGTTGACATTTTTCACTTGCCTCCATATTTATATTTGCAAATTCAAGTAAAATGCTTAAAAACAACACACATTTCAGTTATCCAATAACAGCTTAACAGTATAAACATTGAAAAATTAAATAGCCTAAACAATACTACAACCGGGCATATCTTAAACTGTCTACATTTTATTTTTACATCAGAACGCAACATCTCTCTACAAACCAAGGACAATCCTAAGTGAAAAAAGCATGTTGTTATTAAACGAAATCACCTACCAGGGAACCCTCAAAGGTCACAGAACAGCAGGTGTAAGCACCTAACCTGGATGGCAAGGACAACAAGGTGGGTAACTATTTCCAAAAGTTGCTAATATTTTAACTTCTTGTCTTCTGGCATCTATCTTCAGGGTACCTAAATAATAATCTCACCTGTAAATGCATACACAGTGGGATAAAACACAGATACAAAATTATATTAACAAAAACCGCATAATCACTACAAACATAATTTCAGACACAAACACATAATCCAAATACTCCTCACTATTCCGACCCTTAAGTGGAGTGTTTTTTGGGAAACTCTAGAAACTATTAGTCCATCCTTAGACACGATTTCACAGGAGAAAATG
Source organism: Pleurodeles waltl (assembly GCF_031143425.1). NCBI lineage: Eukaryota > Metazoa > Chordata > Amphibia > Caudata > Salamandridae > Pleurodeles > Pleurodeles waltl. Next base: position 614,790,425 of record NC_090438.1, read on the forward strand.
TACATTATTCTAACATATATACTTATTAGTTATATGAAGTGGTTAAACATTTGCCACCTCCTCTACAGTAAGTCTGCATAAAAACAAAAATATATATTTTTTTAAATCTTCCCAAACTGGTCCATCACATATCCTCTCCTCTCACATGGCCGCTCCCATCTCTCAAGTTCTTTAAGCGAACCCATCGCCTGTGCTACCACTATTCACCTTGTTTCTCCAAAGTCACCACCTCTTAAAAGTATGTCATGCTCTTTGCTGAATAAGTCAATGAAATCTCACACACCCCCACTGACAGATAAAGAGATAAAGTGAAAAGGAGTGAGAAACAGAGAGATCAATTGAACGGAGTTTTAAAAAAAGCATTGGAAGCACATAGATGAAAGATTAAAATATAAGAGTGTTAGACCTATCAGCCTTTTGGTAGCTTCCCCCAAACATTTTCCCTTCCTCCTCCATTTTTTTCTGAATCCGGTTTTGTTGGCCTTTTGGACTGCTAACCAGTGGTAAAGTGCTTGTGCTCTCCCCTCTGAACATGGCAGCATAGGCTTGCTTACACTCAATTGGCATATTTAATTTACTTTTATGTCCCTAGTAAAGTGGTAATACATGTGTCCCGGGCCTGTACATTAAAAGCTACTAGTGGACTTGCAGCAATTACTGTGTCAACCACTTATGTAGTCCTTTAGAGATGTCTCATACCTGCTATTGCAGCCTGTGTGTGTAGTTTAAACTGCCTCTTGGACATGGCTAAAAAAACCTTTTGCCAGGCTCAAAATCTGCCTTTTTGATAAATATAAGTCACCCCTTGGGGCAGGCCCTAAATAGCCCTTAAGGCAGGATGTGATGTATTTAAAAAGGAGGATATGTAATTTTAGGTTTACATGTTCAGATACTGAAACACTGACACATTTGTTTTGCACCACTGCAAGGCCTACATCTTCCATAGGATTACACTGGAGTTACCTTAATACATTTAATGAGATTATAGTTTTACATTACAAAGAGTCTGGCTTCGCAAATTATCACAGCCGGTCGGAAGGTAAGCATTCTTTCTGTGGTAGCATGTAGCTTTTGACAAATCAAAAGCGGTACAAAGGAGATGAACATTTTTCTTCCCTGACAAGAAGTCCGTTAGGGATGGATTAGATCAGAATGTATCAAGAGACCGTAGCTGCTGAAGGACATGTCATAAGCCCTGGGTGGCGAAAGGAGACTGAAAAGTGTCTAGTGCTCTCTCCAGTGCACAGAGTAATTTTGATTTAACAAATGTTTAGTCACTAATTGCGAAGGAGAGCATTTTCTCGGGCATCTTCTCCTGTCCTGTCATCACAGCTTAATATTTATGTCTCACCGAGGTATGAAACTGTGGTGTGGATTCGGCGTGGTAAGTATCGTGCTACATAAAGAAAATTAACAATAATATTACAATTAGAGTGAGAGAAACCACGGTGATAGAAACCCTGTTAAAAGGCAGCGAATAAAAATAATCGACGGAATAAAAACTGGAGCCGGTCTGAAAATGAACAAAGATGAGAACACACTGCTTGGGCTGAAACAGTATTTTATAGAAGATTAAAGCAATCGCAAAATTGCAATATATTTACGTTCCAGTTTATGGATTCGACTCCAAATAATGTGTACTAATGTAAGAAGATAGCACTTACTGAAAGCTCAGAATATCTATGCATTCAGCATGGAATTAATGTGTGCAGTCGCAAGTGCATTCTGTGTGGCTAGCCTTCAAAAATGACCTCCTTAGACAGTTCCTGCATGTAGACTTCAAATGTGCAACCAATGTGAAAACTTAATTCTAGGCCCCTCACAGTTTTGCATAAAAGCACTCACCCACAGGCCATTAGATAAAGTTGATGTAAATAAACTTTGCCTGTCATGCTTATGAGTGAAACATAAATAATTTTCCCTGCACATACAACAAAATATATACCTTCAGAGCTCAGTGCAATGAAGCATTTCGATGGGCTTCAAAAAAACATGAGCACAAATGATAACTTCAATATTGGAGAGGCTGATGTCACATCGCCTGCTTTCTTGACAGGATTCTTTTATGTTAAGTTAAAGTCGGTGTAGAGGTAGATTTGTCTTGGTTTTTTAATTCTTTTCTGGAAATCAAAGGAAATGGCAAATGATTTATAAAAACACAACCCAGTGCGAGTGCTCCATCGCTTCAAACCATATATCACGTCCCAAAGAACAAAAGAAAGCTTTCAGTGCATTTAATGTGCTGGAGCTTCACGGTTTAAGGTATTATACCAGTGAAAAAAGCTTTGTTCAGACTGAACTTCTCGAGTAAACACAAGCCAGCGTTCATAAAAAGAAAATCAATAATTTTTGTTAAATTTTAATAATCCCACAAACCTACAAATAAAACCATCAGCAGCTTGAGTTGAGATGACAGTTAGCTGCGTTTCTATGACAACCTGGTGAAATAGTACAGGCCCTGACTCGCAGCAAAGCTAAGATATGAACAGAATGACATTTACCCCATACAAGAAAACGCACAGCTCTCCTTTAAAAAAAAAAATCAATTTCTCCCGTAACATGGCTTTTTACTAAGTGTATTGCACTTTTAATTAAAGACAAGTCCTTTTATCCCTCCTGTAGGATTCTGAACACTTCTTGTTTCACTTTATGTAGTTATGAGTTTTTATATACAACACACACAATTCGCACTTGGTGCTGTGGTTCTAGAATGATTCCAAACAGTATTCATTATTTGTACTAAACCAATATAATGATATTATGCTACTTATGAAATGCAGAGTTTTGAACTGAAACATTAGCTATGACATATTCAAATTAGAGTAGGATGTCGATGTAGCTGATGTATTGCTACTTTAACGTCATAGTGACCATCTATATGTAACCCTATTTGCATTTTGTTGGTTGACATTCTAACCAATTAAGGTGGTGCACTGAAAGCTTACATTGACATGCATTCACTTTAGAACAGTGACTTTAAGTGATGTGGGGATAACCCTAAAACTTCAAGTATAATCAATTAATTTGATTCCATGTGATTCCTAATGATGTTAATTACTAGGTTTCCCTAAAACGATAATGATTGTCTAGAAGTAAATCTTTTAAACGTGACAGGTTGATGTGGAAAATGTTGTTCCCCACTGTAGCATTTGGAATGTACTTACAAAATTATTTTGTTTTAAATCCACTATAACAAAAACACTGGCAAAGCCTATTAATGATGAATTTAGAATTGGGAATGTTATATGTGCATTGTTTAATCTAAATAAATGTGCGTTTTTTATTAATTTTAGCTAGCCTATGTAAGGCCTGTAAGGGCCTGGTTTCTAAAATGTGTGGAAAAATGTTCAGTCATTCTTGCTAAGTTGTCATTTCTTTAAGATTTTGTTCCACAGAATGTTAGCTTGGAAATAGATGTCATATTGTTTTACACATAGTGAGCCTGAGAAAGTAACCTTGGAATTGGTATATTGAGGAACTGTGGACATGGACGATATGCAATTGTTTCAAATCATCCAGGAGAGGAAGATGTATGCCTTTCCCATGTTGGCAATGGGAATCTTTCCTGATGTTTCAATTACCTGTCATATGATGGATTATGATTGGACAGTTAAATGTTCTGTTTCGTGTGGTGTCAGGGATGACCAACTCACTGTGCACTGTGAAATTTACTATGCTGTTTCCCAGTTGGACTTTCATACATTTAATTCTTGATTACCTTGGGCTTTGGGCTTGAGTGGTACAGACCTCTTTGCCCTTGCCCCGCACCTTCCCTAATACTAATGCTGAGATGAGAAGACTCAGATTTTTCTTTTGACCCATGAGAAGACTGTTGGTCGAGCTTCTGACATGCTGACACCTTCCCTTTTTACTTACTTTTTGCCAACTCTAGTTAGCTTTATTGTGCCCCACATGTTTTTTCAAATACTTTTTGTCCTTTATTTCCTTTTTACTTTTTGTTCCTATGTCTTGTAACCCAGCAGTAGGAGAAACTGGACTTTGCACCTTAACAATCTCTATTTCGTTAAAGACTAAATTGGATAATTGAGATTTAATGCAAATGCTTAGAAGAACTGGTCAACGTTTATTCTCAGAACACCAAGTTCTGATACCTATATTTTGTATTGTCTTGGTAAAACCTTTAGACTGTTGAATGTTAGTTAAACTTTGGTTGTTCCCCAGACTTGGGCATCTGATGATAAGTCCTTATCTTTATAGCTTTGTGTTGAGAATTGTCTATAATAATCTGAGTCCGAACTTGTAATAAAACCCTTTTAACTTTATTTCAACTTGGGTTTTCTTTGTGTGGCCACACTGGTCAAACTGTAAATTTAAATGTTTGATTTGTGTATTGTTTGACTTTGTTTTCACCACTTCTGCTTGGGTGAAAACATCCATTGACCTAATTAGGAGCACACCTGAGATGCTCCACCAATGGCAATGCTATTAATTGGTCCTAGAGGGGCACAAAATATAATATTCACTTACAGAATGTATGTACCATTTAAGACAAGAAAATGTTTGTTTTATTTATGGATCACTGACAAAAGACAACAATACAGACATGCTTTAAAATTCAGTGTATATACACGGATTTTGTTTATTTTTATGTGTTTTTTCTTATTCCGGAATATTTTTCTCAAATTAAGGGGTGTTGCTAGTAAAATGGCCCTGACTTTGTCAAGAAGGGGTCAAACACCTTCTTATCAACTTGGGAGAAAGGATAGATTTTAAACAATGTCATAGAAATTCACTTAAAAGATCCTCATGGCAAGCAGATTCCAAAGTGTGCTGTGAAATACTTCCTAGTGACACAAAGCTGGTAACAACAATTGTTCTGCAGTGTGCTGTGTCCGTTTTTTTCACTGCACCAGGGTACTGACTGGAATCAATTCTCACAGACACACATTGTGTAGGAGGAATGTGGTCCAATTGTAGCAACAGACACAGTCACTAAATTAAGTCAGTTTAATCTCACCAACAGAAGTGACAAATGCCAAATGACTTATAAAAGTCTCTCAACTACACCTACAGCATTCTTTTTGGAGCACGAGCCAACATCTGATAACAGATGGTGGTGGGAAAACAGGTGGCTACGTATATGAGAACAGACGGTAAAAAAAGAAGGCTAAAAAGTAAGACAATACTCAGGGATACTTAGTTTTTACTCCCTCAGACAGGGAGTTTTTTATCAGAAAGTTAATAACAGGGATGTCAGCCTTCTCTCTAAAACTAGGCTCAAACAAAACTGAGTTGAGTTTCAACTACCCTATACAAATAACTGCCCACACCAAGTCCAAATATTACTCAACGCCTTTTGTCCCCCATGGGGTATTACACCCTCTCCAGTACCATCCGTGAACTACTTTGGTTTTGTCATCATATACAACCTCAACCTTACTGAACACATTAACAAGCTAACCAAAACAACTTATAGCAACTATACGTCCTAAGGATAATTAAACTCTCTATTCGACCAGTGAACATCAGGACTGTCCTCTCACATACTCATGCAGATAACACTCTGCTTGGTGGACATTTTTCACTGCATCTCCCAAATGCCAAAATATCAGAGCAGATCACCCCAATCCTGAGCAACTATAATGGAAGCCTTTAGCTTACATCAATATCAAAATAGTCTGCATTACACACAAGGTCATTCATGCAGATTTTCCATCTTACCCTGTATACAAAATCCACACAACAGCAAATCAAGCGCCAACCAAGCCTTCTCCTGAATAGCTTCTTTGGAATTCCATCCACAGTGCCCTTAGAACAAACCTAAACCTCCTAACCCTCAGGAAAGACTTTAAGAATCATCTCTGCAAAAAAACATTTTTCGGTCTAATCCTAGGCCTTCTCAAATCTCTTTACTATTACTTGTTTTCTTTACCTCCAACTTGTTCTATGTAAAGGACATAGGTAACCTTACACCTATGACCGCGATATATAACTATCTAAAATAAATGAATTAAAAATCTAAATCCAGCACTGCTGATAATTCAATTGTGTAAAAGGTGCAATGATGTGCTCCTAATGATATAGCATTGATGTTTTTAGCCAATTTGGCTCCTACCAAATCTGTCTGTGAGATGACACTAGCATTTTCTCCATTAACTTCTAAGGTTATACGAAAAGCAATGACACAGCTAAGAGGTCTGGCTTTAATGAGCTAACACTTGCAAATACAAACATGTACAATTGCCATTTGTATGTTTTAGCACATTAAGGCAGACTTCTGGCTCTGTCAATGCTAGGTTTGACAGTGACAAGGATTTTAGTGTCCTAAACTAAATTATATTTTAATTTCTGGATACCTTCATTTCATTGGCAGCAAGGTCTTTGTTAGGCTATTTGTTTCAATTTGACACCATCTTGGAGCTATTTGAGGTGACAGTGTTAGGCATCTTGTTACAATGGCCTGAAAACAGCACCAGTCCTGACTTGCTCTGTGTAGAGGAAGGGCTGTGTAAGTTCAGCTATTACAAAAAGAACCCTCCCTCCCCCACACATCAGAACTGACAAGTGATTGGACTTGTAACACCCTTCTCCACTGCCCATACACCCCAAATATGCACCTACAGTCTGCTCTCTCTTTAAATATGCTGAGCTGGCTGCCCAGATTGTAACAAATTTGCCTGGTTGCAGGCTGTTTTTTTAGCTTCACCTTAACAATATTACACAAGTGTGAGGGAATCAATGCTGTTTTTGCTATAAGTATGCATATTTTTAAATTAGTTTCAGTGCTGTTGCCTGTACTTTACGTGAGTTTGCGTTGGGGGAGGGAAGGATTTGTGTGTGTATGTGAATGTATGTGTGTATGTGAGGGCATGTAGGAAGCTTACACTGCTACTTCATGTCTTATACTTATGCTGTACAGAAATAAACTAAACCAAAAAAATGTTTTGTGCAATTCATATAGGAGATCACCAATTTTATGCATGATGATTCAGTGTACAATTAAGATATAAAGAAGTCCATCATGCATTGCAAGTCAAGCTCTCAGTAGAAGGTGAAATGATACACAACCCAGCCAAGAGCAGGGGCGGAGCCAGTCCTTTTTGATGTATATTTTTGTTAAATAATGGACAACAATATGGATTATAGACAGCTCTCCTGTCAAGCACGCCTATGTATGGGAATAGGTAACAATGTGAGAAAACGAAAGTTTCTATTTATATGAATAACATCAATGGAGCCGGTTCTGTATGAATAACATCAAAGAAGCCGGTTCTTTTCTCCACAGACATTTGCATTTGGCAACATTTATTTTGTGTCCGACTGCATAAAATATATGTATTATTGTGACAAAGTGCTACAAGTTTTACACCCTGCACCCAGTCTTGCTAGTTTATTTCAGTTACAATTTCATAAACATGGAAACAGCGATAACGAATACGTGCAAGCAAAAACACTCATTCATCAACAAAGTTTATTTTGAATATAAAAAATTCCATGAATCGTACACAATACAAAACATCCTTAAAAAGGTATCACGTTACATTCCACAAATTTCCATACGACTGACGATGTTTCTGAAATTATGGAATGAGCTAAAAATTACTAGAACTTGATAAAATTCCTATAAAGGTACATTTCTAATACCATATATCACTTAAAATACCTTTAAAACACAAGAATCAGCCTCTTCTGAGGAGTTAATTTACTTCCTCTACACATAAGTGACACTGGTTTTGCTAATAGCCTAGGGCTCTCACTACCAGGTTCATATATAGGAGGACCATTAAGCATTAGTACCAGATTTATATAAGCACGAAAATCTGCTCAAATATTAGCTTCTGGTACTTGCGGAGGAGGAGGAACCATCAAGCATGTTTTGCAGATTAGCCATGCAGTTTGCAGGAATTTAGCCACGCTGACCACTATCACATGATCATGTCATATTTCAAAACGTGAAGCGCAATTTTGCATCTTCTCACCTGAATCAGATAGCAAATTGTAATTCTCCATCTTTTACAAGGGACCCTATAGGCTGGACAAACGAACAAGAAGTGGGCAATTGTTTCAGTTGATTAAGTGCGTTCAGGGCACATGTCACTAGAGCTGTTCCCATCACTCCACTTTAAGATAAACCCAAGGATCGTAAGCGTGCCATACCTGAATTTCAAGTAAAGTTGCCTGGCTTGGGAACCTTGTATAGCTTTGAAAGATGAATCATGTAATGGGAGGTTCTTGTGATCTAAAAATTGGTTAGCCAAATTACCAGACCGGCAGTTCTTTATCTTTTCTTCCTAAAGAAAGTCTCTACATTTGTCTTTTATCTGTTGTCTAGATATATTAGTGGCTTCACCCAAGTTGACCCAGAAAAGTTCAAGGCCAGGAAGATGAAGCATGTTCTTTATGTTAACTAGCCATGGGATTTTAACGTGGTCCCTCTGACATAATAATTCTTTAACTGGTCGTCTGTACTATTCTAGATCGGGAGTGGATCACAGCCTGTGCCAAAAAATCACAGGCCACATTTTGACATGCAGGGCAATGGAAAATAACCCCCATGTCTAATGCTAAAGGCAGCATTGGCGTACTTGTGGGGAGATTAGTTAAACTTCTTAGGGATTTGTTCTCTACACAAGCCAGTTCTTTTGTATCCACATGACCTCTCAGTTCTGTTCCATGAAGTGCTGAGTTTTTGGTTCAGATCTCATAAATCTCAAGAGCTGGAAGCCAGCTTTTATATTCCTTTTTTTGAGTCATTTTAAGAATTGTGCCTGTCTCTTGAGTCAGCCTAAGTGCATTTTTGCCTTCTGCATGCTTCTAGCTGAAGTTGTGTGACAGATGTATCCCCACGTAGGTAAAGTCATGTACTTGGTCAAGGGGCACATTACCCACAACAATGTTCGCCTGACTTTACTTGTACGGAATTAGGGCATTATACATGCCTTTTCCTATATTGAGTTCCAGGCCACGATCTGAAGTAAAAGGTCAAGAAGTGATTTAAAATGGCCTGGAGGCTCGCAGGAGCTTTGGATATATGTAGCGTGTAGTCAGTGAACAGGAGAGTGGGTATCCTAACCAGACCTATTTTAGGGCACCATTATTTGGGAAATTAAGTCCCTGGATGAGGTCACTGATATATAATGAGAAGAGGGTGGGGCCAAAACACAGCAATGCCTCACTCCCATTTTAATTTTAAATTAGTGCGTTTGTTTCCCGCTTTTCCCGTACCTAACACATGGCTAGATTATCAGTGTAGAGTCTTACCAAAATACCTAAGATGCCTACCGGTACTCCCATGTTAGCAATAATCTCCCACAACTTTTACCTGGGAATCAGGTTGAAGGCTGCTCTAAGATTAACAAATACTAAATAGAGATGGCCTTTCCCCAGCAGTACCGTTTTCCAATAAATTGCACAGAACCTCAATAAATGATCTAAAGTGCTTGTCTTCAGCCTAAACTCTGCCTGTAGCTCTGAAAAATATGATTTTTGGAAGCCCAGTCTCTCAAGAATTTGTTGGCAGAAAATCTTTTGGAGCCCATCTAGGAGTGTAATGGCTCTAAAATCAGCAGGATCATTTGGCCTCCCTTTCTTATGGATTGGGACTATCTCAGCTTGCTTCCATGTTGAGGGTATTTTTCCTCCACTTACAATCGCCCTAAAATGTGTGTTTACACAGGGGATGCAGAAGTACAGTTCAGAGGCAAAAACATTACCTGGAATGCAGTCTGGGCCAGGGGCTTTTCTGGGAATAATCAACGTTATTGCTTTATTTGCCTGGAATGCAGTCTGGGCCAGGGGCTTTTCTGGGGATAATCAACTTTATTGCTTTATTTGACTCTTCTTGAGAAATCCCTGGAGGCTCTCACTGCTCTGCCTTATTCTTCTTTTAGATCAAGTGTCCTCCAGCCCCCTCAGTGCTTAGAGGGGCTGCATACAGTTTAAAATCCACTGTTGATACCTGTGACCAGCCTCCATGTGCGACGACACCCCAGAATGCCTTTGTGTCCCCTCTTTTTGCAGCCAAGGCTAGGTCTTCCCAAATTTCAGTTTCCCAACTCGTTCTAGCTTGTTCAAGCACCTTCTTATAATGGTTCCTAACTCATGGGATAGCACCATATTGTGTTTAGGAGGGAACGTTTTGCTTCTCTACACTTTGTGCTGTATCAATGGTCCGTTGTTTTCAAGGGCTTCAATACCTTCTTAGGTTCCGTTTGGTACAAGACCATTAGCTTATTACACAGGTCCTCATGTTCAGAAACAATGTGTTCCTCAGCACCCCCCTTGTCTAGCAGAGGCTGGATTTTACCCAACGACTCAGCTACTCTTGTGAAGGCCTGCCTCAATATGTCATGGTGGGCTTCCACATACACCCACTTTAGGGGGTTTTGTTGTTAGATAGAGACAAATAACCCAGGGGTGGTGGTTTAAGAGTCTCAACTCCAGAGCCCATAGAGGCAACCAGCTCCAGTTTAAGAGCATTGTGGTCGCTATCATATCTTTCTAGGATTGTCATACCCTTCATAAATTGCCAAATGGTGAGAGATAGTAAAAAATATTATATCCTACTGGCATAATTTAGCCATTTAAAGTGAAGGCCCCTTCCTGATCTGATTGAGACCTGCCATTACAAGCACATAGCCCTTCTTTTAATGTTATTCCTAATAACTGATTTGCTTAGAGCAAGTCTCTCTTTGCTTTAGAGATGTCTAGGTTTGGTATATGCCATGTGGCATCCTCCTCCTCGGCTATGTTCATATCACAATTAAAGGTTCGAATGACATGTTTAGATCATCTGCTACTATTACATGTGCATCATGTGGTACAGAGGCCAACATTTTGTTTAATAGGGCCAATATTGGTGATTCCCTATGCACTATAATGGGCCTATTTTAAACATTCGCCAAAAATACACAGATATTTCCTTTGCTTAAGGTGATGCCAAGTATCTCTGGAGAAGGGCCAAAACCTCTTAATCCTGCAGTTTAGAGAATTCTGTACCCAGATAATGAGGACCCCAACAGAACGGCCTTTTTCCCAGGCAATAGCAGGTATATAAAAACTTCAAGGGCCACAGTTAAAATAAGGATCTACACTGCATGTCTTTTGGAATAAGCTGATTTCGTAGTCGTCTATAAAAGAACCACACGCTGGGTCAATTAGTTTTGTTTTCAAACCAGCGACATTCCATGATGTTATCCTTAAAAATGGACTGTGTGCAGCCTGCTTATTACAAATGGATCAGTAATTTCCAGAAATAAGCTGGGGAACAGTGCCACCACCAGGGTCCATGACTTCACCAGGAACGGGTAGGGCTGCAACTTGGTATGGAGTTGTTACGGGGTTAGTTGTCGATTCCTTACTCAAAACTGTAGGTCAAGTGTCTAGTCAATCTATCTTCTCAAGGCCACTCAGAGGAAGATACCTACTCTGGTACCAAAAGGAGCTTAGGGCTGTGTCGACTGGGTGGACCACTCGGGGCAATCACCATTTTTTATTTGTAAAAATAGCGTAAGGGAAGTGAGGAGTTGCTGGTGCCACTGCAATTACTTTCCTCTTACATCCTCAATATGTTTCTTACATTAGATGGTTTTTGAAAATTAACATCAACACAGCCCCCAGGAATATCCTTTCTTGAACGATACGCCCATCCAACGCTCCGCACCATTAAAATCTTGTTTGTGCCACTTGGGTTGAAATGATTATATTTGCTAAGCCAGCCTACAGTTTTGTTGCGTAGCTCCATCCATGTCTCCGTCTGGTCACATCTAAGGGGTGTGGGGGTCTCCTGCCAGCACAAGAACATAGGGACAGGCTGTGGGGGGTAAATCCAGTACCTCATTGTTAGGAACAAGTTCTACTTCACTTGAGTCTTGCTTAGATGCAATGTCCCCAGGAGGCCTTATGCTCGAGACATCTATATCACAAGGTTGACAAGGTCCTCCCCCTTGCCCAGTCATTCCCATTGTTGCATAGATTTTACAAGGATCCTCGGTTGCTTCAAAAGGCTTCACTACTTCTTGTAAGTTGGCATACTCACCACAGCCAACAGGACTCCTTATCTACTAGGATGGGGAGCTCCTGGCTATAGTGGCATTCGACTGATTGGATATGGCTGCCATGCAACTCTCAGTCCAGTTGAGTAGCTCCATGATCGGTTTCAGTGGGGACTTCCCTGCTGTTTTGTTTTTCATTTTGAAAGGGGGCACTGTGACAGGTTCCACATTGCTAAGTGCGATATCATGGGTGCTACTTGCATCATTTGTTTGTGGGAGAGCTCCAGATTCAGATTCAGAAAATCCAGGTTCAGGAGATCGCAGAGCATTACTATAGGAAAGGGAATGATCTCCACAGTCAAATCAGGAAAGTGTTCCAGTAATAGCCTACGCTCAGTAAGTGTGATCTCTTTTGAGATAAACCCATCATCCCTCTCAAGCATACTGTCAATGATCACCGTTTAACATGATTTGGTAATTCCCAATTGGCCACCCCAGCTGCTTTGCGTTTGCCCAAAACAAGAGGAGAAATGCTTGTCTCTTATAAAACTCTCCGTGGGGGTATTGCTGCCCTAATTAATCTTGTTGCCAACAAAGAGTGGATGGATGAGACCAGCGATAGGTCAATAATGCAATGGGGCAGTAAGTATGTATTTGGACGGACACCTACCCCTCCAAACATTGCCAGTTGCATACGGTGCAACACAAGGGTGGCAAAGAAAGTGAGGTCATGCAGTGGAGTCTTTTAGTGAGTTTGTTTTTTAGGCGCTTTTTAATTTCTTGAATGAGCCAGGTGAGGTCCCACACCTCCTTCCAAGATGCTATTTGATAAGCTAGTTTGGGGTTGTCAGATCACCAGAGTCCCGACAGATCTCAACGTACTTTAGCACACAGTACATGGTACATAGTACCTAGGGAGTATGTGGTGCAGTTGTGAGTGTGAAGGCAGTGTCTAGTTTGAACTATGAGACAGGCAACAACAACAAAATCCACGGGGTGACAGTGCACAACAGTGCAGACACAGCAGTTGACCTTCACTTATCTCCTTCCGAGGGCTGTTGCATTAACGATGGCTGGTGCTGCCTCCACCCACAACTAGCCAGCAGATCAACAAATGGACAGTCAACATATAGTCCACGTATAGTCCCCACAAGTTACTCCCTGCACTCATTGTACTCAAGCTTCTCAAGGTTATCACAGTCCAGAGATCGCACAGGCTCAGCTCCACAAAACTGCTCAGGGTGAGCCACACCTAAATGACACAGGACATCTCACACAAAGCATCTCCTCTCTAGCCCAGGGTGCTTTAAGGGCTCAATTGGCAGGTGCTGTGGCCCCCCACAACCCCGTGGTTCCACAGTCACCACTGACCGCCGCAAGAAGTCTCTGTAATACTATCTGTATTTAACCACCAATTGCATCTTGACCACTGACTCCATTTTGAGCTTAGCTTAGCTTCAAATACCGTCACATAGCTGGCGCAGGTATTTTTCCACGCTCAGCTTGTTTTCTACATCAAATGTGTTTTCACTCTTCTCACCAGAGAATGGAACATGTCATGGGGGATGCAACGATGATAAGCATGTACAAGGATGAGAATGTTTATAGCAGAGAAGGGCACTGCTCTGTCTTGGAAATGCACATTGGGATCTGACCAATTCTTTTTGTGTCTCTTCAACACAGACCAAGTACAGCCAGCGCTTGAATTTCACAACTTACTGGAAGGGACGGGGAAGGTTACTAGAACCTTCCTCTTGGGTTTGTTTAAGGTATGTAAGGTGGGAAAACTTGGCACTGTGGAGAAGGAACTCATTGTAAGGGTAGACGCACTGCTCGTGAGTCCCACTGGGGAATATTTCTCCTGTCTCAGCTCACCAGGGTTCCACAGCTTGACATTGGCAAGAACAAGGATGATGTTGGATTAGATCCCCATGGTGAATGCATTTTTATTTCTTAATTATCTAGCTTTGCTTTGTGCATGAACAAATATATATATTTACTGCATACATATTCATTGTTGATATACTGATTTTTTTATGCTTATTATTATTCAACTGCTGTGATTATTTTAGTATCTGCACGTATTTTGCTGCATTGAAGTTAAATGCTCATGTTAATATTTTTGTGTGCCTTCGTTTGAGACCTGGGAAGTGCCTTAATAAATTCATTACTCAGACTAAGTGTGCTGCATTCTTTGCATTCTTTATCCTCATTCCCTTTTAGTTTGAAGCTAAACAGAACAGGCGTCTACTGCTCTGCCGTGCACTCATACTCACCAAGCTCTCCGGCGAGGCAAGCACAGTGGGGGTGGTGAGGCATTAGAGGAAACAACGGGGAAGGAGCAGAGGAAGAAGCGGGAAGACAAACCATGCTGGCTAACCTCAGGCTGCCTAACCTCAAGGCTAACACCAGGCCAGAAGCTTCCAGGGAGCAGGGAACATGGCCGGGTATACCCAATATGGCATGGACGTGTGGATGTTCAAAGCAATCAAGGGCAGAAAGCTGAAGAGACCATCCCGATACAGCAGAAACTCCTTTAGGCCCCCTACGATCTTCCTCCTCTGAGAGCACCCAGCATGCTCAGCATTCGGCAGCCAGCAAGCAGGCACAACATGAAGTGGACAGGCACAAGCATGGCAGCAGGGGGGAGGAGCATTCAAAATCATCACAGTCATTGCACATGCAGTCAAACAGTAAAAATGCTTCCTCCAGAGCAAAAGACCTAATTTTAACAGCGGTTAAAAAGCATAATAATCAACAGGATAACATACAAAACATATCTTGGGTGTAGGCAGCACTTGGAGAAATAGAAATTATGGTCTGTAGCTGTTAAAATGTTCCTGTGCAACAACAGTATAAGATATAGCTTGGCTGCTGGTTTAAAAAAATAAATAAAATCAAAGTATGTTCTGAACAACTACTGCAAGGGGACAAAGTGACAGGGCTAGAAAAAACCCAACCTTTCGGGAAAAACAAGTGGTGGATAATGCCTTAGGTCTTAGAAACATTTGCACCAAAAAGGACTTGAAAATGGACTGCAGACCGGGACCTACCTACCAGATGATCCACCCAAGGAGCATCACCATTTGCAGCTGCTCTGAGCCTTGAAAAGAGTTCTGCGAAAAAACTGAACATTAACAGTAATCGTTTGAGTAATAATAAAAGGTCTCATTGGGCATTTGGCTAATTCTGCAACATACTTTGTAAATGTTTGAGTCGTAGGTGTAAGAAATTGGGTTACTGGTTGTTGGGGGGCTGAAGGGTGGAAGGCAGGAACCACAATCCTTGTCAGGGTGACCCACAAAAGTCACTACGTTAACTTGTGCTTAAATCTCTGGTAACCTGGCACAAACGTCAGGCTTAGCTTAGAGGCAATGTGTAAAGTAATAAAGTGAAGACACTACACAAGAAAAATCCTAAACCAATTTAGAAAAGTAGAGCACATTTTTATAAATAAGATGACACCAAAAGAAGTTACATCCAATCAGTAGGACCGGAGTTATGAAAGTTTTTAGAACAATATAGCACCTACAAAATCAAACTGCCAACCACGGATATCTGATCGTGCGGGACAGGGGCATTTTTAAAATTTAAGGCTCAGAAATAACATACCAGGCAGATGCACAAGGTGGATTGGGCCTGGCCTCGGCTTACCCTGGAACCTAGAAGACATTTCAAAGAAAAGATCCTGAAAAGGTACAATTTCAGTGAGGCAAGTCAGCCAGCTGCCTTCGGGGACGAAACGTCGACATCAGGGAGACATTGGACAAAGCTGAGGTGAGGATTTTTACATTCGGACTTTGCCACTTTTTTAAAGTTGAAAATCTCCAGCAGGAGGAAGCTGCAGGCTGAATCTGAACAGGACTCCACAAGAACAGATACATTTGCCCAGAGGTCCAACTGAACGGAAATTGCTCTGCAGAGAAGAACATAACAGGAGTTGCTGAAAATTCAGGCCAACTGGCGATGCACCTTGGGTGGATCACCTGGTAGGTAGGTCCCAGGCTGCAGTCCGTTCTCAAGTCACTTTTTGGTGAAAAGTTTCCTGAGACACAGGTACTTGGAGAAGTACCACCAAACACACAACCAAGGGTCCAGAACCTGGGTGGCGCCCCTTATAAGCATAGGAATCACCCACGTAGGGGGCAGGTGCAGGGTTCAAGGTCGCAGGAGATTATGTCCCTGTGGCACAGGTCTTGTGGTTTTTCACCTGCGCTTGGTTACATCTCTTTTGCTCTCCTCAGGCTCTCTCCTTGTGGCTCTTTTTTTTCTCTATTCTGTCTGTCTTCCTCTTCTTGGTTTCCCTCGACGCTCTACGGGGTGATCCTGAAGAGCCTTTTTTCTCTTCCTACAATTTCTCCCCTCTCTCTTGTTTCTGGCCCTCTTCCCTTTCAATGCACTTCTTTTCCATTTCTGTCTCTCTAAGGTCCTCACAGACTGAAACATCTGATGGTAGCCATCTACCCTCACAGGTAAGTCTACTCTTTTTTACACCTTAATAGTAAATGTATCAAGAAATTATTTAAACTGAGCCTTATTTACAATGTTCTAAACTTCTACTTGTTACAATGTTTTTTGTGTGGAATTTATACATATAAATAGAGAACTTTTTGGGAGGTAATGTTATACTGGATCCAGAAGGAGATTATGACCCAGTGTTATGTATGAACTATACACTAATCTCCATTTTCAACACAGATTGTTAGAGCATCACAAACGTCTTGGCTCTATTGTTGGAATGCTTTTTACTGCATCTAGTTGCACCTCAACATTCTGGTGTCATTAAAAAAAGATTATCCTCTAACAGTGCTAGCACATTTATTTAACGTTTCAAGAAAAACTCTGAAAAGTAAATCTCCTGTTGTTGCCATTACATGGGACATGAAGAAGGCTTTCGAAAACTTGGGTGAGACTTTGTGATGAAAAATCTACATTGGTACGGTTTTGGTCACACATATTTAAATTTGATTTAATATAATTCTCTCAGAACCTTTATTGTTGGTAATGGGATTTTTTCTTTGTACTTCATCATTGGTAGAAGAACTCATCATGGATATATTTATTAGCACCATTATTGTCTATATTTTATCAACTATGTTGTTTTCCTCTAGAAATAGGCAGGCTACTAATATTAAATATGGGTTAGCATCAAGTGAAAATGTCTATAAACATGGAGGATACTTTCTTTTGTATAATTCTGAGCCAGCTAGGTTACGTTTCGTTCATGAACTGAATATATTTTAATAGTCTCTAGTTATAAGCTAAATTTGGACAAAGAAAAAACTTATCATTTCACAAATATGTCTTAAAATCATGTCTGATTGTTATGGATTAGCTGAAAATAATTCTTAGAAGTCTGGATACAGTCACAAAGGGAGGTTAAATTATACACAGGAGGTGGAGTACGTGAAAGGAAGAGGGTGATAGAAAAAGAAAGAACTTGTAGGAGAGGGAGATGGAGGTTATTTGTCAATATTTGCCATCATTCCGTAACCAAAAAAGGTTTTCTGACCATGAATTAGCATATCGATGACATCCTCAGAACAGGACATCACGACATTTGAACCAATGGTGACGTCACAGGAAATAAGAACACTTTTCATGAAAACCAGACAGAGAGAAATTTGTATGTGGGTGCATGTGTGTATGTTTCACTTTCTAAAATTCTTTTTGTATGCATGAGCATTGGTGGAATGCAAAGTACTCATGGTTAACCAGAAAGTGAAACAAAAGTAGAGAGTTCTACACTTAAAGGCAGCAGTAAGGAAAAACACTTTCTTGCCACTGACCACTTATTACGTGCATCATTTGCCCCATACTCAATCAATCACTCAATCAGTTGTCCCATACTCAATCAAACAGGATTGATAAAGTGCGGCTAATCACCCAATTGGGTGTCGAGGCGCTTGCAGGTCCCACAGGTTTATTTGAACAGCCAGGTCTGGAGTGCCATTCAGAATTCCGAAAGTGAGGTGATGGTTCAGCGGTGCATGGGGCGGCTGTTCCAGGTTTTTGCTGTGATGTGAGAGAAGGATTGTAGGAAAGTACCATCTTGCCTGGCATGTTACCCCCATTTTGTACCTGTGTGTCAGTTTGTTTTTGCCTGTCTCACTGGGATACTGCTAACCAGGACCCCAGTGCTCAAAGTTTGTGGCCTGAATGTGTTCCGTGTGTGGTGCCTAACTGTGTCACTGAGGCTCTGCTAACCAGAACCTCAGTGCTTTTGCTCTCTCTGCTTTCAAAATTGTCACTGTAGGCTAGTGACCATTTTTACCAATTCTGATTGGCACACTGGAACACCCTTATAATTCCCTAGTATATGGTACCTAGGTACCCAGGGTACTGGGGTTCCAGGAGATCCCTATGGGATGCAGCATTTCTTTTGCCACCCATAGGGAGCTCAGACAATTTTTACACAGGACTGCCACTGCAGCCTGAGTGAAATAACGTCTACATTATTTTCACAGCCATTTTACACTGCACTTAAGTAACTTATAAGTCACCTATATGTCTAACCCTCACCTAGTGAAGGTTAGGAGCAAAGTTACTAAGTGTTAGGGTACCCTGGCACTAGCCAAGGTACCCTCATATGCAATTTCCCCGGACTTTATGAGTGCAGGGACACCATTACACGTGTGCACTACATATAGGTCAATACCTATATGTAGCTTCACAATGGTAACTCCAAATATGGCCATGTAACATGTCTAAGATCATGGAATTGTCCCCCCCATGCCAAATCTGGTATTGGAGTGCCAATCCCATGCATCCCTGGGGCTCCAGCATGGACCCCGGGTACTGCCAAACCAGCTCTCTGGGGTTTTCACTGCAGCTACCGCTGCTGCCAACCCACAGACAGGCTTCTGCCCTCCTGGGGTCTGGGCAGCCCGGTCCCAGGAAGGCAAAACAAAGAATTTCCTCAGAGAGGGTGTTACACCCTCTCCCTTTGGAAATAGGTGTTAAGGGCTGGGGAGGAGTAGCCTCCCCCAGCCTCTGGAAATGCTTTGAAGGGCACAGATGGTGCCCTCCTTGCACAAGCCTGTCTACACCGGTTCAGGGATCCCCCAGCCCCTGCTCTGGTGCAAAACTGGACAAAGGAAAGGGGAGTGACCACTCCCCTGTCCATCACCATCCCTTGGGTGGTGCTCAGAGCTCCTCCAGTGTGTCCCAGACCTCTGCCATCTTGAATGCAGAGGTGTGAGGGCACAATGGAGGCCTCCGAGTGGCCAGTGCCAGCAGGTGACGTCAGAGACCCCTCCTGATAGGTGCTTACCTGGCTAGGTGGCCAATGCTCCTCTGAGGGCTATTTAGGATCTCTCCTGTGGGTTTCTCGTCAGTTACCGAATGCAAGAGCTCACCAGAGTTCCTCTGCATCTCCCTCTTTGACTTCTGCCAAGGATCGACTGCTGACTGCTTCAGGATGCCTGCAAAACCGCAACAAAGTAGCAAGAAGACTGCCAGCAACATTGTAGCGCCTAATCCTGCTGGCTTTCTCGACTGTTCCCTGGTGGTGCATGCTCTGAGGGCTGGCTGCCTTCAACCTGCACTGGAAGCCAAGAAGAAATCTCCCATGGGTCGACGGATTCGTACTCCTGCTAACGCAGGCACCAAACATCTGCTTCACCGGTCCTCTGAGTCCCCTCTCATCTTGACGAGCATGGTCCCTGGAACACAGGAGCTGGATCCAAGTGACCCCGACAGTCCAGTGGTCCATCTGTCCAAATTTGGTGGAGGTAAGTCCTTGCCTCCCCACGCCAGACAGTAATCCTGTGTACTGCGTGAACTGCAGCTGCTAGGGCTTCTGTGCACTTTTGCAAGGAATCCTTCGTGCACAGCATAGCCCAGGTCTCCAGCACTCCGCCCCGCATTGCCCAACTCGCTGAGTTGACCACCGGCTTCGTGGGACCCTCCTTTGTAGTGTTGAGACGACCGCCGTGCTCAGTTTTCTTGAACCCCTGTTCAAGTGCTTCTGCGGGTGCTGCCTGCTTCTGCGTTGGCTCCCTGTGCGACTGAGCGCACCCTCTGTCTCCTCCTCCAAGGGGCAACCTCCTGGTCCTTCCTTGGCCCGGGCAGCACCCATTTTCTTCAACCGCGACCTTTGCAGCTAGAAAGGCTTGTTTGCGGTCCTTCTGCGTGGAAACAACTCTGCATCCTCCAGCACGCTGTGGGACATCTTCTGTGCAAAGGAGAAGTTCCTGC
This sequence comes from Pleurodeles waltl, assembly GCF_031143425.1. Lineage (NCBI taxonomy): Eukaryota > Metazoa > Chordata > Amphibia > Caudata > Salamandridae > Pleurodeles > Pleurodeles waltl. Next base: position 614,810,578 of record NC_090438.1, read on the forward strand.
CATCTTCTGTTGCTGCAGAATCTTCAGCTTCTTCAACCCAGAGGCAGCCATTTTGCACCTTCTTCCGGGGTTTAGTGGGCTTCTGCACCCCCTTGGACGCTTTTGTGACTCTTGGACTTGGTCCCCTTCCTTTACAGGTCCTCAGGTCCAGGAATCCGTCTTCAGTGCTTTGCAGTCAGTTGTTGTCCTTGCAGAATCTCCTATCACGACTTTAGTGTGTTTCTGGGGAAGTAGTGTAACTTTACTCCTACTTTTCAGGGTCTTGGGGTGGGGTATCTTGGACACCCTTAGTGTTTTCTAACACTCCCAGCAACCCTCTACACACTACACTAGGCCTGGGGTCCCTAAGTGGTTTGCATTCCACTTTCTTAGTATATGGTTTGTGTTGCCCCTAGGCCCATTGCATCCTATTGTATTTTACCATGTTTGCACTACTTTTCTAACTGTTTACTTACCTGATTTTGGTTTGTGTGTATATTTTGTGTATTTTACTTACCTCCTAAGGGAGTATATCCTCTGAGATATTTCTGGCACAGTGTCACTAAAATAAAGTACCTTTATTTTTAGTAACTCTGTGTATTGTGATTCTTGTGATATAGTGCTATATCATATAAGTGGTATAGTTGGAGCTTTGCATGTCTCCTAGTTCAGCCTAAGTTGCTCTGCTATAGCTACCTATCAGCCTAAACTGCTAGAACACTACTAATCTACTAATAAGGGATAACTGGACCTGGCAAAAGGTGTAAATACCATCAGTTACCCACTATAAGCCAGGCCAGCCTCCTACAAGGAGCATTCTCCACTTCTGCTTCAGTAGATGCAGGGAGTATGGGCAAGTGAAAGGGAGGCAGAGCATTGTCTTCTAGACAGTCGGTGGAAGTTCAGACAGTGTTTAATGTAAGTAGGTCCTTGGTTGTGTAGAGCCTTGTGTGCATGGTCAGCAGCCTGAACTGGCATATCTATTCTGTACGGGGGGCCAGTCGAGTTGCCTGAGGTGGGGTGTGATGTGAGTTCATCGGGGGAAGGCAGAGGAAGAGTCTGGCATTGGCATTCTGTATGGTTTGAAGTCTCTGTAGGAGGTGTGTGGCGATTTCTACGTGGAGGGCATTGCTGTAATCCAGTTAGCTTGTGATGGGGGCCTGTGTCATGGTGCATCTCATTTGTAGGGGTAGCCACTTGAAGATCCTACATAGCATGCGGAGAGTGAGGAAGCAGGCATAGTAAATGACATTGATCTGTTATTTCATTGTTGTGCTTTTTGTCAATTATGATTCCGAGGTTTCTGGACTGGTCGGAGGGAGTGGGTGCGGGTCCTCGGTCTGATGGCCACCAGGAGTCGATCCATGTGTTACTGCTATTGCCAAAGATCAGTACTTTCATCTTGTCTGCGTTCAGCTGCAGACAGTTGTTCTTCATCCAGTCAGCAACACTTGTCATGCATCTGTGGAAGTTGGTTCAGGTGCTGGATGGGTTGTCGGTGAGTGAGAGATAATATGAGTTGGGTGTCATCTGCATAGGAAAATATTTTGAGACTGTGGGATCTGATGATCTCGGCCAGTGGGGTCATATATGCATTGAAGAGCGTGGTGCAAAGGGATGAGCCCTGGGTTATACCGTATGTAATCTGCTTGGGTTCAGAGTTGAAAGGGGGAGGTGGATCCTCTGGGTTCTTCTGGTGAGGAAGGAGGTGGTCCACCTGATGCCAATGTGGTGGAGTCTTTCGATCAGCATGTGGTAGGATACAGTGTCAAAAGCTGCTGAGAGGTCGAGGAGGATGAAAGTTGCTGTTTCTCTTCGGTCGAGGAGGGTTCGGAAGTTGACGGTGGCTGTGATCAAGGCAGTTTCGGTGCTGTGATTGCTGCAGAAGTCGGATTTGGAGGCATCAAGTAGCTGGTTCTGCTTCAGGTATGTCATAAGTTGCTTGTTGATGATCTTTTCCAGTGCCTTAGCTGGGAATGGGACCAGTGAGATAGGCCAGTAGTTTTTGGGTTCACTGGGATCAGCACAAGGTTTTTTTTTTTTAGATATATAGCGGTCTAACTTCTGCATTTTTCCAGGTGTCAGGAAATGTTGCAGTGGTGAGGATGAAGATGTGGTGAGGGCATGGGTCATTGGGAGCGCTCGGTGGATGGATTTCATGGTGGAGGTGTTCAAGGTGGTCAGTCAATCAATCAATCATAATTTGTCGAGTGCAACTACTCACCAGTGAGAGTGTCGATCCTCTGTGCTTCAGTCACAGAGCCAGGTCTTAAGGTCTTTCCTGAATTGAGGCAACAATGGCGACTACCTAAGATGAAGAGGCAAGGTGTTCCAGCTCTTTGCCGTGAGGTAGGCAAATGATCTTCTACCTGCTGAGGTCTTCCATATGTGTGGTACGGTGGCTAGTGCCTGTTAAGCGGAGCTGGGAGGTCTGGCAGGGGAACAGAGGGTGATGTGATAGTTGAGGTAGGTGCGACCTAGGTTGTGGAGAGCCTTGTATGCATGGACAAGGAGTTTGAAGTTGCTCCTTTTCTTTTCCTTTTCTCAATGGGAAGCCAGTGGAGGTCTCTTAGGTGTCTGGTGATGTGTTTGCAACAGGGGATGTCCAGGATGAGTCTGGCGGAGGCGTTTTAGATGTGCCATAGTTTCTTTGGGTTCTTGTAGGTGGTGCCTCCGTATAGAGGGTGTTGCCATAGTTGAGTCTGCTGACGACCAGGGCATGGGTTACGGTTTTGTGGCAGTCGTTTGGGATCTTCCGGAGAAGTCAGAGTGTGTGAAAACAGGAGTTTGCGACCGAGTTAACTTAGTGGGTCATGGTGAGCGATGAATCCAGGATGAAGCCGAGGTTGCGTGCATGGTTTGTTGGGGTTGGAGGGAGCTGGGGGAGGCAAGGGTGGCACAGCACCAGGAGTCGTCCCAGGCTGAGGCAGAAGGTCCCAAGATGAGGATCTCTGTTTTGTCAGAGTTGAGCTTGAGGCAGCTCTCTTTCATCCAGGCAGCGACGGCTTCCATCCTGTTGTGCAAATTCTTCATGGCAGTTGTGGGGTTTTCGGTCAGTAACATGATCAGCTGGATGTCGTTGGCACTGGAGATGAAGTTCAGTCCATGGTTCCCGATGATGGATGCAAGCAGGGACCTGTGGAACTCCACAGCTGATTTCCATAGGTTCTGACAGGTAAGGAGGGAGTTTGACGCTCTGTGTTCTGCCAGTCAGGAAAGAGCGTATCCATTGTAGGGCCTTTCCGCAGATGCCAGCTGCGTGGAGTCTGGAGCAGAGGGTGTGATGCGAGACCGCGTCAAAGGCGGCTGATAGGTCCAGTAGGATGGGGGCTATTATTTGGCCGCAGTCGAGGAGCGAGCAGATGTCATCTGTGGCAACGAGGAGGGCAGTCTCTGTGCTGTGGTTGCTCCTTAAACCTGATTGGGAGATGTCCACGATGTTGTTGCCCTCAATGTTTGCGGAGCTGTGCATTGATGACCTTTTCGATGACCTTGGCTGGGAAAGGCAGCAGAGAGATGGGGCAGTAGTTCTTGAGGTCCAGGGGGTCGGCCATGGGTTTTTTCAGGAGCGGGCGGATCTCGGCGTACTTCCAGTCCTCAGGGAAGATAGCCGTCTCTTTGGAACAGAGTGTGGCAGAGTTTGGGTGCTATGGAGGTGTTGGCTTTGTTGAAAATGTGGAGAGGACAGGGGTCAGAAGGGGCTCCGGAGTGGATGCCGCTCATGATGGAGCAGGTCTCGTCTGTGGTGCGGGGGTCCAGCAGTGCAGAATCTATAAAGGTTTGGAGGGTTGTTGGTGAGTTCGGAGGGTCTTGGTGTCTGAAACTATTGTAAATGTCTTTGATTTTTCAGTGGAAGAAGGTGCCTACTCTGTCGCAGTGTTCCTGAAATGGAGGGATGTTTGTGACTTTTGATTGGAGTTTGGCAAACTCCTTGACTACAGAGAAGAGCTCTTTGGTGTTGTGTGCAGTTGTTTTGATATGGTCCTGCAAAGAGGCTTTCGTGATGGATCTGATGAGGCGGTGGTGGGATTTGACGGTGGATCTGAAGGCGGGGAGGTCTTCCGGAAACTTGCTGTTTCTCCATCTTTTTTCTAGCCATCTGCAAGTGGCCTGGAGTCCTGCAGTGCGGGGGAGAACCAGCTGGCCTTCTTGAGGTTGTGTTTTGCTGAAGTCTTTCAGAGTGGTGCTAGGGTGTTGGCGCATTCGGAGATCCATTCGTGGAAGTTCCGTGCTGAGATGTATGTGTTTGTGACGAGTGGAGGAAGTAACTTGCTGAGGGTGTTAGTGAGCTGTCCCTCGATGATATGGTTCCATTTCCTGTGTGGGGAGTGGAGTGTGCGGAGGTGGATGGTCAGCGTGGTGTGGAGAAATGTATGCAGTAGTGGTTGGTCCAGTGTAGCGCGGATGAGTTGTCGACAGTTATGTTGTTGCTGAAGGAAAAGATGGGGTCGAGTGTGTGAACAGCGATGTGTGCTGGTGAGGTGACCAGTTGCCTGAGGCCTACTGTGGCGAGGTTCTCGAGCAGGGAAGCGGTGTTGATGTTGATTCAGTTGTCGATGTGGTAATTGAGGTCACTGAGGAGAAAGTAGTTTGTGGAGGCGATTGCGTGGGGACATATGATGTCGATGATGGAGTCACTGAAGGCAGGGCGGGCCGGGTGGCCTGCAGATGAGGGTGCTGCGGAAGGTGGACCTAGGAGTGACGTGAATCTGGAAATTGAGGAGCTCCATAAGTGGGGGGAAGTGTTCTTCTGCGTTGGTTTTCAGGCGGAAGGTGGACTTGTGTACGATAGCCAGGCCGCCGCCAGTTTGAATCCGCTCGGGATGGCGATGGCTATGTCCAGTGCTGATGTTGAGTTTATCCATGTATCAGTGAGAAAGGCGATGTCCGGGCGGGTGGAGTTTAGCAGGTCCCAAAGTTTTAAGGAGTATTTATGGAGGAAGGTTATCTTGAGAAGGATGCAGTTGAGGCGCTCCGGTGTATGTTTGGTGTAGGGTGAGGGTATGGTGGAAGTAGAAGCAGGAGAACGGTCCAAGGGTGTCTGTGGGCAATGCGAGATGACAGGGCGTGGAGCATCCTGTGTCCAGCGCATGGAGGGTCTCTGCGTTGTAGAGACGGATGGTCAGAGGACCAGGGTTCGTGGCACTGGGTGCAGTCCAGGCGCTGACGGGCACAGACGGACTTGCCTTTGGCACACCTTCGGCACTCCCGTTGCACATGGCCACACAGCGGTGGCCATGGAGAAGGGTAAGAAGATGAGAGAATCCGGTCAGCTAGGAGCCGAAGGGCAGGAAAGTCCATCACAAGGAGGGGGCTGGCTGCATGGGCGTCACAGCAGGGAATGGAGTGCGGGGAGAGTGAAAATAGCTAAGAAAAGAGGAGATAAGGTACTTTAAGAAAAGAGGAGAAAACCAAGCCGAAAAAGAGAAAATTAAAATAAAGATGACAGAGCAAAGACACACACAGATGGCCACTAGGCCACCAGGGATGAGGTGCAGGTGGGTGCCTGCAGGTGGAGGTGGACCTTGAACTGAGAGTCAGGCAGACTCTCCGTTCGCTTGCAGAAGCAGCAGCAGCAGCAGCAACAATTGGGGCTGCACAGAGGGAAGCGAGCACACACTGACCAGGATGTCAGAGGAGTCGCCCTCTCTATGTGCAGCGGCCGCCATTAAGAAAGGGAGGGATGCAGGAGGGTCCAGTCAGCTGGGAGGTGGGAGGGCGGGAAAGTGCTTCCCAGGGAGGGGGAGGGGCCACAGGGGCAGCAGTGGCAGGGAATGGAGTGCGGGGAGAGTGAAAGGCGCTAAGAAAAGAGGAGAAAAGGCGCTACAAAAAAAAGAGGAGAAAAGCGAGCCAAAAAAGAAAAAGGAACAGATAAAATAAGGATGACAGAGCAAAGAGACATGCACACAGATAACCAATAGGCAACCAGGGATGAGGTGCAGATGGGTGCCTGCGGGTCAAGGTGGGCCTTGAACTGAGAGTTAGGCAGGCTCTCAGTTCGCTTGCAGCAGAAGCAGCAGCAGCAAAAACAGGTGGAGCTGTGCAGAGCTGTACAGAGGGGAGCGAGTACACGCTGACCAGTGTGTGGTTTGTGTCAGTTACGGTGGTGGCGTATCTATGGAGGAAGTTAGTAGGTGTGGGTTGGAGTTCGAAGTTTCTGTATATGGCTGCAATCTTGTCATGGAAGAAGTGGGCAAGGCTGTCACATAGCTCCTGTGAGGGTGTGGCTGGCAGCAGGGTTGGAGAACTCCTTAACCAATCTTGGAAAGTCCCTTGGTGTTGTTGGCACTAGTTTTGATGCATGCATCAAGGGCTGTCTTCTTTGTTGCCCACAGCAGGCAGTGGTAGAGGTTGAGGGAGGTCTTGAAGGCTGCTCTTTTGGAGGCATCCTTGCTGCGGCGCCATCTCCTTTCCAGCTGTTTGCTGCCTCGTTTCACTGCTCTGAGCTCTTGGTTGTTCCAGCTTGCCTTTTTGAGGATTTTCTCTGGTTGTTGCTCATGATGGGGAGGATGCTGTTGGCGCAATTGGTGATCTAGGCATTGACGTTTTTCACTGCCTGTCCGATGTTGGTGGCAGTAGAGGGGTTGGAGGTGCTGAGGGCGTCTGCTCAGCTTGTCTTTCAGATTTTGTTCCACCTTTGGTGAGGGCGCTGGTCATCTTGGGGGTGGAGGTGCGGGGTGGAGATGCTGAACTGGACGATAGAGTGATCGGTCCATGTGAGTTCTGGGAAATGGCTGTATTTGACAAGGTTGCTGGAGGTGAAAATGGGGTCCAGCGTGTGTCCTGCGGTGTGTGTGTAGGGTCGGGGATGATGTGGATCAATCAGAGGCTGCTCATACTGTTGAGGAGGTGTGTAGTATTGTTGTTGTGGTTGTTGATGTGGAAATGTAGGTCGCCGAGTAAAATATAGTCCTTGGAGTCTAAGGGTAATGGCACAATGAAGCCTGCGATGGTGTAGCAGAAGCTGGAGATCGGGCCTGGGGGTCGGTATGCAAGGGTGCCTCTGATGGTTGTTTTGTTTTCTGTGTGGAGTTTCAAGTTGAGATGTTCCATGGGGGGGGGGGGGGAGTGCTGTCAGTGGTGCACTGTATGATCTCTTTGTGTATGATGGCTGTTCCTCCCTCTGGCTTGTTGGTGCTGTCCTGGTGAAAGATTTGATATCTGTTGTAGATCGCTGTGGCAGTGTCTGAGCCAGATGTGGGACTGAGCCAGGGCTCGGGGATGAAGGTGATGTCAGATGCAAGGGTGGCGATGAGGTTGGATTAGTAGCTGGAATTCTTATATAGTGAGCATGTGTTGAGAAGGGCGCATGGGAGTTGGTGTTTTTATTCAGGTGGTGTCTGTGGTGTTTGTTGCAGTGCCTGGGGTTCAGGATGTGGAGCTCAGTGATGGTGTATCTTCGGGGAGAGGGAGGACCAGCGGTCGTGGTGCTGGGCGCGGTCCAGGCACGGATGGGCACAGACAGGCTTACCTTTGGTGCACCTTGGGTGTGCTGCGGCATGCATTAAGTAGGTCCTGGGGTGGGTGGGGCTTCTGTTGGCAGGAAGAACGGTGAGTGGAAAAACCAGGTCGGAAAAACCCCAGCAGGAAAACCCAGGCAGCTAAGGTGAGACTGGACCGTCTGAAACAAGTAGGAACTGGAAGTCACAGGCAAGTGGCAGGCTAGGTGTCCAGGTGCTTACTGTTGTGGTCGCGCTGCAACCTGCATTAAGTAGGCCCTGAGGTGGGCAGGGCTTCTATTGGCAGAAAGAATGGTGATTGGGAAAACCTGGTCAGGAAAATCCTGGCGGTAAAACCCAGGCAGCTGCGGTGTCACTGGATCAGTCTGGACCAAGCAGGAGCTGGAAGCCACGGGCAAGTGGCAGGCTAGGTGTCCAAGTGCCTACTCTGTTAGGCATCTGGTCAAGTTGTCAAATGGTTAAGTTGTGCTGTACACAAGAAACTAAAGTTGTGATCAAAATTGATCTGTATGCATTCTTCAATCTGCAGTGTCAAACAACTGCATGTCCTTGTATTGCATATTGTTATTTTTGGTCTCTGTTGTGTAAAAATAACATTATTGAATACATTTTCAAATACGATTCATGTGCTTAGCCTCTTGATTTCACTTTCACATGGTATGCATCCAGTGGGTTGTCGCAACACTGCTGTGACAGCACTGTTGGATTCTGCTTTCATTATTGCAATCACTTATTGTAGTTGTCAAACCTCTCCACGCCCAGAATAAACCAAAATATGACTGCAGCTAAGTAACATTTGTGTGGAGTCTTCATTTTGGTCATGCTACACCATTACTCCAGCATATTCACTGTCTGTTTTACTCAAAATGTCAGATTTAGGTCAATGTTTAGCAACCAGTGCCTTTCCTTAGTAGAAGAAGGTATGCCAAACCATCCACAAGCATGTGTCCCTTGGCTTTCCTCAAGAATCAATCTTCTGTTTTCAATCTATATATATTCTCCTAGCACTAGAACAGCACCAGGTGCACTTCTATATTTGTACAGACCAAACACAAATTCACTCCTGACTAGACAACATCACCTAATGTTTGACCCATGTAGTCCATTATATGAATCATGGATTCTTCTACATGAATTCCGCTAAGGTTAAGATCAATGCCCTGGGAGAAACTGAACTGGTCTCAATGCCATTTTCCAGGCTCTCTGGCCTAAGATGCGTTGCTTGCCCCACCTACCTAGAAGCCAGGAATCCAGGGATCTCTTTTGGCTATGAACTTTCAATCGGTCCCCAAGTCAATACAGTATTAAGAAAATAAACATGCAATTCTGCCTACCTCAAAAACTCCTCCCCCTGCTCCAACTTGAACAACATGTAGCGCTTGCAAGAACCCTGGTCATGGCTCATCTGGACTACTGTATTATCATGTGCACTAGCCTCTCCAAGCTATTCATTGCCGGACTGCAAATTCTTCAGAACCACTCAGTAATAACTTGAGATGCTAAAGCCACTATATATATTTCAGGACGCTTCTGAAAATGCTTTCAAACTTACCTCTTCCCAACTGAAGGTATAAACAAAAGAATATCAGAAGAATAACTGACTAAACTCTTTCTTGGTAAAATCGTCAAAGAGAATCCCCCAATGGTCGTATGGACCTTTGATTTTCAGCTTTACGTGTAAAAAAAGAGTTACTATCGGCAATACAGCAATACATTTCACATACAGCAAAACCAATGCAGCACCACAAGAAAGGCTGAGCGGATGATCTACAAACCTCAAGGGTTTTATTAACAGTTATATCAGATTACAGGTTAAATCAATCAGCAAAATTAAAAAAAATAGTATAGCATACATATTTAAATGGTCATGCTATCTGAATTTGTATATAATTATGCAAATGTGTTTGTAGAATATGTAAAACAACATCGTACTCAAAAAGCAAAATATCAACTAAGCAAGTTCTATTCTAAAGAAACTTCCCTACTGTAAAGAAAATAGTAAAAGTGGCAAAGGAAAGTTCTACGAGGAAGATGCCAACCTCAGATGAACCAGATTTAAGGTTCAAATGAAAGAGTCTGAGCATACAATCATGGAGCACTGGACAGAGGAGTTCAGCAGAATCAAGACGTCTTCTATGAGCGAAATCAGGACAGGGTGTGCGGTACTATTCTAAAGATTACCTAATTAAAGTATGAAAGAAGATTCTAGAACGTTCCTTCATATCATTCTCTACCAATTAGAACAACCCAAAAACAATGTTCTGTGAGGGCAGGAAAACTCCCAAGTTTCTCAGCTCTCAACAAAGTAGTAGCCATCTGGGTGATCCTGGATGTAATATCAGTCAGGTCTACCTGGTACGGGAGGGTATCTCCCACAATCTCAGTCTTTATGTCTGAGGCTAATTTCTAATTAAAAGTTCAATCACACCATAATCTAACAAACTGAACAATACATCTATTCTAATTTAACAAGCATGCTGACAAGACATCTGCACAGGAGATTAAAAACAAGACATGTGGAAAAGGTTTTGTGAAAATGTCATATGAGCAACTCTGGTCTGGTTACAAGTTAGGCCAACATTGGATTTAGAACAGGTTCTTAAATGAATACAGTTATCATAAGAAAATGTATCAAATCCTATTGAGGAAAGGCATACATTTTTTTCATGTTTAATACATTTATTATAGTTCAACTAAACATACTGGGGGCTTTCATCTAAGTGAATATATAACAAATCACTACAATTGATTAATAAATTGCATACAAAATAATATAATCAAACACATGTTGAGTATATAGGTTGCATATAAAGGGGTGGGGCACTGAATTACACTGCTTCACACTTGTGCTCTAGAGTAATCAAAAGCTACACACAGAGCTATATAAAACCCTAGTAAATAAGTAAGAGACATATAAAGGTATCCGTTCTATCGCAGAAGTAGAACATACTGTGTGGTACAGTATAGCAGTCTCACACTGTAAAACCATTTAAGCACTTTATTTCCTTTTTGGTCTTCAAACTAATTCATGTTGTAGGTTTCTTTGCCTGATTAAGGACCAAAAAAACACATTTAGCACATGCCAGATTAACAAACGCACGGGATGACATTGATAAGTAATGACATCCAAATAGCCACCTGACAGCTGCTGGCAGATTCTAAGGGATATCTTTGAAAAAAGAAAAACACCTTCAAGTTGACAAAGCCTTTAAAGTTGACAGCACAACTAGGTCTGAAATTCACAAGGATATCCAAAAATATGTCAACATTTGCCCGATGTGATTTCTCCCCCTTCCCTGGGGGGATGAGTGAATAACATGAGGCAGAGAGAAGGGAGGGGAGATGGGAAAATATAGTGTGATAATCATAAGGTCACACATTTTCTTTCAACTAAGGCACTGATTGCTTAAATCAATGGACGTGAAGTACAGTCATGTTTTCCAATATAGACCTTTTTTCTGGACTGGAAATCCGTGAGTTATGTTAGTTTCAAACAAACATTTGTCATGTTTAAATGTGCTCATGGCAAACACAAGTCCAAAGTACACTGAAATAAAAGAATGGATAAAAAGCCATAACCATTCACTACGCTCAACCATCCTGGAAGCAAAGAGCCATTACAACATGAGGCCACTGGGGAAATTAAAACACTTATTCAAACAGCCTATGGGCACATCCTATTGAGACTAGAAGGATAGCTACTAGTTTACATGACAATAAAGATTTATTTATTTAGTAAATAAATGGATCGCACAGTATGGGAGCATAAAAACATGTTGCAGTCACTGCAGGGTGAGCTGCAGAAGTAGACACATTGACACAAATAGCTAGAATGAATCTCAATTGATACTTGAGATATTAGCTGACTACGGCGCATCAGAATTATTGAAAATTAGGTTTTTATGCAGCATTATTGAGGTGCTTTCATAAAGGATAGCACAATACAATGAAAATGTGATATGTGCTAAAGCAATGGAGCAAAATAAATAGGGAAGGAAACTGTCACAAACACGTACCGACACTCTGAGCTCAAATAATAGCTGGTACTGGCACTTTATGAGCTCTTTCTTGTAACGCTGCCACTGTTAACATAATCCCACCGTTAATAGAACATAATCAGGCATCTACTTGAAGTTCTAAATCTGAAGTAGGATACCAAAACTAAGAGCCTGATTTACATCTTGGCAGACGGGTTACTCCGTCACAGTGGTGACGGATATCCCATCTGCTGAAATATGAATTCCCATAGGATATAATGGGATTTATGCTTTGGCGGAGGGGATATCCATCACTGCTGTGACGGAGTAACTTGTCCGCCAAGATCTAAATCAGGCCCTAAATTTTGAGGTCAACTGGAACATTAAACTTAGAAATATTTGAGTATATGAATGTGGGTTAATTTTCAAGATCAAAAATGCATAGATCACAGCTTTCAGAGACTTTGACAGTTATTAATTCTGGTATCCAATTGACAGCATTGCCTAGCTCACACTCTAGAATTGCCACGGAACAACAAACCAGCCAAGGTATCCATACTTTCACCCATGACCACTGAGCAGTTATGTATGTGCTGCAGAATTCAACACCAAAGCCATCATTCTAAGTTATGTGGGAACAACATACTGGTAATTCCAAACACGAAATAAAGGATACCTCAGCAATCAATAATTGCACAATGCCAAATCATCATGACTTTTCCTTTCTGCAATGGGAATTACAGTGGAAATCCATGTTTTCTTGCAGAGTTCTGACAGTTATTCCTAAACTCCAGGATATTTTCATCAGAAATATTCTGTCAGATTTTACGTGGCAAATATGGCCTTGGAAAGGTCAAGTATTCGCACATCTTAGAGTCCTGCTACACCCAGTAAGTTGTATCACTCCCTGAATGTTGATTTCTGAGAAATTCAGAATTAGGAGCTAAAGGTTCTGCTGCATATGTGATCAGTATAGAAAAGGATGAGAAGCAATAAACTTAAATTAAATGCAGATAAAACAGAAGTCTTAATGGCCAATGGCCATGTTGATCTGTGGCTGGAATCTTATTGACCACAAGATCTTGGTCCTGCTCTGTTTCCTGATAAATGTGTGAAAAGCCTGGGAGTTAAACTGGATAGTCATCTTTCCATGGATCTCAATCTGATTCAGTGGTTTCTTCCTGCTCTTATCTCTTCCTACAATAGAAGGCAAACATCTGTCTGTGTCTGACTCAATTGGATCCCCTCTGGATTATGTTAGCTCCTTATACATGGAATCATCACAACAGCTAATTCATAAACTGCAGGTGGTTTGAATACTGCAGACAGAATGGTGGCTAGTGGTCCCTGCTTTGCACAAACAAAGTATTTTCTAGGAAATATCCAGTGACAACTTTTTAAATGGCTCTGTAGTGTACACAGAGAAAGAGAAGGAAACACCCTAGCCTTTTTGAAAAGGAAATTCTTTGATTATTCTCCACTGAGGCAGTTACATTCATCTGGGTCTAACCTTCTGGTGATATCCAAATAGCGTATCTAGAACTGGCATTTTTCCATTAATGCCTTTAAACTCTGGAACACTCGGGCAGTTATCTGCAAATGGAGGGTTCCATTATACTGTTAAGACACCAACTAAGTTACTGCTTTTGCGAAGTTTCAAAATGAAAGGGTGTCTCTTCTTAAAATGAGTGCCTAGAGACCTATTGTGTAGTAGAGTGCTATATAAATAATCAAATAACATAATATAACATAAAGCGGTGCAAGAGAGAAAGGTGGGAAGGGCGTCTTAACAGGTCACCCAGCATCACGGACAATGCAAACTTCGCTGACAAACAAACATTAGGATAGTGCTTAATTTGAGCTAGTGGTTGGCAGTGGGGCCTTCTGATACTCATTTTTTGTGGACCGACAGATATTTTATCTTATCAAATATTAACTGCAAGCAAGAGAAAGAAAAATACACAAACAGGAAAGAAGGAGGCAGAACAAGACAGAAAAAATGGTCACAAAGAGAGAAAGTAGAGAGCGGCAAGAGTGAGATAAAGGGGAAGAAGTGTCTGGTAGTGGATTGACGAGGCCTGAGGTGAACACAACACTACGCAGTCTTGGTATTTCAAGCTCTGATTTTTAATAGCACTGCCGGTGAAGGGCTTGGGGCACCAGCACCCATTTTTAGAAGTCAGGCACTGATTATGGCAGCACAACCAAGAATATAGGGTTGAGTGTGGGATAAGGGGATGAGGATCAATGAGCGTACTGAATAATCATCACCCCCCCCCACACACACACACACACACACACACACACAAAACAAAATAGTTCTTATGACCCCATGGCCTACATATAAATATGAATATGAGCTCTTTACCCATTTGAAAATGTGACCCTTAGAAAGCAACGGCAGGAGATGCTAAAATAAAAAAATAAAAATGTGGAGTGAGTGTTGAGAACAAGAAATGGCAAGGTCAGCGAAGGGAAGAAAGTAAAGAAAGTAAGGAAAGGAGATAGAGTGGGGGAAGAGGAGGACAGTGAGGAATGGAGAAAAAGAGGAAGGAAAAGAGTTATGTCCAACTTTTTACTGATGAATCAAAAGTTTTTTTTTTAGTAATGCTAGCTAACACACTATTGTATGTTTTTCAACAAATAATTTCTCCCTGTGCCTCAACTCTCTAACCAGTCGTATTTTACAGTACTTAGAGGCAAGCAAAATACCACCGGGAAGGGCAGAAGAACGGGGGATCTGACTAAAATTGCAATCACACAAAAAGAAACAGATGCATTAATCTGTATCAAAATACTGCGTGGGAACAACGAAAACATAAAACCTGTATCAGCAAAATTTCATTTACACAATTCAATTAGTTGACCCTCCAATAGATGAGATATAGGAATGAGGAGCGGAAGAATCAAACCTCGTATACAAGGATATAAAAGTAGCATAACGTTGTGGTAAAGTAACGATGAAACTAGTGACACATTTCTGAGAGTTAAAACGTAAAGCTGTCAAATTATTCTGGTAATTAAGAGAATCATACCACGGAAAAAGCAGCCATATCAAAGAAAAAAAGAAAGAACAACGCTGGACTTTATAGTTGTCCACAAATATAAATGGGATTGATGATGATGAGTAGAGCTGAGTATTTACACCGATTACATGACTAATTAATAGGAGATGGGGCTTTCATAAGTAGCTGTAATAAGTCCAGTGCATTTAAAAATAGATTAAAAGTCTTTACGTCAAAAGTAATTTACACCAGTTTTACACAGAATGCAAGATGACTTCATAGGAACAATAACACTTAAAAACAAGTGCCCACAAATAGGTATAAGGCAAGGAAATGAATTTTAATAGTGATTTTTTTAGGCTTTCCCTGCAAGGGATTGTGGCGGTTGCTAGACCAAGGCTCACACCCCAGTCGACCAACAACCCAATTTCTCACAGGCAGCTTATGTATTAACATCAAACAATCCATTAACTTCAGTCTTTGATTAGGTGCCCTTAGCATGGTGCTGTTGCTTGCACTACAAAGGCAAACAAATCATGCTAGAAAGGACTCTTCAGCAAAGCAATGCCACGTTTCTTTCCTTGTCATGTTATGAAGATTATTAAACCTAGTTTTCAGAGGGATTCTTTGTGTCAAGACCAATTTTGGCAGAAATTCATACTGATATAACCAGCATCACTGGAAACAACTAACTATAGATTAATAATTTACAATGGACTCCACTAAAGCAAGCCCACCTCAAAGTGTGCGTGTTTTTCCATTACACTTAAATGAATGGACCCAAATTCACCATGAATATCTCAATAAAACCCAGTTACAACTTTAATAGGTAATGAGAGGCCATCTGCTCCGCATGAATTTAAACACTGAAACTGTATACTTTGCATGACTCTAAGGTATCCTTTCATACGACTCGACCCTTGAAAACACCTATTCACAAACATCCAATATCTCTTTTGCAATTACGGTGCAAGAACAAAAGCATAAGCATTCACTAATGCGGAAACTAACAAGTTCTCTAAGGAGGGACCAATAATGAAGTGCTTTTCAGTGTTACAGCTTGGAAATAACGAAAGTCTACAGTTAAAATTCTGTCATGGAAATCTACTATGCTGTCTTACCTCTGATTCTTCTGTAGATTCTTCATTAGATGTGAACACCTGAAACCAGAAAATATTTAAAATAATTTATTTTCCTCAATCACAACTATATACTTTTTATGCTTAACCAAAATATTTTCACATTATCCTATGACAGTTGTGTACAAAAGGACAACAGTATCTGATTGTCCAAATACATAAAATGTAAACGTAGCAGAGCTGAAATTGAAACATACTCAAACAGACTTACCAAACTCAGCATAAACCAATTTCAGCTGAAATTGACATAGGCTCCAACAATGTTACCAATCTTCTAGTATTTTTAAATTTTTTGGTTATTTTTTGCATAGTGTGGGCATTATCCCATGGGGTGTTAAGAGTGTTTTACATATGATGTGAGACAAAGGGATATTCATTTCCACATGAGAAACAGCAAATGTGTGAATCACATAAAATAGTTATACAACTTTAGAGAGAGTTCATATTTCACATGAATTTGACAAAGTCTGATTTACATACAAAATACAAAAAGGTTTACTAAATACATTAGTGTATATTCGCTGCAAATAGTCTAAACTAGAAACTGAAATATCGGTTACTGTATTTTAGAGGCAAAACTGAAAAGTAGTGAGATTATGTGGAGCTCTTGTTGCATCATTTACTTCCAATTAGAAGTGAATGTGTGCTATCAAGATATTTTTCTTTACCATCTTTAATGTACATCCTTCTAAAGTTTAGGTATATATGTTTTGAAAACCTACAGCTTACACTATGAAATTAATTTAACCCTTTTGTTTTCAATTAGTTTGCATGTTGCTACATGACCCTCTGGCTACTCTTGTATGACCTTTCTTTCAAGGGTCATAAGAACGTAATGATCAGCAGTAAGGTCGGGTAACCATAGGGTCCACCCACAGTCTACACGGATAGTTATAATACCCAGCCTGTGTTAGTCAGGCTTAACACTTTCCATAGTTCGGTACAGGGCAGTGTTTAAACCAAAACCAATATCAAAACAAACCTTCTGACACCATGCAAATAATGCACTCAACACAACATGCCTCATGGCAGGGACACTGGGGGTGGAGGACATTTTTGGATCGAGAATGTCAACTAACCTTATTTCTTCGGGCTACGCATCTCATAACACAGGTACTCAATGTGGGATGTGAAATGGCCTTGCTGCTCCATTGCTCAGCCATGGCCACACCATACTTTCACTGCACTGGTACGAAAGGACCTGTAATAGCTTCCAATGATAGCTGACATAGTCTTTTTTAAACCAATGTTTTTGTTTACAGGCTCAGGCCTAGGTTAGGGAGCCGGACAAGCCTCGAGCTATTTCCATTCCCTTCATACATCCCTGCCCATTTAACGCTCATATATTCCAAAATTTGGAACCAACAGCAGAAGAAGAAATGCCTGCAGGGAGGGGCAGAATGAGGCTCAGCACACCTCCTCCACCACTCAACACAAGAAAAGAGAGGGGAGAGAGGAAGCAGGTGCTTGTGTATGCGGGCTGTGCTGTGACCATTCAGCCCCCTCCAGAAGATCTGCTCCCCAGTGGGCTGTAGGGGGGTAACCAGAGCGCCCCACTGACTGCTGCCACCACCAAGGACATCCTACGGAGGCCCTACTGGACAATGGTCTCAGTGGTACATCACAGCAGGTGCTCGATGGGTACTTCCGGAGATCAAGCCCAACAAGAGAGCAGCACAGCTATGCCCACTGGAGACGACACAAGTTGCTTGCTGTGCCCAAATCATAACGTGGATACCACATGCGTGCTAAGGCTACAAGGCCGCTGTGCATCCAATCATCTCAAGACTGCTCCAACCTTGATGAGGGAGGGACAGTGACTGGAGACAGCATGCGGCTGGGTCTCTGCTCCTTTTAGCCTGAAGCACTTGCCACAGACCCAGAGAACTACAAAGGGACACGGACCCCAGGATCAACAGGGAGGATCTTTTTGCCCTCAGTGGCATCCTCTGCAAGAAATATTTACCTGCCCTATCGCCTGATTGCGGAGGTGCCCTGGAGTAATGGGGAGGCAGGGAAGATCCAGCCTTCGCCCGTACCAACTACATCACAGCAGCGTTCGGCAAGGCCCCTCTGTGACTTTATGACTCATCTCTGGGCTGTGTGTGGGGCGATATCCCCTCACAGTAGCCAGCACGCCATATCGTGCCGCCATGCGGCTGGGCTGGGCCCACTCAGCGATTTGGGGGGTCTTGGTAGGCACAGTATCAGCCATACGTGCACAACTTCTGTCAACTGGTGCCACTGCACTACACCGTGTAACTGCCGGGCAGAAACAGACCAATGCTGCAGGTTAACTGAGCCATGCACCTTGCCTTCAGAAGCTCCTGATCAGTGGGTGCCCTTCTGGTACATAAGTAAGTTGGAACTCTAAGCAACCTATCTACTGGTGGGGGCCTGACTATCTGACTAAAAGCCAAGGACACAAGCTGGCCCTACCCCACTGGGGCACCACGACAGCCATAATGCTCCTCTTACGTACTGTGACGGGAAGCTATGCCACCTGAGGGGCCCTTCCCTGCTCTATAAACCTAAAAACTAACCTGGAGCAGTGCATTATCCAGGAGCCCTGATTCTTGCCTGCAACTTGTCTTAGGCTGTCACCTTCATGACTCACCGCGCTTTTGGGTCTGGACCGCGACAGTGGAACACGCCCTTCCAGATACCGTTCCCCAACATGGGCAAAAACAGACATGTGGAAGATAACATGCTGAACACAATCACACAATATACTACGCTGCGTCAGCCATAGAAATAGAACAACGTGGAAAACGAGCGACTAAGAGCCTGAAGATGCCCCATAAAACGAAATGGAGCCCTGTATATCGGAACTCCTAGCAGCCATACAGGGAGCCCACACTGCACTTGAACAAAAAATCAAAACTGTCTCCATCAATGTTACCCTTCTAAAGGCAGACTTAAGGATGGTGGTCGACAAAGTTAAAACAGCTGAGGAGAATATAGCCAAACTACAAGGGGAAGTCACAACCCTTAAAACGCCAGATGGCCCACATGACTATAGCCACAACCGAACTGCAAAATGGGCTAAAGATGTGGAAAACCACTCCAGGTGAAGCAACGTTTGCCTTCCAGAATTTCCTGAGAAAGCTGAGGGAGTATCAACAGAACTCTCAAACCGAAAGGGCCTCTCTGATTTCTTCATGGTGAAGAGAGCGCACAGAGCCCTCGTGCCTCCTCTACGTCCAGGTGCTCTTACCCGAGCCATCATTGCCAAGATCTTAAACTACTGCGACAGGAATTGCCTGCTCCAGACAAGGGAAGTATTGGTCCCACAATTCAAGAATGAAAAAATCACCATAGTCCCAGACTACACAACATAGGTCCAGGAGAAAAGAAAATCCTTTGTCAGGGTGAAACAAAAACTCAGGGCACTTAACCTCAGATATATGCTTTTATACCCGGCAAAACTCAAATTATTTATTTGAGAAAAAGTACATTTCTTTGAACAACCAGAAGATGTCTGGGAATGTCTCGAAATCAGGGGAGACTCTGCAAATGCCACTCTTGGCACCAACCACTCTTGCACGTGGGGAACACGCCCCCATGGCCCTCCCGAACACATCATACCAATCATCCCTAACACTCAGCCTTTGGGACCCCTAAAAACGACAATCAGCGAAGATGGCACAATACACTTATGTCCCAATGAACATCCTACTGATGAACAGAACTTCAACACACAGATGTCAGCGACTGGCAATACCAGGAAATCTGCCGCACTGGCTCCGGACTTTGTCCCTGATACCATGGATGCATCAGATGGGAATACGGGAAGTAACTAAGTGCTGAACATAAGACTGATTTTGAGGGAGGGGTGAGATAGAGGACTACTTGATGAAGTCTCAGTATATAATTGGCTAGGATGGGTATTTTTAAAAGCATGCTCTTCTCCCGCCAGTGTTTGCTGCCATATGTATCAGACTTTTAGCCTACCGTGGCACTCAGAAAATGTAAAACTAAAACAAGAGACATCCACAAACTACAATATCTGACCGGGATGCCGTTCAGGTTTTCTAGAGTAGGCCAATCCCCGTTGGACTGGCTGGGGGGGCAGTACAAGTCCTGGCATCTGCACAGGGTGGACATCAATAGGCATACAGTTACACTACTTTTGTCCAGGCAGAAGGGGTAAAAGGTTGTTGATTTTGAGTTCTTTGTTCCAGTTCTTCAGCAGCAAATGGGCAGCATATGGGTGGGGGCAGTACCATATGGCATTCCACTAACACAAGGATGGGGGGGACCTACAAAGTCCTGACTCGAAACATTCAGGGACTGCGTAGATACATCAAACAGTACTGAGTTCTAGCCTTCTTAAGACATCACAAAATAGACATTGCATGCCTCAAGGAGACACATCTAGATGATACGGGTGCTACAAAACTATTCAAGAAATGGATGGGGCAAATTACCATTCCTCTTTCTCTACTCACTCTAGGGCAGTGGTTCCCAACCTGTGGTCCGGGGACCCCAGGGGGTCCACAAAGCCTTCTCAGGGGGTCCACGAGAGCCTAAAAAATTCAAAAATATTAACAAATATTGACAGATTAGGTCCCCAGCTTCCAGTAATGACTCAGGCAGGGGTCCCCGAATTCTAGTGATTCAGTGGGGGTCCCTGGGTTCCATGAATGTTAAAGTGGGGGTCCACAGAAATCAAAAGGTTGGGAACCACTGCTCTAGGGGAACTCTGATCTGAGGGTCTCCGGGAGTCCCGTTTGCCCGTTCTTGTAAGGAGGCGGATGTTGGAGGGCAGATATGTACTCATATAGGGGGCCCTGGATGGCCAAAACATAACTATACTCAATACATAAGCCCCCAATTCTGATGATCCCACTTTTTTTCACTTAGCACAGAACCTGATTTCACAAGAGACTGACAACCTAATATGGTTGGATGATTTCAATTGCATCCTGGACCCACACTTGGACAGGACCCCTCCTAGAATGGTAACAAAACCCCGCATGACAGCCGCCCTTCGAAGCTCATGACCAACATAGGATTAGTGGACTTATGGTGACAAAAACATCCGAAACAGAGTACATATAACTGCCACTCGTCCACACACAACACGTACAGCAGAATAGACAGCATCCTGGCGCAGGGTTTTCCAGACTGGAAGAAATTCAGATAACACACTTAACACGATTGCTTTCGGACCACTCACCGTTCTGTTGTGCTCTTACACTATCTTACCCTATCTTTGAAGTTCCAGACGTGACATCTCCCAGAAGGAATACTATAGGAACGGGGTGTGGAGGGGGAGTCTCTATGGGATCCACTGAGTGGGAGGCACTGAAAGCGGTCTTGAGAGGCACTTGCATGGGACTGACTTATGGGGCCTGTCAACAACTACAGGAAAACCTACGCAAGGAAGAAACATTACTAGCACACCTCCAAGCGACACATGACCCTAACACAGCTTCACTCAGGAACGAACATGTCATACATAAGCGTATTTCTGACATATGGGACAGGTTAGACAAAAACACACTGAAGCAATACTGACACAGCTCCTACTTCGTGAAGGCGATAAGTCGGGCCGCCTGCTCGCTTGGATTTTGCATGCACAGAGAGCAGGCCTTGCGCTTGCTCTGGGAACTTGAACAATTCAGGTACTTAGGGATATGGGTGCCACACACAAACCATTGCAGCTGTGATTAAAAGCAGGAAGAGTGTTGGAGTCACTGAGGGTATCTGTGGCCCTACGGAACACACTGATGCTCTCCTTAATGGGCAGGATGGCTATAGCAAAAATGGTGCTCCTCCCTAGATGCCTGTACATGCTGCAAAATTCCCCTAGCCCACAACCACCCAAGTTTTTCAGGCAGTTAAGACAACCTCCTCATCTCAGTTCTTTGGGTTGGCCGACACAGTAGAGCGCTGACTACACTGACAAAATGTTTTGTGGACAGGGGACTGGAAGTATCACGCCTTGACCTATATTTTTATCCATCACACCTTCAACACGCTGCTAAATGGCTAGATGCCAACAATCACTGGAAGAAAAGATAACTGCAGGGATCGAAAAATCCACTCGACCACTGGCGAGTCTTATTTGATCAGGTTGAGCTATTTTTTAATACTTACTCTACTTACTGGTCCCTTCTGGCAAGTTGACAATGAACAGGTGTTCTGTTCAGTTGAAAAGTGGAGGGGCAATAAAAGATGCCTTTACATCTTGTTCTTATGTCACATTTGCTCTGTGTTCAAAGACAGAGGTCAAAAGTCAGTTTTTATTACAATTAATTTTCCTTCTGACTGCAGAGTTCCAGGACTTTGTAAGGTGAACTGTGTGACCTGCTGCTTAGAATGTAAAATAAAAGGATACAGGGTGTCAGGGTTTTCCTAACACACAATATTTAAATTACTAAGTCAACTGTGCAAACATTTCAAAATATATTTCAGTAGTTGTGAAAGCCCTTTTTTATATTTTTGTGTGATGAAAAAATATTTAAAAGGACGAAAACAAATCAGAATACTTTACATGTTGATGTGCAAAGGATATGTTTTCTGAAACCCAATTTTCACATATTGTTAATACACTATATAGTTTTATCAGTAAAGCTGCAAGTTAGTGGAGATGTTACTGGACATTTTTTGGAAAGTTACTGTGTGTTAAACAAACTGACAAACACTCCTGCCCTGATGGCAATGTTGTTAGTAAACTAAAAGAAGTCCTAGGTTATGTGGCTAGACTTAATGGGCATGTGGGCTAGATTCTTGTGATGCATGCAGCACATTTTAGTCTACTTAATCAAACAAAAGAGGTTTTTTGTACTGCAGAAATGCTGAGCTCACATATCTGAAGGTGCAATCATATGTGAGAATTAAGGAAAAGGTAACTCTGTAAACTATTTGCCTAG
Organism: Pleurodeles waltl; assembly: GCF_031143425.1. Classification (NCBI taxonomy): domain Eukaryota; kingdom Metazoa; phylum Chordata; class Amphibia; order Caudata; family Salamandridae; genus Pleurodeles; species Pleurodeles waltl. The sequence goes on from NC_090438.1 coordinate 614,833,019, forward strand.
GATCACACAATTTGAGAACAGTTTACGGGTCAAGTACAGTACAGTTTGGTCGAGTAGATTATTTAAGTTACTCAACCTGGAGGTCTAGTAAAAATGTTATGATTTTTCGAGCCATGTACTGCTAGGCAGAGTTTTAATTGCATGTCTATCTGCGTTATTAATGAAGGGTGGGGGGGGGGCACCTGAGGCTCTCCCTTACATAACCCAACTTACAGCTGGAATCTGGCAAGGTTTTGTACGCAAGGATTTAATCAATCAAGGATTTATAGAGCGCACTAATCACCCACTAGGGTCTCAAGGCGCTGGGGGGGGAGGGAGATACTGGTCGTAGACCCATGTCTTGAGGCGTTTCCTGAATGTCAAGAGGTCTTGGGTCTGGCGAAGGTGGAGCGGTAGGGAGTTCCAGGTCTTGGCGGCTAGGTGAGAGAAGGATCTTCCTCCGGCGGTGGTGCGGCGGATGCGGGGGATGGAGGCAAGGGCGAGGCTGGCGGAGCGAAGATTGCGGGTGGGGGTGCGGAAGGTGAGTCTGTCGTTGAGGTAGGCTGGGCCTGTGTCGTGGAGGGCCTTGTGATTTTGCAGAGCATGCGGAGAGTGTTGTAGCAGGAAGAGGAGATGGCATTGACCTGCTGAGTCATGCTGAGTGTGGAGTCCAAGATGAAGCCTAGGTTGCGTGCGTGGGTGGTGGGTGAGGGCGCAGTTCCTAGGGAGGTGGGCCACCAGGAGTCATTCCAAGCTGAGGGGTTGGTGTCAAAGATGAGGATTTCTGTCTTGTCTGAGTTTAACTTGAGGTGGCTTGATTCCATCCAGCTGGAGATGGCGTGAAGTCCGTTGTGGAGGTTGTTCTTTGCAGTTGTAGGGGCTTTCGTGAGGGAGAGGATGAGCTGAGTGTCGTCTGCGTAGGAAACTATGTTGATGTGGTGGGTTCGTGCGATGTTGGCGAGGGGGGCCATGTAAACATTGAAGAGCGTGGGGCTGAGCGAGTATCCTTGTGGAACGCCACAGATGATTCTGAAGGCTTCTAACAGGAACGGTGGGAGGCGGACTCGCTGGGTTCTGCCTGAGAGAGATGATGAGATCCAGTTGAGTGCCTTGTCGCGGATTCCAGCGTTGTGGAGGAGTGTGCGGAGAGTGTGAGGACATACCGTGTCATAAGCTGCAGAGAGCTCCAGGAGGATGAGTGCTGCTGTTTCTCCTTCGTCGAGCATGGTCCTAATGTCGTCTGTGGCAGCAATGAGGGCAGTCTCGGTGCTGTGGTTTCTGCGGAGTCCGGATTGGGAGGTGTCGACTACCTTGCTGTCTTCCAGGAACCGGGATAGTTGGCTGTTTACGATGTTTTCGATGACCTTGGCTGGGAAGGGGAGGAGGGAGATCAGCTGGTAGTTCTTGGGGTTTCCTTCCTTTGGTTTCTTCAGCAGGGCGTTGATTTCTGCGTGCTTCCATCTTTCTGGGAAGGTGGCTGACTCGAAGGAGCTGTTGATGGTTTTGCAGAGGTGGGGGGGCGATGATGATGTTTGCCTTATTGAAGATATGGTGTGGCCAGGGGTCTGATAGTGATCCGGAGTGGATGGAGGCCATAGTGGTGGCGCTGTCCTCTATGTTGACGGGGGACAGGTGTGGAGGAGGTGGGTGTTGCTTGGAGCGTTGGGTTCTTGGGTGTTTGTAGTCAGCTGGTGGGTCTGGGGTTTGAAGCTATTGTGGATTTCTTCTATCTTTCGACGGAAGTGGGTTGTCATTGATGATGCCGAAGAGCTCTTTACTGTTGTGAGCCTAGGCGTCGATGCGGTTTTTGACGTGGGTCCTTTTGGTGGTGCGGATCAGTTGGTGATGTTTGCGTAGGGCATCCTTGAAAGCGATGTGGTTGGAGTTGGTAGGGTCAAGGTGCCAGAACTTTTCCATTCTGTGACATAGCCATTTGGATTCCTAGTTCTGGGGTGAACAAGCTGGCCTTGATTCTGTGGAAGGTGTTTGTTTTTTTTTTTGAGCGGTGCGAGGGTGTTGGTGTAATCTTCTATCCAGCGATGCAGGATGGTGGTGGCTGTGTTTGGGTCCGGGGTCCCACTGGGTGGGGCCCGGGCGAGAGTGGAGATCAGTTGATCTGTTTATATTTTGCTCCAGTTGCGTCAGGGGGGTTGTGTGCGGTGGTGTTGAGTGACTGGTTTAACCCATTAAAATCAATTTTTCACTATATGCTTGATTATATTAGGGGCACTATTTATCCTTAACCTGGCTTTAAACTCTTTTTCCATATATACATGATAATTGCCTGCCTACTTGATATTTTTCTGCTTACCTGACTAAGTTAACTATCTGGTGTCAATTGAACTGTACTTATAATTGACAGAAATTGTTGCAATTGTGGTATGTTTTTCCTCCTTGTACCTAGTAGGGACAACTACATGCATGTGCCTCCTATGGAGCCCTTCCTACAACAGGGGATGGTAAGCTCCCTTTTCCGTTTTCACATTGTGCCATTGGTTTATCACTCATTGTGTGCACTAATCCAGCACTGGTCACTGCAATTGTTGCTTTCATTACTTATGCCGTCTTACTACTTTTTTAGGGCGACCTTATTGTGTTAATGTGACTGGACGGACAGTACGCTTGATTGTAAGTGATTGCGAAGTTTAGTTTGACTCAATAGATCTTTGGAAAACCTCCTTATAAATGTTTTGATTTGATTGTCACAGAAGAAGTATCCATATATGTTGTATGGTCCTGAAGAAGCATCAGTGGATCTATGAGACCGTGAGACGCGAAACATGTAGACCTATATACTAGTGGCTTAGAGACAATTTCTCGCCCCCACTATATTTGGAAAGTGCTTGAGCATTATCTCATTTGACTACTTTCATTTTTTTTAACCTTGGTCTTGTCCCCTCTCTATCCATTAAAAGTGAATCCCTCCTTTAGGGGTACAGAACCAATTTTAACCTCTCTCCTGGTTTGTAATATGACCTGCCTGTAGTTCATCACAGCGGCCCATTAAAAAGATCTCCGGCAAAGATCCCCCTTATGGGGAGCCCGTCAGACATTGCAGCGCCGGTCTGACGAGGAGCACCCCGATGATGAAGCATAACATCTAACCGGATGTGTAAGGGCTCTTGCTCCTAAACTTTAGGGTTGCCCCTTTTTCCGCCTAGGAACAGTGTATCTATTTTTGTTCATAGTCATTGTGGGAGATTATACACTGGGCCTTTAATTCTCCCTGTCCCTTCTCTTTGTTATTAATGAATAGCTATCACACCTGGTCATCTTGGAATGGTCCCTGTCTGAGGAACACGCAAAACTTTCAAATGAATGACAACAGGGTGAATGAAGACCTAGCAGACTGGAGAGACTTATGTGACACCTTCTTAGACACAGACTTGCACAAAAACATCACAGACGGCGAGTGAATTATTGGGGAAGAGGGTGGGGCACCACATAATATGTCTCGAAGTCCACTCCTGATATACTGGAATGCTGATTATTGGCTACATGGTGTTGTACACGTAGCGCTCTGAACCTACATAACGCAATAATATGTCTTAATAACGTGTACGCAGATCCCTACCATATGCGCTATTGCTTGCTGGTTTGTTTATATTCTCTGTACTGTTTTCCTGAAAACAAAAATAGACTTTATCCATTAGTCTGTGGTTATGTCATTTATATTTTCTTCCAGCCACACCAGCATGTATCAAAAGGTAATGTATCAGCCTACTTTAACCACTGGAAGACTTAACAATGACTTATGGCATGCTACCCTTTCAAAGGGCCAGACAGCTTTATGGTAACATCTACAAAAACATTTTTACCTTTAGCCAATGCTTTTTTTTTTATTTTATTTTTTAGTTTGATGAGAGCCCGGTAGCTTCTGAAACAATAAACTTGTACAAAAACCATGACAAACCAAAACAATAATTGCCAAAGGTCTGGCTGCCAATGTCAGACCTATGAACTTTGCCAATGCTTGGTTAAGAACTAAATAGACTTTGACTTGTTTAGCCATTTGTTACTTCTAAATATCAATTAGCAAAGCAAAACCGTTCTAATATCTAAGTTCTAGACCAACGGAAACGTTAAATGGTTTTATTAAAAAATTCAAATCAGGCAATACAGATTAAATGCAGTGAAGGCTCAAAGTTTTACAGAGTACGTGAAGTTAGAGAATTATTCTGAGTCCCAAATGGACAGCAAAGGAAGTAGGGCAGCATTCCTAGCAGCATAGTAAGTTTTATGTATTACACCCAAAATCAAGGGCTTTTAAAACACAATTCTACCATAACAAATTAGAGAAACTGTGAAACCATTCTGGTGTCAGCAAAAGTAACATTTCTTTAGCAAATCAGAGTACTACAGTAACACATGTCATTACCTTAACACCGCATCATCCCAGTTTTCAAAAAAATATTCAACACCCTCTATGCTAATGTCATCGGAAAATGTTTTATCTATAATGAAATATTGAACAATAAAACTTTCAGCAAATTAATAAACTAGTGATCACAGCAGAAGGGAACTGAACAACATAAAGAACAGGGAAAAGTTAATCGAAAGCAATCTAATCATAACAGTGGAAATAAGCTACTACATGTCAGCTTGATTGTGCTGTATGGAGCCTATGGGGAGATGATGCGCACGGGGGAACAGGAGTGACAGAAATGGCATCCATTTTGTTTAAAATGGTGTTTTGCATGACAATGTGGCATAACTAAAACACATTATTCATCTCTCTGTTAGATATTAGCAGGGTCATTGGAGCTCTGCAAAAGGGAGCACCAAATTATACGACAGTTGACTTAATTATATAGTAAGAAAAAAAATAATTATGCAGCATAATGCAGCACAAGTTTTGATAGTATTATTGAATTATTTGGTATTTTTTACGTATGGTAATATTGTCTAGGAAAAGGTTATACCTCATTATTACTGGTTTAACAATCAGAAAGAAATAAGAAACTGAAAGATGACTAGTTAATCTATGTGAATGACCTTCCATTGTGAGTGAAAATATCTTGCAAATATTTTTGTAACTTGTGATCCGTTAGAGCTAGAAACAGGTTTTTTAGTTAAAATCTGTAAAGTACACAGTAGGTGAGGGACTGTGTGATCTATAATTATGCAAAAAATCTGTGACCGTAGAATCTCATAACTCCAGTGGCACTGGGTATGAGCAACAGATGTACTTCAGGGATGGAATAACACAAACCCTGACATATCAAATACCTGAAGAGAAAACAATCAACACAGACAAAACTACCTGTAAAGTATGTTTTGGCAACTAAATGAGCTCTAGAAAAGCAGATGAGGTTTCTAACCAGACCTAAAAACAAATCACAAACATGTGTTGGTAAAAATAAAGAAGAGTAAATTCTTCAATGCACTGTAACCTGAACTCCTTTTTCAGCTCAAATAAGAATTCACTCAATAGTGTTCCGTAAGTACGACCATTTTGCACAAGAATAAAATACAATCCATACAATAGCAGACAAACAGCACACCACAAAGCAAGCATTCATTTAGTGCTCACAAATGTATTCCCAAATAACATATGTTGGAAAAGGCTCTGTCTGCAGGGTCACCCCAAAACATTTTGCCTTCCTCCTCTTTTTCTGACCTAGTTTTTGTTGGCTTTAGGACTTTGAGCACTTTGCCACTGCTGACCAGTGCTAAGGTGCATCTGCTCCCTTCTCTAAACGTGGTAACATTGGTTTACACCTGTTTGGCATATTTAATTTAGTTGTAAGTCCCTTGTAAAGTGGTATACCATATAACTAGGGTCTATAAAATAAATGCTACTAGTGGGCCTGAAGCACTGATGTGCCTTCCACACAAGTAGCATTTCAAACCTGTCTCAGGCCTCCCATTATAGAGCCTGAGTGTGCAGTTTCGCTGCCACTTCGCCTTGGCATTTAAAACCTCCTGCCAAGCCTTAAACTCCTGCTTCATTACATAAAAGTCGCCCCTAAGGTACACCCTAGGTAGTCCGCAGGGCAGGGTGCTTTGTAAGTAAAAGGCAGGTCATGTACTTTTAAGTTTTACATGTCCAGGTAGTGGAAAACTCCCGAAGTCATTTTCTACTACTGTGAAGTCTACCCCTCTGATAGGCTAGGACTGGGAAATCCTTGATATACATTTAAGCTGTAATTCAGCATCAGAAATGAATAGATACATCATGTTTCATTTCATCAGAATAGTAAAGATAAATCCTGTTTACTGATAAAGTCAGATTTAACATTACTATTTTAAAAATGCCACTTTTAGAAAGTGGGCACTTCTCTGCTCTTACTGCTCTGTGCGTCTTGCACCCTGCCTCTAATACAAGTCTGGGCTAGGTGATATATACACCCTTTAGACAGCCAAAAAACACAGGAAGGTTGGGTGTGACAAAGGACTCATCTGCATTCATATGCATCCTGTTGGTCCTTCCTAGGCTGGAAGGGTGGAGGATAGTAAACACTTACTCTTCAATAGGGAAGTACCTGTCCCCACACAAAGGGCTGATTGTCCCCTAATGATAGCCTACAGCCAGGGCTGGGATGAAAGGGGAACCTGTGCACTTCAATGAGCTGCTCTGAAGTCACCACCATTTCGAAGGCACTTTTTGGGATAAGTATTTGGGCTCTGACCCTAGCAAATCAGTACATTTCTGGACTTGGGACAAACCCTGCTGGAGTACAGGCTATTGTGCTGTAAGGATTGCCACTTTGCCTGGATTGACTGTTGCAAGGGACTCCTTCCCTGCTTTGCTGAGTTGCCCTACAGCCTGCTGATCTCTGCTATGCTGAGAACAAGGATTTGACCCATCCTGCTATACCCAGAGTGGTTCCAAGGACTTGCCACCTGTTCCTCTGCAGTCCATGGACATCAAAGACTGCCTGAACTCTCCTGGTGCTCATGGACTCCGCTATCTGTGAGTCCTACCCTTGCCTGGGTACTCGCTCCAGCCCTGGGCCTCAGAAGTGGGTTCTACAAAAACCAATGGATCATCTCGAGTGCATGAGAAATTCCACAGCATCACTACTTTGGCGCAGAGACTGTTCAATAACAGCTAACAGCGGATTCACAGCCTGTGCGGCCCAATCACAACAATTACAAACAACACGCATCTCCACTAAGTGAAAAAAAATAGTTTTCCTTGCAGACTAAACCTGCTTCTGACCACCCTTGAATGTACTTTATGAAGCGTTCATTGCTGGCATGTGTTCAGACGTTTTTAAAAAATGAACTTAGAAATAACGTGCAGAAATCAAATGAAAAGCCATATTTTAAAAGCAAGAGAGAGCACTAGGCTTTCACAAGTACATGTATTAGGATTGAATAGCTGCAGAATGCACTTTTATAGTTGCTGACCTAGGTTGAGAATGTGACATGTTAATAGCTAGTAAAGTTGACACATTAGGGAATGTATGACTTAATAATAAAATGTTAGATTATGACCGTGTCATAGGCTTATCTTTCCATGACTATAAAAATGTATTAAAATGTTTAGTTTGGTTCTACAGAATGTTTCTACATGAGCAATAGTTTAGTCAATTAAAATACATGAGAAACTTACTATGTAATAAAGTGATGTAAAGGTCTAACGATCAATTGTAGTTTTCTTATAATAAACTGACAGAGGGAATTTTCTTGAGTTTCTACAAAATGTTTCACGTAATGTTTCATTTGAAGGTTGGAATATGTAGATCATTGTTTTTGATTGCTTAGATGACGAAAGTTTTCCTGTTCCCATTAAGACATTGGTTGCTCATTGGCTTGAGCCGAGAGGGGAGCTGAAAATTTGTTGCCAAAGTCTAGCAATTATAAGTTATAATAGTGCATGCTCCTAGAATAGAGAGTTCTTCTTGTTCCATCTTCGCTCATTTCCCCATACCTCTTGGCCAGAGTCTGAGCACAATTCATTATCCCTGCATGAATCTATGCTGCTCCGAGAATCTGCGCCAATCCCTTTCTGAGCTTTAGATTAGGGACTTTTTCTGTATGGAAAGCACTTTATGCAATTGCTCTGATGTTATCTGATACATTGATTATTAATTGATTGATGATTACTGACGCTGATTCAATAAAGATTTTACCTATTAAAAAAGTTCTAAAAAAATAAAAGCTTTTGAACTCACAAACTCTCATCAGAGAATGAAAATAATAAATGAAATGTGGTGACCAACTGATTGATTTGAATTTCAGCTCTTAGTTAATCTCATCTGCGGCCATGGGCTGTCGGCCCAGTGGCACAGGGTTACTGCTTTCATGAGATGGTTATTTGACCTCATAAACCAATATTTAACTGATATCCTCATGCTCCACCACTTGTCTGTGTGTCTTAGTAGCCCACCGACTAAAACTTGGCAGGTCAAGCAAGAAGGGAGAGAATTTCTCAAGCAATATATTTAAAGACTTTTACCAAAGATGACAAACAAGTTGTCAGACATGAAGTGCTATGTTACATAAAAATGTGATTTAGATCTCAACTAATGTCTAAAGAAAAGCATATTGAAATGGGTCATTCACCCTTCTCTAGGGTCAAAGTGCTGCACTAAGTAGCATAGCCACTATTTTTTGGAAATGTTTCTTGTAAAATCCCAAAACAACCAAAGTACTAACATAGCAAAACTCTTTGGGCAATAGTTCTTCTTTCAAACATAGGAGTTGGACTTAACCGTGGTGTCCAAGAGTCTCGCACAAAGCTCATATTATTAATAAATTGAAGGCAAAAGTATTAAAACCAAAAGTGTTGCTCATGTAGAGTGTAGTTGAACTTTGAGGCTTCTCTTAGTAGAGTGGAGGAACACAATATAAAAGTTGTTAAGCTTCAAATGCATTTAAAACAAATAAAGAATTTGCTACATCAATAACTTGCCTAAAGCTTGTAATAACTTGGATGGAAGGGATATGCATTAAAGACGTGGAGCTGGTTCCAGTTAAACATGTAGTTAATGGGTCTTGGATGAAAAACCTGTCTTCTCAGTTCGGGAGCTCCCTGGCCTAGATGAAAGACAGAGGAGAAACTGTAATACCCAGTAATTAGGGATTTCTTACAGTGGCTAATTCTATAAACACATTTTTTTGTGTAAAATGGCATAATGCTCCTTCAAAATTGGTTCATTAAGTTCCAGTTAGGTGGTAAGTTATTGAAGTCGAACACCAATAGGACTGGGAGCCTCTGAAGTCTCTACAAACAATGTGATGATAAGACTGTTGTGCTCCTGTACTGCTGGAGTAGAAGGGCTGAGCATTTCTCTGTTTTGGCTGGGCAAAATCCAGTGACTTTTTCCTTACTGGCTCTCACCACTAAACATTGAAGTTAAAGGATCTGCTCAGCAAATCATGCTATGAAGGAAAAATATACACCAAATGCATTTTAACATGTTCTCCCTCACACCATGGGAAACTGGTGCTTGCAATCAAGTACTCTCAAGGAGTGATACAAGAGCTTAAGTCTGAACACCCCAGATTGAATGCCTGCAGCACCAACTTACAGGTATCGCGCTGTAACCACAAAAAGATGATTGTTTTAAGATGTCTGTGAGCACTAGTCAATTCAAGAAAATATTTTTAGACCTGGAAATCCAGATGGCTGCTGCAAAGTATACTAAATGCAAAAATGTAAATTTTTTAACAATCAAGGGACTTAGGGCCATATGTACGAACACTTTTTCCCATAGACACAGAATGGGTAAAAACCTTTCCTACATCTGGCCCTTAATCACCTACAGACTTGCTCGGTTTATTAAGTGAATGGATGACTGTAAACACAACAAAGTGATTCTAGATGAACACTCGAAAAACAAATCGCATGGGGTGAGTGTCCTAACCCAGCTATTCTTAACCAGTGGTACGCTGACCCGAGAGGGTCCACGACCCCTACTCATTGGGCCCATGACCGTTTAGAAAAAAGAAATATTAGCATATTAAAAAAGTAAATATATAAAAATAAAAAAAAAAGAAATATATTGAGAATTTTAAAACACAGTGTTAAAGAATTTGAAATTGAGGGATTAAAAAGTAAGTTAGTATCCAGTATCCTTGATTTGTGGGAGTAGGGCACAAACAGCAAAAGGAATGTAGAATGGACAATTGGTGCCCTCAGTTGAAGCAACAAAAAAAGTTGATGTATTTGAACAAAAAAGACAAAATTATATATTAGATATCAGCATATCACTTTGTCTTTTAGAAAGAAGACTACATTGTGAGACATTTTTAACCCTCCGATTACAATTTGAATTTTTTCCACATTTTTGCTTTTAAATTACATAAAATATTCATTATTTGTGTATCTAATATATGCTTCTGCATTTCTGAGTATTATTTTCAGGTTCAAATTATAGACATTTTAGAAACTATGGCAATAGTATGTCCATGGATTCCCCAAAATTGTGTATACGCCTAAAAAAAGTAACTTTGTATTTGTGCAGTGTTCTTTAAAAACATATGGCTAGCAGTAAAAAAGTAGAAAAAACATTTGAGTATGTGTATACAAATCCAAGCTTTGCCAAATTTACCATCATCGTATATGTTATGGCTTGGAATCAATGGGAGAGGGCCTAGAGCCAATAATGACTAGATGACAGCATTGTAGGTGACTTCAACCTGGCTGGTGCAACTTCAAGTTGGTGAGAAGGGAGGGCTCACAACAGCAACCTCCGTTTCATGGGTTTCCCAGAGGAAGCTAAGGGCCTGCAGCCATGAAGGTTTTTTGGAACAACTGCTAGGAGAGATTGCCCTAGCAGGGAAGTTTTCAGGGTGCTTTGAAGTAGAGAGAGCTCATTGTGAAATGACACGGAGGTCGCTGTAGGAGGCTGGACTGGCTTGTATTGGGTACCAAGAGGTACTTACACCTTGCACCAGGCCCAGGTATCCCTTATTAGTGTAGAGGGGTGTCTAGCAGCTCAGGCTGATAGAAAAGGTAGCTTAGCAGAGCAGCTTAGGCTGAACTAGGAGACGAGTGAAGCTCCTACAGTACCACTAGTGTCATATGCACAGTATCATAAGAAAACACAATACACAGATATACTAAAAATAAAGGTACTTTATTTTTATGACAATATGCCAAAGTATCTCAGTGAGTACCCTCAGTATGAGGATAGCAAATATACACAAGATATATGTACACAATACTAAAATATGCAGTAAATAGCAATAGAAAACAGTGCAAACAATGTATAGTCACAATAGAATGCAATGGGGGCACATAGGGATAGGGGCAACACAAACCATATACTCTAGAAGTGGAATGCGAACCACAAATGGACCCCAAACCTATGTGACCTTGTAGAGGGTCGCTGGGACTGTAAGAAAACAGTGAGGGTTAGAAAAATAGCCCACCCCAAGTCCCTGAAAAGTGGGTGCAAAGTGCACCTAAGTTCCCCAAAGAGCACAGAAGTTGTGATAGGGGAATTCTGCAAGGAAGACCAACACCAGCAATGCAACAATGTTGGATTTCCTGACGAGAGTACCTGTGGAACAAGGGGACCAAGTCCAAGAGTCACGATCAAGTCGGGAGTGGGCAGATGCCCAGGAAATGCCAGCTGTGGGTGCAAAGATGCTACCACCGGATGGTAGAAGCTGTGGATTCTGCAAGAACGACAAGGGCTAGAAACTTCCCCTTTGGAGGATGGATGTCCCACGTCGTGAGGAGTCGTGCAGAGGTGTTTCCGTGCAGAAAGACCGCAAACAAGCCTTGATAACTGCAAGGGTCGCGGTTAGGGTTTTTGGATGCTGCTGTGGCCCAGGAGGGACCAGGATGTCGCTAATTGCGTGAGGAGACAGAGGGGGCGTCCAGCAAGACAAAGAGCCCACTCAGAAGCAAGCAGCACCCGCAGAAGTGCCAGAACAGGCACTACGAAGTGGAGTGAACCGGAGCTCACCCGAAGTCACAAAGGAAGGTCCCACGACGCCGGAGGACAACTCAGGAGGTCGTGCACTGCAGGTTAGAGTACCGGGGACCCAGGCTTGGCTGTGCACAAAGGAAATCCTGGAAGAGTGCACAGGAGCCGGAGCAGCTGCAAAACACGTGGTTTCCAGCAATGCAGTCTAGCGTGGGGAGGCAAGGACTTACCTCCACCAAATTTGGACTGAAGAGTCACTGGACTGTGGGAGTCACTTTGACAGAGTTGCTGAGTTCAAGGGACCTCGCTCGTCGTGCTGAGAGGAGACCCAGAGGACCGGTGATGCAGTTCTTTGGTGCCTGCGGTTGCAGGGGGAAGATTCCGTCGGCCCACAGGAGATTTCTTCGGAGCTTCTAGTGCAGAAAGGAGGCAGACTACCCCCACAGCATGCACCACTAGGAAAACAGTCGAGAAGGCGGCCGGATCAGCGTTACAAGGTCGCAGTAGTCGTCTTTGCTACTTTGTTGCAGTTTTGCAGGCTTCCAGAGCAGTCAGCGGTCGATTCCTTGGCAGAAGGTGAAGAGAGAGATGCAGAGGAACTCTGATGAGCTCTTGCATTCGTTATCTAAAGAATTCCCCAAAGCAGAGACCCTAAATAGCCAGAAAAGGAGGTTTGGCTACCTAGGAGAGAGGATAGGCTAGCAACACCTGAAGGAGCCTATCTGAAGGAGTCTCTGACGTCACCTGCTGGCACTGGCCACTCAGAGCAGTCCAGTGTGCCAGCAGCACCTCTGTTTCCAAGATGGCAGAGGTCTGGAGCACACTGGAGGAGCTCTGGGCACCTCCCAGGGGAGGTGCAGGTCAGGGGAGTGGTCACTCCCCTTTCCTCTGTCCAGTTTCACGCCAGAGCAGGTCTGGGGGATCCCTGAACCGGTGTAGACTGGCTTATGCAGAAATGGGCACCATCTGTGCCCATGAAACCATTTCCAGAGGCTGGGGGAGGCTACTCCTCCCCAGCCCGAACACCTTTTTCCAAAGGGAGGGGGTGTAACACCCTCTCTCTGAGGAAGTCCTTTGTTCTGCCTTCCTGGGCCAAGCCTGGCTGGACCCCAGGAGGGCAGAAACCTGTCTGAGGGGTTGGCAGCAGCTGCAGTGAAACTCCGGGAAAGGTAGTTTGGCAGTACCCGGGTCTGTGCTAGAGACTCGGGGGATCATGGAATTGTCTCCCCAATGCCAGAATGGCATTGGGGTGACAATTCCATGATCTTAGACATGTTACATGGCCATGTTCGGAGTTACCATTGTGATGCTATACATATGTAGTGACATATGTATAGTGCACGTGTGTAATGGTGTCCCCGCACTCACAAAGTCCGGGGAATTTGCCCTGAACAATGTGGGGGCACCTTGGCTAGTGCCAGGGTGCCCACACACTAAGTAACTTAGCACCCAACCTTTACCAGGTAAAGGTTAGACATATAGGTGACTTATAAGTTACTTAAGTGCAGTGGTAAATGGCTGTGAAATAACGTGGACGTTATTTCACTCAGGCTGCAATGGCAGGCCTGTGTAAGAATTGTCAGAGCTCCTTATGTGGCAAAAGAAATGCTGCAGCCCATAGGGATCTCCTGGAACCCAATACCCTGGGTACCTCAGTACCATATACTAGGGAATTATAAGGGTGTTCCAGTATGCCAATGTAAATTGGTGAAATTGGTCACTAGCCTGTTAGTGACAATTTGGAAAGAAATGAGAGAGCATAACCACTGAGGTTCTGGATAGCAGAGCCTCAGTGAGACAGTTAGTCATAACACAGGTAACACATACAGGGCACACTTATGAGCACTGGGGCCCTGGCTGGCAGGGTCCCAGTGACACATACAACTAAAACAACATATATACAGTGAAATATGGGGGTAACATGCCAGGCAAGATGGTACTTTCCTACACAACCCCCCCCAAACGAAGGACAATAAGACTAGCCATGACCTGATGAGTCTTCATTGTCTAAGTGGAAATATCTGGAGAGTCCATCTGCATTGGAGTGGGTACTCCCAGGTCTATGTTCCACTGTATAGTCCATTCCCTGTAGAGATATGGACCACCTTAACAATTTAGGGTTTTCACCTTTCATTTGTTTTAGCCAAAGTAGAGGTTTGTGGTCTGTCTGAACAATGAAGTGAGTGCCAAACAGGTATGGTCTCAACTTCTTCAGTGCCCAGACCACAGCAAAGGCCTCCCTCTCTATGGCAGACCAACGCTTTTCTCTAGGGGTCAACCTCCTGCTGATAAAAGCAACAGGTTGATCCTGGCCCTCAGAATTAAGTTGTGATAAGACTGCCCCTACCCCTAATTCAGATGCATCAGTTTGGACAATTAATTTTTTGGAGTAACAGGGGCTTTTCAGGACAGGTGCAGAGCACATGGCCTGCTTCAGCTCCTCAAAAGCGTTCTGACAGTTTGCTGTCCATAATACCTTTTTAGGCATTTTCTTTGAAGTGAGGTCATTAAGAGGGGCTGCTATGGAGCCATAGTTCTTTATGAACCTCCTGTAGTACCCAGTGAGGCCTAAAAAGGCTCTCACCTGAGTCTGAGTTGTAGGGGGAACCCAATCTATAATAGTTTGGATATTCCCCTGAAGTGGTGCAATCTGTTCTCCACCTACCAGGTGTCCCAGATAAACCACTTTCCCCTGCCCTATCTGGCACTTTGAAGCCTTGATAGTGAGGCCTGCCTTTTGCAGGGCCTCCAAAACTTTCCATAGGTGGACCAGGTGATCATCCCAGCTGGAGCTAAAGACAGCTATATCATCTAGATATGCTGCACTAAAAGCTTCCATCCCTTGCAGGACTGTATTCACCAACCTCTGAAAAGTGGCAGGTGCATTTTTCAATCCAAAAGGCATTACTGTGAATTGGTAGTGCCCTCCAATGGTTGAAAATGCAGTTTTTGCTTTAGCATCCTCTGATAACTTGATCTGCCAATACCCTACAGTCAAATCAAAGGTGCTTAGATACTTGGCTGATGCCAGTGTATCTATTAGCTCATCTGCCCTGGGTATAGGGTGAGCATCAGTTTTAGTTACCTGGTTGAGACCTCTGTAGTCAATACAAAATCTCATTTCCCTTTTACCATCTTTGGAATGAGGTTTTTGTACAAGTACCACAGGAGAGGCCCATGGACTTTCAGGGTGCTCAAGCACTCCCAGTTCAAGCATTTTCTGCATTTCTTGTTTTATGCAGTCTCTGACATGGTCAAGCTGCCTATAGATCTTACTTTTGACAGGCAAGCTGTCTCCAGTATCTATAGTGTGCTCACACCAAGAAGTGGTGCCTGGCACAGTAGAAAAGAGTTCAGAAAACTGACCCAGGAGATTTATGCAGTGGTCTTTCTGCTCAGCAGTAAGACAATCTGCCAAAACTACACCTTCCACTAGAGCATCTTGTTCTGTGGAAGAGAAGAGAAAGGGGGAGGGTCACTCTCTTCTTCCTGTCCTTCATCTGTTGCCATGAGCAGGGTGAGATCAGCCCTGTCATAGTAGGGTTTCAGGCGATTGACATGGAGCACCCTAAGGGGACTCCTGGCAGTGCCTAAGTCAACTAAGTAGGTGACTTCTCCCTTTTTCTCAACAATAATGTGGGGTCCACTCCATTTGTCTTGGAGTGCTCTTGGGGCCACAGGCTCCAAGACCCACACTTTCTGCACTGGTTGGTACTGAATCAGAACAGCCTTCTGGTCATGCCATTGCTTTTGGAGCTCTTGGCTGGCCTGAAGGTTTTTACTGGCCTTTTTCATGTACTCAGCCATCCTAGATCTTAGGCCAAGTACATAGTCCACTATGTCTTGCTTTGGAGCTTTTAAAGGTTGTTCCCAACCCTCCTTCACAAGTGTTAGAGGACCTCTTACAGGGTGTCCAAATAGGAGTTCAAAGGGGCTGAAGCCTACTCCTTTTTGGGGTACCTCCCTGTAAGCAAAAAGTAGGCAAGGTAACAGGACATCCCATCTCCTGCGGAGTTTTTCAGGGAGTCCCATTATCATTCCTTTGAGAGTTTTATTAAACCTCTCAACCAGTCCATTTGTTTGTGGATGATAGTGTGTAGTGAACTTGTATGTCACACCACATTCCTGCCACATGGCCTTTAAGTAAGCAGACATGAAATTGCTTCCCCCTGTCTGATACCACCTCTTTTGGGAAGCCCACCCTGGAAAATATTCCCAGGAGGGCCTTTGCCACTGCAGGAGCTGTAGTGGTCCTTAGAGGAATTGCTTCAGGATATCTGGTGGCATGGTCCACTACCACCAAGATAAACCTATTGCCTGAAGCAGTAGGAGGGTCAAGGGGGCCAACTATGTCAACCCCTACCCTTTCAAAGGGAACCCCAACCACAGGTAGTGGTATAAGGGGTGCCTTTGGGGTGCCACCTGTCTTGCCACTGGCTTGACAGGTTTCACAGGACTTACAAAATTATTTTGTGTCCTCTGACATTCTAGGCCAATGAAACAAGGGGACAAGCCTGTCCCAAGTTTTCATTTGCCCCAAATGTCCAGCTAAGGGAATGTCGTGGGCTAGAGTTAGGAGGAACTTTCTGTATTGCTGAGGAATCACCAATCTCCTGGCAGCTCCAGGTTTTGGATCCCTTGCCTCAGTATACAAGAGGTTGTCCTCCCAGTAACCTCTGTGAGAGTCACTGACATCCCCATTTGCTTGTTTGACAGCTTGCTGCCTTAGACCCTCTAGTGTGGGACAGGTATGCATTGCCACACTCAGCTCCTCCCTGGCAGGCCCCCCTTCACCCAAAAGCTCAGCAGTGTCTGCTTCCAGCTCCTCTGGTGTAGGTTCTGCACAGGGTGGAAATTCTTCTTCCTCAGAAGTTGAATCCACTGTAGAGGGAGGGATAGTAGGTAGTGTTTTACCTTTACTAACCCTAGCTTTAGGGAGCACTTGGTCCATTCTTCCAGGATCCAAGTCACCCTGTCCTTTTTGCTTTTTGGCCCGAGCCCTGGTTAAAGCAAAAATATGCCCTGTAATGCCCAGCATTGCTGCATGAGCCTCCAACTCCACTTCTGCCCAAGCTGATGTCTCTAAATCGTTCCCTAGTAGACAGTCTACAGGTAAATCTGAGGCAACCACAACTTTCTTTGGACCAGTAACCCCCACCCCCCCCCCCCCCAGTTGAGATTCACAACAGCCATGGGGTGGCTAAGAGTGTTGTTATGAGCATCAGTCACTTGGTACTGGTGACCAAGTAGGTGTTGTTCAGGGTGGACCAGTTTCTCTATTACCATTGTAACACTGGCACCTGAGCCCCTTTAGGCCTGAACCTCAACACCATTTATTAGGGGAAGTTGCTTGTACTTATCCATATTAAGGGGACAAGCAACCAAGGTGGCCAAATCAATGGCCCCCTCAGAGACTAACACAGCCTCTGTGGTCTCCCTAACAAGACCAACCCCAACTAAATTACCAAAAGTGAGCCCTGCTACTCCCTTGGATTGGCTATTAGTAGGTTTGCTCCCACCACCACTGCTATTACTAGGGGCACTAGGTGTAGCAGCAGGGGTTGTAGTGGTAGGAGGATTGGTGCTTTTCTTTGGACAACTGGGATCAGTTGTCCAATGGCCTTTTATTTGACATAAATAGCACCATGGTTTCTTTTCTTTGTTTTGATTTGAAGAGGATTTGGGCCCACCACCCCCACCAGAGTGTTTTTGTGGGCCTGATGAAGACTCATTTTTAGATTTGTCCCCACCCTTGTCAGAAGACTTACCATCCTTCTTCTTGCCATCCTTGTCACCCCCTGTATGAACTTTTCTGTTCACCCTTGTTCTGACCCATTTGTCTGCCTTCTTTCCCAATTCTTCGGGAGAGGTCAGATCAGAGTCAACCAGGTACTGGTGTAACAAATCAGACACACAATTATTAAGAATATGCTCTCTCAGGATTAAGTTATACAGGCTTTCATAGTCAGAAACGTTACTGCCATGTAACCACCCCTCCAAGGCCTTCACTGAATGGTCAACAAAGTCTACCCAGTCTTGTGAAGACTCCTTTTTGGTCTCTCTGAACTTGATCCTGTACTGTTCAGTGGTTAAGCCGTAACCATCAAGGAGTGCATTCTTAAGAACTTTAAAATCATTGGCATCACTTTCCTTCACAGTAAGGAGCCTATCCCTACCCTTTCCACTGAAAGATAGCCATAGGATAGCAGCCCACTGCATTTGATGGACCCCCTGTACATTACAGGCCCTCTTAAGTGCAACAAACCACTTGTTAATGTCATCCCCCTCCTTGTAAGGGGGAACTATCTTGTGCAGATTCCTAGAATCATGCTCTTTTACAGGATTACTATCTGTAATACTGCTGCTGCCACCATGGGGTCCAAACCCCAACCTCTGTCTTCCTTTTTCTAAGTCAAATGCTTGTCTATCTAAATCCAGCTGTTGCTTCTTGAGCTTCAGCCTGGATTCTTCCACTCTCAATCTATTGAGCTCCCTTTCTAACACTCTGTCTTCAGGGAGGGTGGGTTGGGCATGCCTTGACACAGAAGAATGGTGTGAATGAACAGAGGGAGACCTGTCCCTGACAGATGGCACTCTAACAACCTGGCCTACAGAAGTAACACTCCTACTGTGATGAGAACTCACATTAGTACCAGCTATGCTAGGTGGCCTGCTAAGGGGCAGGTTGGGAAGGTCCCCTTCTAACCCTTTCCCTGGGTGTGCCCCAGAATCAGAGTGGGAACCATTAGCTAATCTCTCACCAGAAGTGCCAACTAAGGTCTTATCTTGTTCAATGAGCATATTAACTAACAGTTCTCTTGAGGGATTCTTCCCTACCACTAAACCTCTTTCAACGCAGAGACTCCGTGCTCCTTTCCAGCTAAGGTGATCATAAGCAAGTTTGGTCAGATCAACAGTTTGATCTGTGCCAGACATTATAGAAAGGGTTTAAGGGACAGAAAAAGTTTCAGAACTTTTTAAAGAACAGAAAAAAACTTTTAAAACTTTTTAAGAACTTTTTGAAAGTTTTAGAGGTACTTTTCAGCACTTAGCAAAGAAGTGAGAGGAGAAAAGCAAAACTTTTTGGTTAGGTGTACATACACTGAACTTGTTTTGTATATTTTTCTCTTATGAAAAGTACAAAATGACAAAGTGGTAAGTAGTTGCAAGTACTTATCCCACCACTGCACAACCAATGCAGGAGGCTGGACTGGCTTGTAGTGGGTACCAAGAGGTACTTACACCTTTGCACCAGGCCCAGGTATCCCTTATTAGTGTAGAGGGGTGTCTAGCAGCTTAGGCTGATAGAAAAGGTAGCTTAGCAGAGCAGCTTAGGCTGAACTAGGAGACGAGTGAAGCTCCTACAGTACCACTAGTGTCATATGCACAGTATCATAAGACAACACAATACACAGATATACTAAAAATAAAGGTACTTTATTTTTATGACAATATGCCAAAGTATCTCAGTGAGTACCCTCAGTATGAGGATAGCAAATATACACAAGATATATGTACACAATACCAAAATATGCAGTAAATAGCAATAGAAAACAGTGCAAACAATGTATAGTCACAATAGAATGCAATGGGGGCACATAGGGATAGGGGCAACACAAACCATATACTCTAGAAGTGGAATGCGAACCACGAATGGACCCCAAACCTATGTGACCTTGTAGAGGGTCGCTGGGACTGTAAGAAAACAGTGAGGGTTAGAAAAATAGCCCACCCCAAGACCCTGAAAAGTGGGTGCAAAGTGCACCTAAGTTCCCCAAAGAGCACAGAAGTCGTGATAGGGGAATTCTGCAAGGAAGACCAACACCAGCAATGCAACAACGATGGATTTCCTGACGAGAGTACCTGTGGAACAAGGGGACCAAGTCCAAGAGTCACGATCAAGTCGGGAGTGGGCAGATGCCCAGGAAATGCCAGCTGTGGGTGCAAAGAAGCTGCCACCGGATGGTACAAGCTGTGGATTCTGCAACGACAAGGGCTAGAAACTTCCCCTTTGGAGGATGGATGTCCCACGTCGTGAAGAGTCGTGCAGAGGTGTTTCCGTGCAGAAAGACGGCAAACAAGCCTTGCTAACTGCAAGGGTCGCGGTTAGGGTTTTTGGATGCTGCTGTGGCCCAGGAGGGACCAGGATGTCGCTAATTGCGTGAGGAGACAGAGGGGGCGTCCAGCAAGACAAAGAGCCCACTCAGAAGCAAGCAGCACCCGCAGAAGTGCCGGAACAGGCACTACGAAGTGGAGTGAACCGGAGCTCACCCGAAGTCACAAAGGAAGGTCCCACGACGCCGGAGGACAACTCAGGAGGTCGTGCACTGTAGGTTAGAGTGCCGGGGACCCAGGCTTGGCTGTGCACAAAGGAAATCCTGGAAGAGTGCACAGGAGCCGGAGCAGCTGCAAAACACGTGGTTCCCAGCAATGCAGTCTAGCGTGGGGAGGCAAGGACTTACCTCCACCAAACTTGGACTGAAGAGTCACTGGACTGTGAGAGTCACTTGGACAGAGTTGCTGAGTTCAAGGGACCACGCTCGTCGTGCTGAGAGGAGACCCAGAGGACCGGTGATGCAGTTCTTTGGTGCCTGCTGTTGCAGGGGGAAGATTCCGTCGACCCACTGGAGATTTCTTCTGAGCTTCTAGTGCAGAGAGGAGGCAGACTACCCCCACAGCATGCACCACCAGGAAAACAGTCAAGAAGGCGGCCGGATCAGCGTTACAAGGTCGCAGTAGTCGTCTTTGCTACTTTGTTGCAGTTTTGCAGGCTTCCAGAGCAGTCAGCGGTCGATTCCTTGGCAGAAGGTGAAGAGAGAGATGCACAGGAACTCTGATGAGCTCTTGCATTCGTTATCTAAAGAATTCCCTAAAGCAGAGACCCTAAATAGCCAGAAAAGGAGGTTTGGCTACCTAGGAGAGAGGATAGGCTAGCAACACCTGAAGGAGCCTATCAGAAGGAGTCTCTGACGTCACCTGCTGGCACTGGCCACTCAGAGCAGTCCAGTGTGCCAGCAGCACCTCTGTTTCCAAGATGGCAGAGGTCTGGAGCACACTGGAGGAGCTCTGGGCACCTCCCAGGGGCGGTGCAGGTCAGGGGAGTGGTCACTCCCCTTTCCTTTGTCCAGTTTCACGCCAGAGCAGGTCTGGGGAATCCCTGAACCGGTGTAGACTGGCTTATGCAGAAATGGGCACCATCTGTGCCCATGAAAGCATTTCCAGAGGCTGGGGGAGGCTACTCCTCCCCAGCCCTAACACCTTTTTCCAAAGGGAGAAGGTGTAACACCCTCTCTCTGAGGAAGTCCTTTGTTCGGCCTTCCTGGGCCAAGCCTGGCTGGACCCCAGGAGGGCAGAAACCTGTCTGAGGGGTTGGCAGCAGCTGCAGTGAAACCCCGGGAAAGGTAGTTTGCCAGTACCCGGGTCTGTGCTAGAGACTAGGGGGATCATGGAATTGTCTCCCCAATGCCAGAATGGCATTGGGGTGACAATTCCATGATCTTAGACATGTTACATGGCCATGTTCGGAGTTACCATTGTGACGCTATACATATGTAGTGACATATGTATAGTGCACGCGTGTAATGGTGTCCCCGCACTCACAAAGTCCGGGGAATTTGCCCTGAACAATGTGGGGGCACCTTGGCTAGTGCCAGGGTGCCCACACACTAAGTAACTTAGCACCCAACCTTTACCAGGTAAAGGTTAGACATATAGGTGACTTATAAGTTACTTAAGTGCAGTGGTAAATGGCTGTGAAATAACGTGGACGTTATTTCACTCAGGCTGCAATGGCAGGCCTGTGTAAGAATTGTCAGAGCTCCCTATGGGTGGCAAAAGAAATGCTGCAGCCCATAGGGATCTCCTGGAACCCAATACCCTGGGTACCTCAGTACCATATATTAGGGAATTATAAGGGTGTTCCAGTATGCCAATGTAAATTGGTGAAATTGGTCACTAGCCTGTTAGTGACAATTTGGAAAGAAATGAGAGAGCATAACCACTGAGGTTCTGGATAGCAGAGCCTCAGTGAGACAGTTAGTCATAACACAGGTAACACATACAGGGCACACTTATGAGCACTGGGGCCCTGGCTGGCAGGGTCCCAGTGACACATACAACTAAAACAACATATATACAGTGAAATATAGGGGTAACATGCCAGGCAAGATGGTACTTTCCTACAGTCGCCCCTTGGAATCCCACCAAGTTCATTTGTAGCCAGACTGTTGAATTATAAAGAAATAGACTAAATCTTAAATTTCATAAGAGCATTGGAGCTTCTGTGCTTTGAATCAAAGTGAATGTTTTTTCACGACTACACCAGGCAGATGCTGAAATCCTCTGAATGGGTTAAACAGAAACTTTGGGCTATAAACCTGGTATATGTTATTAGATTCAGAAAGCAAGCAAATCTTCGCCCGAACACAAGAAACTGAGGGGATATGCTGCTGCGGTGGAGATCCCCCAGGGCATGGCCAAGACATAAGCAAAAGAAGAACAGAAAGAAGACTATTTCAGTTGGACTCACAAAAGAGGCTCTAGAGAGAGAACACTTACTTCATAGTTGCTCTGCAGACTGATTCTGCTTAATCTCTGAGGGAAGATGCAACAATCTCTCACAAACAGAAAGGGCTGACACTGGATATCTCCACCTGCTTGTTGGTAGAGGATGGCAAAATGGAACCCTCATTCAGTGATTCAGGACCTAAGCTGGGGAAGCACCTTGGAGTGCAGAGCACATGTCACTCGAGGCTCCAGAGACCCCCTGCTGTGGCGAAAACTGGGCTGATGGCGAAGGGGGCAACTCAGGGGTACTGTGATACCTTATGTTGTTCGATGCAAAAATACTGCTGATGATTCTCATATCCTAGATATTGTTTGAATTTGGCTATGTTTATAGGAGGTTCAAAGGGGTTCCCAAGGAACATGTGCTAGGACTTAACCCTCTCTCTTAGAAGACTGAAATTCCATTTAGGTTTCTTCAACTGCTGCTTTGTGTTTTGAAGTGTAGGATGGGATGCCTCTAGAGGTTTATAGCATCTTGTAGGACACATTTTTAAGTGGAGAAGGAAAAGGCCCAATTAGGACATCCATTAACCAAGAAAAATGGATAGGCAATCACACAAAAATACTTACAGACAGATAGGAGGCACAGGCCATCAACTCACGCTACTTATATGGAATGTGAATAGGCTCCGTGACAAAGTCAAAACAGGGGTAGAACTCAAGGCAGCCCAACGATACGGCCCAGATGTTATGTTCCTACAAGAGACTACGGGGGTCATTGTGACCCCGGCGGTGAGTGTAAATGTGCCGGTAGTACCGCCATCAGGCTGACAGTACACACCACCACATTATGGGAATGGCGGGGTGGCTGCAGCCAACCCGCCACTTCTCCACTCATACCACCATGGCATTATCAGCCGTCGGGCCGGAGATATCAATCACCGGCCCGGCAGCCAGCACAGTACCGCTGGCGGCATTATCAGCCTGCCTATCACCATGGTTTTCGTGGTGTTAGCAATGCCACGAAAACCATGGCGGTAGGTCCTACCGGTGACAGGAAATTCCTTCCCTGTCACCGGAAGGCGGTTCCCCCACCTCCCCAACACACCCCTGACACTCCCCCACCATCCAAAGCCACACCCCCACCCCCCATACAGACACTATCTCTCCCACCCCCGACATTCACATACACCTCCCACCCCCATCCAAACACACACACCCACACCCCCTCCGATCCTCCCACTCACCCCCCCACCCCCTCCGATCCTCTCACTCGCCCCCCTCACCCCTCCATACATGCAGACACCCGCAGACACGCACCACGCATACACCCAATCACTCACACTGGCATACACGCATTCATACACACACTGGCATACTCCCATTCACACATGCATACTTCCAGACATGCATGCACACATTCTTACACACAATCACACTGACATGCAGACATGCACTCACTTCACCATTCTTACACGCATTCACTCACACGCATACACCCACGCAAGCAACACAACACACACAGATGCATTCATACACTCACTCTCACATTCATGCACACACTCAGACACAAACCCCCACAACACCCACCACCCTCCCACTCCTTCCCCTGTCTGAAGCCCGATTTACCTTTGTCAGATCATGATATGGCTGGCAGGGTTCTACTGGTGTGGCAGTGCTGGTGAAAGCAGCGCCACCTTCCCACCATCCGCAACCATGAACACTGCCGGATTTCCGCCCTTCTTATGGCGGAAGTCCGGCAGTTCTCATAATACAATGGACGGATGGTAGCCAGGGTGGCGGTATTTTGGCGGCCATCACCGCAGCGGTAGGAGGTTTTTACCGCCAAAGTCAAAATGACCATCTATATAATTGGTATCAACTGTATTTTTCTTAGTAGATACAGATTTGGCACGGTATTGGACACAGCATTCACTAGCTGTTCACAAGTGGTAGGAACCCTGATAACGAAAGAACTCCTGTAGCAGATATCTGAAATAAAACAAATTGGGGAGATATATAATGGTTTCACACGCCTTCGGATGTGCAGTAGAGACATTCCTAAATGTTTATCTTCCAACGGTTCCAGGGCTCTGCTGTACAAACTGGGGCAACTCTTAATGGAGGCTTCCCTGTGACACACAATGATGGGAAGGGATTTTAACAGAATGATGAACACTGCCAAGATACAAGCCTATGACCATTGCTGTTCCCCTGTTAGTCACAATGATGGGAGGGGATTTCAATGTATAGTTGAACACCGCTAAGATACAACCCCAGACTCTACTGACATCTTTAGTGTAATCTACTGACCGACAAGACAGGGGCAGATGGAACACACTACCCATAAAGCATGTCCTTTATCCCAGGGCCCACAAATCTTTCTCCAGACTTGATCACTTCTTCATCCCAGCATTTGAAATTATTGCACTAAAGGAAAGAAAGATGTATGCCAGTGCATTGAAGCACAGCACATCTGAATGCTGTTCCAATGCATAATCTTCAACAGGTCAATCAGGCTGCAAAATTGCTTTATGGCTGAGACAAAGCGGGGAGATATGCCATCATGTGGGAGGGTTTTTCAACATAGGTCATCTATTGAACAGATGACATTAACATGGTAAAGGAAACAAAGATCTATGCTAGCGGATTGTCCAATCATTCATTTGTCACGGGAACTAACTCTAGGAGGAAGAGCCACCTGCATAGTATATAGCACTTGAGCTTAAGGTGGCTCAATATTTATATATAAGAAAAGATCTGAGGAAGAAGATGAAGTGATAGAATTTAGAGTCTACATAATCCACTATGGGAAGTGATCAAACAAGGAGAGTAGGGAACAGCACTCGGCCTTAAAACTCAAAGAGGAGAAAAAGGAAGGCTTAAACCATTGTGTACTGGAACTGGAAAACATCAAACAATGCCACTAACAAGTCTTGGTGGATGAAGCACAGCAGATCTGAATGCTGTTCCAATGCATATTCGTCAAGGAAAATTACTTTATGGCTGAGCCAAAGGGGGAATATACGCCATCATGCGGGAGGGATTTTCAACATAGAAAGACATCTGTTGAACAGACAACATTTATACGGTAAGGGAAACAAAGATCTATGCTAGCGGACTGTCCAGTCATTCACCACTGGAACTAACTCTAGGAAGAAGACTTGAGTGCATGGTGGCTCAATAATCTTGAACTAAGCAAAAATGTATGAAGGAGATGAAGTAACAATATTAGGGTCTTCAGAATTCACTATTGGAGGTGTTCAAACCAGTAGTGCACAAAAGAGCACTTCGTTTTATTTTAAAACTAAAACAGGAGAAAAAGGTGGGCTAAGGCCATCATTTACTAGAACTGGAAAAACCCATGGAACATGCCTGGATGTTGTCTCAACACATAACCTACCAAGGGGCAATAAAGCTGTAAAAGATATGACATCATGTGGGATGGATTCTCAACATAGAAAGTAATCTGGTGGGTATCCCCATAGAAATAATGCATACATGTGCCCACTGTTACCACAAATGATTTAGATCACTGCAATAGTTCAACCCAGATGCCATGAACACTTTTATCATCACCCTGCCATCAACCCTCTTACCCATGCTGAAAGGGGTGAGCTGAAACATGCCCTAACGGGGGAAGAGATAACCAAAGCCATTGGCCTAATGCAGCTGGGTGAAAATAACAGGGCTTCCAGCAGGATTCTTCAAGAGATTCTCTGGTGTTTTGGTTCCTTTCCTCCTATCAACATACACAAAAATCAGGCATGGACGGGGTCTACCACCTTTTCTAGAGACGTTAGGTATCAGTGTAATCCAGAAGTTTGGAAGAAGTTCTGCACAGTGGCAGAAAGGTTCTGCCATCTTGGTTTTAGGTGGGGAGGGGCACTGTGGGATTGTTGTTGGTATGGTTACCCCAGGAACGTTTCCTCTATTATAGTGCAAAATAGTCAAAAGAAATACAGCAAAAAACTGGAGGGTGAAGGAGGCCCCAAGAGTGAATAAATGGAACACAGGATTAGATAACTGCAGAATATTAGAGCTACCTATCTATGAAGCAAAAGGTGGCTCCAAGAAGCAACAGAAAATATAGAAGTCATTGAGGATACATTGGAATATTGCTATTTAGTTGTTGATTGAATTTGTGAGAGGTATGTCTGTCTCAATTGAATACCGATCCTGATTTGCATACAAAAGTGGAATCACTGTAATGTACGACAATTGTATGAAAGATGTATTTGAGTCTTGCCAGTTGTTCTTTTTATTTTAGAAACATCTAATAAAATGATTCTAATAAAAAAAACATTTTTAGTGCCAAAAGTACCTGGTCGGCGAGGGACCGTGCCTGGGAGTAAATTTTTAATTTCTCCAGGTTGGAGCCTTTCTGTCCAAAGTCAACAGCTTCACTGGGACCCGGTTCAACCACTATCCGTCCTCTTGGAGACCTTGCCAGCCACAGCCTGCTCCTTTGCCACACTTCCATTTCAGAGACAATCAAAAGGAAAAATGTCTGACCAGGTTGAATATGGTTTCTGTATCGACCTGTGGTTCATCAATGCCAGCCTTAAATTGCATCTAGGTACTAGTCAAGTTCAACCAGATGACCCCAGTTGGCGCCTAATTCTTTTTAACACTATTTGAATTTAAAATTAAAAAAAACACATCTCCAGTTCCCCTTATTCAATTTTTGTCATTTCGTTCATTAAAATATTCTGTATTTTATCAATTGTAGTGGGATATTTATTGTGCTGTGGTTTTGACTTTTTAACTGTTTTGGTATTTCTACATGCTTTACATAATTTCCTAAATTAAGCCTGTCTGCACTATGCCATAGCTACCATGGTTGAGCTCAGGATTAAGTTACTGAAATTACTAATCCTAAAATAAATAGTGACATTATGACTTGGCCTACCAGCCACCACAGCTAATAATCCATTTTCTCACACTCTTCACTTATTTGAGATTATATATAAATATATATATATATATATATATATGTATAGTTTACTGCAGATAAATCAACTTAGGTTGAGGTGCTGCCTTAGTGTATCCAGCAGCGATATAGATGGAGGCCAGTAATATTTAAGACCATTCAAGGAACCACACAAATGGACTGAGGAAATCACAAGGTAGAGGTCCCGCTCTAGCGTATCCAAACAAATGAGCTGCAGGGCTTCAGAATGTACCTAGAGGAGTGCGATCCTCTTGCACGTTGGTGTTTCTCTTAATAAAGAGAACAAGGGTACATGTGCATTTGTATGGTTGCAAGGAAATATGTGAGCATCTTTTGTGTGCGTTACATCAGATTTCCTAGGAAGCCTAAGAAGCTGGAAGTTCTTGCTTTGGCTTTAGTCGCAAATTTTGTGCAGCCTAAGAAATGCATGCAGAAGTCCCACAAAGTAGAGGGCAATCCTGAAGGGGTGGAGACCTCATAATCCCTTCTATGAGATGATTCAGATGGCTGTGCTGTGAAAACAGCATTTAAAGTGAGAATCCTGTCTCCAAAGAAGCCACAAAAAGAGGCTTCTCTGACTGAAGACGAGGAGGGTGAGGAGGTGAACATTAGAGGAAGGCTTATATAGGGATCTGAATTAAAAGAGGTTGTTGGGATGGAAAAGTCCTCTGCATGGTCAAGAGTATACCCTGCCCTTAGTGCCCAACTGTGCTGTCTGGATCCTTAACACTGGCTTTTTTGTCATAGGCAAACAAGGATCATAAGTTTGCAAAATGACATAAGCAAGTCTTATTTACTGTGGTCATGTTGGACCGAGATGAGTGCCCAAAGCACTTACCTCATAGTGACGGATAGCTGCCACCTTCACCAGGAGTTAACCAGCACATGGGCAGTGGTGGCAGTGTATCATGTAGTAATCAGTAGTATTAAACAGGACGGTTTAGCCTATGTCAGAGCAGTGAGGCCTTTAGGCTCACTCACCTTTTTTGAAGGTTCAGCTGCTGTGTGCCTAACTCACCCTTGGAATATGTAAGGTAGATGTGGAGTGCTGCTCAGCACAGGAGTAGTGACTCTGTGTGGTTGTATGTGTGCTGGGAAGGACACATTGGAAGGAACAGTGCTGTACTGTGTCGTATATGTAGGATTAGTGCATGTGATGAGAGTAATACATGACAGAAGTAGTGCTGTGCAGTGCGTGCGCAATGAAAGCATGTGCTGGGTGTATGTGTGCTTGCATGAAGTACACTACATTAAAGGTGAAGTGTTGTGATTACCTTGGATACCCTGTATGCCAGAAGGAGCTGCCTGTATCACTTTGGCCAGTTTGGGTCGTTGCCTGGACTGGAGGAAGACTGCTCTGGCCAGCAGGTACCACTCTGCTAGGGCGAAGAGCAACTTACCTTTGTGTCCATCGAGCAGAAGCAGCTCTCATCACTGGAGCGGACGGCAGCGTTGCTCAATGTAGAGAGACTGAGCCGTCAGGTGCCGCCACTGATCCGTTGGGTGCCGCCACGGCTCTCGCAAGCAGCTAACTTTGCCGTATAGGACCCAAACTCATGAGCGCCCAAGGAGAAGGCACTCTCTGCACTTCTGAACACTGCCATACTACCTGAGTGGGTAAGACAGGAACTGTAGGATATGCCCCGGGGGACTTGCTACTAACAGTGATACTGCACCACAGTACTAATTTCTACAGAGTCAAAGGGAGAACTCTTGAGTAAAGCCTAATAGTTTGCATTCAACAGTAAATGGGGAATAACCCTGAACACGTTATATGAAGGAGGGTGGGACAGGGATTTGCTTGATAAGTACTGGAGTCCTGATCTCAAGGAAGACTGTGTTATTGCTTTTGAATATCTTATAACTTTGCATGTACAGAGTTAGAAATAAAAATAAAAAAAAATTGTATAAAAACAAGTATTTGACTGGATATTGATTTATTGTTTGTTCTATGTGTACTTTGAGTTATGAGTCATGTTTAATGACTTGTATCTACATCTCTCGTCGAAGTGAGCCTTGACTGCTTGACCACAGCTACCAATAAGGGTCATGTGCAGAAAGGGTACTTGGCCCAGTTGCTCGACATCCATAGTAGGTGGGACCCCGGGACACCAGAAGTTAAAGGCCTCAACCACCAGACCCTGCATGCCCCTTTGCCCTCTGAAAGGGGTTCTGACAATTAGTGGCAAGCGATGAGGCGTCTAACGTTTAGGAGCAAAATATACAGAGGTGGCATTGGCCATTCCCATCATCTGTGCAAGTACTGCAATAAGCCCAGTTTGTTTTCCTTCTATGAACAAGGACGGCATGGTTTGGGAATTGACATCAGCACCATGTATAGATTAGATGAAGAATTTATATTAGGGGTCGGGGGAGCTCACAGAATTACGTGGAGTTGATGAAGAAGGCATAGGCGGAGTCCCGTGAGCAGCAGAGTGCCACTGACGCCTGCCCTTGTGGCACCCTGTCCTGAATGCACTCGATCTCAGAAGCGCTAAGTAGGGTCAGACCTGGTTAGCCAGTCCCGACACTGCTTAGCGCTTCAGAGTTCGAGTGAATTCAGGACTGGGCCACAGGCAGGGAAAGCTGCAGTTTCAGGCCTCTTGAGCCCCGGTCTATCCCGTGTGTACTGCACACAGAGCAGGCCGGTGCACAAGAGGCCTGAAACGGCCCTGCCATTTCATGCCTCCTCTGCACCGGTCTGCCTCGTCTGCCCAGGTCGGCAAAGGAGTGCTCAGAAAGTACTACATTGGCCAGGATGGTCTACTCTATAGTGTACCTGTACATACTCAGGTACTGGCAAGAGGCCAGCAGTTCCATTAGTGTAAAAGAACTTCCTGTTGTCACTGGCCAACGAAGTGCCCTTAGCCGGACATTTAGGGATTAGAAATACCCAGGCTAGGTTGGACCCTCTGTTCTACTGGCCAGGGATGCACTGAGACATAGAGAGGTCCTGTAGAACCCTGTCCTGCTTACCAGGTGAGTGGTACGACTGGAGGGAAGACAAATGCATTGCTAGTGGCTCTGCCAGTACTAGGTGTTCCGTATGGGCAGGAGGGAATAGGCATTTTGGTACATTTGACACCCCCCTCACCGTCAGGCAACAAGTACATCTTGGTTGTGGTGGTCACGCCACCAGGCATCCTGAAGCTGTACCTAACAGGAGCATGACTGTAAAGGTGGTAGCAAGAGCTCTCCTGTTTTTTTTTTCTAGGGTTAGATTTCCAGGGATGGTAATTTCCACCCACCTCCTCTTATATGAGAGAGATGTAGTATCAAGCTGAGCATACCACCTCTCTATGGCATTCCACCCACAAACCAATGGTTTGGTGGAGCGGTTTAAAACACAAAAGAACATGAAAGGAACTCTGCCAGAGAACCTTAGAAAGAAGTGGGATCTTTATCTGCCATTTCTCTTGTTTGCCTACTGATTGAAGACAGTAGGGTTCAGTTCCTCTGAACTTCTTTATGGACACCCAGTGCGAGGTCTACTTGCCTTAGTAAGAGAAGGTTGATAGGGAACAACAGAGTCTCCACAGAAAAATGTGGTGAACTATATGATTGGCCTCAGAAAGTTGATAGCACAATATATTGGTCAGGCAAAGGAAAACCTTCAGGCTATCCAAAGCTGATGAAGGAATGGTACGACCAGAAAGCTACGCTGACTGGGTATCAGAAAGGTCAGTAGGTTTTAGTGCTAAAGCCTATTTGTCCTAGGGCTCTGGAGGACAAATGGTGGGGGCCATACAAGATAGTTCAGAAAGTGTCTGAGGTAAACTACTTGGTGGACACCGATGCCACAAGGGAACACAACAAGGTGTTCTAGGTAAACAGGCTGAAGAGACTACACAGTAAATGTCATGACTATGGCAGAAGACGTAGAGGAAGACATTGAGGGGGTCATTCTGACCCCCGCCGGCGGCGGAAGCCGCCGGCCTGGCTGGAACCGCCAGAATACCGCTGCGCGGTCAAAAGACTGCCGCGGGTATTCTGGGTTTCCCGCTGGGCTGGCGGGCGACCGCCAGAAGACCGCCCGCCAGCCCAGCGGGAAACACCCTTCCATGAGGATGCCGGCTCCGAATGGAGCCGGCGGAGTGGAAGGGGTGCGACGGGTGCAGTTGCACCCGTCGCGATTTTCAGTGTCTGCATGGCAGACACTGAAACTCTTTGTGGGGCCCTGTTACGGGGGCCCCTGCAGTGCCCATGCCATTGTCATGGGCACTGCAGGGGCCCCCAGGGGCCCCACGACACCCCATACTGCCATTCTGTTCCTGGTGGCCAAAACCGCCAGGAACAGGATGGCGGTATGGGGGTCGGAATCCCCATGGCGGCGCAGCTTAAGGATTCCCCAGGGCAGCGGGAAACCGGCGGTACACCGCCGGTTTTCCGTTTCTGACCGCGGCTTTACCGCCGCGGTCAGAATGCCCATGGGAGCACCGCCAGCCTGTTGGCGGTGCTCCCGCGGTCGTTGGCCCTGGCAAATTTTACCTCCAGGGTCAGAATGACCCCCTGAGTCTCTTCCTGACTTGCTGCATAATGGCATCAAGGATGGAACTGTGGAGGGATTCAGTTAGCTCTTGAGTTAATGCCTGAGCAGCAGAGAGAGTATAGATGGGTTTTGGGACGGTTTGCTAACCTCTTCCAGCTGGCTCCAGGGTTGACACCTGTCTATGTGCATGACATAAACACGGGTGACAGTATGCCAGTGAAGATAATATTTATTGTTCGTACTGTGTACTTTGAGTTAAGAGTTGTGTTCACTGACCTATATCCATATCTCCCCCTGGGGAAGCCTTGATTGCTTGGCCACAGCTACCACTGAGAATCAAGTTCAGGAGGGTTACTTGGCCCAGTTGCTCAGGATCAATGGTAGATCGGACCCAGGACATAAGGAGTAAAAGGCCTCAACCACCAAGGTTGGGCCCTGCTGCCCTTGTGTGCCCTGTGGCCCTCTGAAAGGGGTTCTGACAGGGATCCTGCACCATATTAGGGACAACATAACTTTCCCTGAGATTTCCAATATGGATGAAAATGAGAATTTCTTTTATCAATACCAGAAAAAGGACCCTGACCCCCCCACCTCCCCAAACAATATGTTGCTATTAAGAAAGTTATGGAGACAGAATAGAAAGAAATAGATAAACATTCTTTCCTGAGATTTCTACCAAAAGGACAGTGGACCTGGCAGTAAAACTGGTTTATGCAGCCTCTAATTTTGCAACCAGAGAGACAGTATATTCAAGTCATGCTATTCAGTCACTCATTAGAGACCTCCAGAGTCTAGCTGAGCTAAATGAACAGGGAGCAGGTAATGATGGAGTAGTAGATTTTTCGATTATTGTACATTTTGTACAGATCTGTGAGTGCCTAAGCATTCATAGCGGGTTTGCCCCATAATCAGTAAACTACATATCTGGCTCAGATCCTGGAAGGCGAATTCAGCACAGAATGGTCTACTTATGAAAACTCAGTTCAAAGGAGAAAAGCTGTTTGGAAGTCAGCTGGAGGAAATAGTGAAGAAATTTGCAAAGGATTGGAAACTGATGGTTCCTTTTAGACCTACAAGGGGCATATTACTGGTATTTAACTAGGGCGTTTCTGTGCCTCTAGAGATTGTTTTTCTTTGCTCCCACAGTTTGAAGTATAGAAAATAATCTGAAGATCTATTAGGAAGTAGTCAAATACTGGTTAGCCCGCCTTCATTTGATGAAAGTCGCCCTCTTTTCACTTATATTCATGTTCCTTACAAACAAACGCCCACATATACGTCAATGACACTGCCCTCCTGTCAGACATATAACACCCTTCAAAAGGCTGTTCACTCTGGGCTGCCTAAACGGCTCTTACAGCGACATTTTTAGGCATGGGCAAAGTGGGCTCTGGACCAGGGCCCCACCCTTTCAGAAGGCCCCCTGATAGACCCAGCTCTAGAAGACTGCCCTGGCGACCTTGAATAAATATAAAAAGATTGTTTTAAATACCATCTTTCTATAATCTACTTTTAATGTGGATATATGTGTGAGAGTCTATTATAGACATTTTGCGGAGAGATGTTGTATTTATATTTCATGCAACATCCATAAGAAAAGTTTCTTTTAGATCAAAACAGGACCTCACGTATGACAAATGGGAGGGTGTCTCAGAGATTATTTACACTAATATTAGTGAGCTGATATTGAAATCACACCACTATCTTTGAATATTAGATGTATGCACATTTAGAATTGGGCAAGTATGTCTGTGCACTGTCAGTGAGCTGGCCAAAGAGGTTATGAGGGAGCTGAAAATGGATCATAAATTCAAAGCTGTTTCAAACAATGGCCCTCAAAATACTTTTGGCCCAGAGCCTCCAAAATCCTTTAAATGTCCCTGTCCTCTTAAACGTCTGAGTTCATCCTCACTTCCTATTTCAACAGTTTGACAGACATGGAGTCATCATTGCTGGTAGAACCTCGCTACAATAAGTTTGCAGTCCAGACGACACCAGTACCGAAGAAGAAAGGTTTCACAGAAGAAAATGAAAACGTTCACTACAAGACGTTATCGCGGCCGTACAAAATGTAAGATTATTAACATCTATTCCACTGCAAACACTGAAAGGACTGTTGCAGTAGGTATACTGTAGCTCTCGCAGTGATACACTTGTAGATTTAATCACAACATAAAAACACATTTAACCGTACAAATTTAGGGTAATGAAAAGAACATTTTGCCAGAGACAACGCGCACAGGCGGCAACAGCTGAGCAATTACAGATCACAGCAAAACGTCTCCCCATAACGTTACAGGACAAGCATTACCTGCTCTTCTGTTTCCGCCATGCTGCAGCTGACAGCGGATCACGTGAACACAACAGGAAGAAGTGGTGAGATTTGCGCGTGCCTCTGGGGCACACGGGAAATGAAGTCCGGGTTGTGTCGGACGAGAACTACGAATTTCACTCTCCGCCCCATCTCACCTTGTAGCCCAGACAGAAGAGCCGCAGCAGTTACCAAATCGAGACGTATGGAGGAGTTAACAAGATCTTGTCTGTTTGTACGCTGATTCCTATCAGTGGAGAAACGTTTTTTTTTTTAGGAGGTGGATAGTTTGGGGGGGGGGGGGGGGTGGTTGGGTCACAAAAAATGCGAGGCTTCTGTAAAGGTGCATGCCTTGTGGGTTCCTTCTTTCTAACTCTCTATGATAGTCATGTTTCTTGTAACGTGGAGTTGTAGGGAACCTGGAAATATGAGTTACATTTTCTGATGGACTTTCATTATCAAAGTGGATGAACACTGAAATAACATGCTGACTTTTTGCCATATCCTAGTTTGCACATCTTTCACCAGTGCAACACCCGTGTCTATGAAAAGAAACAGCTCTGATAGGTGCTTTAAATTGAAATACAGACGTGCGGGTACTCAATATTTAGAGTACCTGTTTGATGCTCAGCAGTTAATTATATTGCAGTAGTGCAGGTACTCTCCCTTTCAAATGAAAGAAGTGCAGGTACTCAATACCCGACATTACCCTCACATTTAAAGCAGTGGCTCTGATGTACGAACACGTCTGCGCCACATAGTGTAGAACACGTTTTTTATATCTTTGGATGAACGATTTAACACTGATCAATACGATGCTGATATATTATATACCAATTCTAGTATAGCTAATTTCGTCTCTATGCAGAACTCTAAACCAGTGGTTCCCAACCTGTGGGCCGGGGACCCCTGGGGATCCGCAAAGCCTCCTTAGGGGGTCCGCGATTGCTTAGAAAATGTAATAATATTAGGTTCCAACTATCAGTAATGGCTCAGTGGGGGTCCACGAAGTCCAATAAGGAGTCAGTGGGGGTCCCCGGGCTCCAGTATTGATAAAATGGGGGTCCACAGAAGTGAAAAGGTTGGGAACCACTGCTCTAAACGATTCCCAGGTCGGTATAAGAGTAGATTATCTAAACCAGGTTTTTCTTTGCATTGTGGTATGTATGGTCCCATGGACCTGCATATAAATCAGAACTAACAGTCTCAGAATGCAAATAAAACACACGGACTGGGTGTGCTCCTCTTTTATGGAACAGGAAAACACCAGGGCTGTTCAACATGTAGTTTGTACATTCGCAAAAAATATCTTTGGGACAGGAGGTATGAGAATATTACTAGAATTACTTACTAGTATTCACCTTAAAAATGAGAGGGAAGGAAAGTAAGATAAACAAAAATCTTTCACTGCACTCTCCCCATCACCCAAACAACATGCCGATAGCTGGGCCTCCTGGTTGGACATTGGAGACAAGCTCGCAGAGGGAAGGCAAGATGCAAAGTTATAATCTATTACAGACAGATAGTAGCATCTAGCACATGCAGACGCATTTTACATCATTCGCACGAATCAAAAGCTCACCGAGGTCAACAGACCTTTGAACCCAGTATGTAGTGTGGTGAACCATCAACAAAAATTCAGCGATACCCATACAATTTAGACACCATGACCAATGGGGACACTGATGGAAAACCCTAGTCGGGAATAGAATTAAAAGTTTTATTACAAACTCAAAGTCATGTAGACAGTGCCTATGACTAAGTTATAGAGATACATAATCACTAGGGGTTGCACAAGGCATTGGAATAGATTCAGGCCAACTAACATTAATAAAAATAAGCATTTAAGAAGAATGAGACATAACAACAATAAGGATATCTGAGACACAGATATTTCTCGCTGTTCAGAATTTACAATCATTAGTCAATTCAAATTTAGCAGAATTAAAAATCTTTGTCTGGGCACAGGTCAACCCTACAACTAACCAAATCTGGTAAATACATGTGTGGGGCGAAACTTGCGGGCAAAATACTAAAAGGACAAAAATAATCTTTAAAAAGATAATCTCAGACTGCAGAACACTAAGGTAGAAGACAGGTAAGAAGAGAAAGCGTCAGCATATCAGAAGCTCGGACATGAGTCTTCTGGAGGAGCAAATAAAAAAATTACTAAGTCTAAAAAGGGCATTTCAGGATAAGGGCAAATGGCAGAGAGGAATATACCTCTACAAGGGTACAGCATTCAGGGAATCTTCATCAGCAAGGCATGAAAATCCGCAAGGCATGTGCAAGCACCATGAGCTCTCTGCAAGCTACTCAGGTCTCCTCAAGACTGACCACAACTGACTAAAGTTCAAATGTCAATTGATATTTCAAATTGCACAAATCAATGTGATTCACCAGACATGTCAGTTAATGTTACGTTGAATAGACATCAACCAATCAGGGTGATAGGGAGCCTCCAAAGTGAAACGAGAACATCTCTTCCCTGGTCTCTCATGGGAACATCTCCTTTCTCTGTGACTCCAAGCAGGTTTGAAACAAATGTATACGATCTCAGTCCATGTTCCTGCAATGATTTTCCTCAAGGTCAAATGAATGAATCCATCCACATTTAAACAACGGATCTATACAAAAGGGCTTTGCTTCTCAAGGGAACGAAATCTGAAAGAAACCTTCAGGTTATTAAAAAATAATTCAACACTTTTCACATAACTGCAAAATGCAAGCTCTCCAGTCCTAACTTATGCTAACACAAGGAAAACATTTAAAATGCATTGAAGTAGTACATTTTAGTAAAACACATATCATATACAAACCTATAAATTCAGCATTAATTATATTTCAGCAGCATGAGTAATACATTTCATATAAATGGAAAAACTTGTTACTGCATTTCATTAAGTGTAATAGAGACGTGCATTTCTGTCACTTGTAGACATTTTTAGTAATTAATCTTTCATTTATCACAAGAAATTCAATATTGTTTTTGTCCACAGTTAGCCTAGAGTCTAAATTACACTTCAACATCAGTTTTAACCTTCTAACATGTGATAAAACTGAAAAGGCACCTAAGTCAAACTTTGAAATACAAGCAATTGCACATTTAAAATGTGTGTCAGTTTAGCTTTCTGTGTTATTTTTTCTCTCGTTTACTTTCATAAACTTAAACTTGTCTCATCTTGATGATTTTTGTGACAAGAGGGACAGCACTAATTTTTAAGCTCTATTACACATGATAATATTATCACAAAGAATACAAATAGATGCAAACCCCAGCTTATTACAGAGATGATAAAAGATGTCCTTAAGTAACAACAATGTAAATAATTTAATCTCAAGTGAGAAGGGCCGTCTTGCCTTGCCTCCAAGATGGGCACATCTGGTGAGCTGAGAGAGCATGAGCAGAAAGAAAGGAGCAAAGGGTGCTGATTTGCAGCTTGGAGCTGCAAATATGGATTTGCTTGCTGGAAGGCTCGGGGAATGACACAGAAGTGTATTGTTACCTGTGGCCATACTAATTATCCTCACAACATTCTTGCCTTTCCAGTCTGTAGTGACACCCGCCTGCCACCACATATCCAATGTCAGTAGTCCATATAAAATCTTTTTCAATTTTCCTATTAAATATTTTATTGTTGAATGTCTCCTACCAGCTCATGTATTCCTTCTTCAATTCTGGTTGCCACCGTCCTTGGCAACATTTACAGGCATACTTCTAATTTTAGTTTGCTCATTGTAGGACTTGACATTCTTGGCATGGTTTTCCCCCAATTATTAACCTTCCAGCCTCCTGTTTTTGCTGGGTTTAGGACTCTGCACACTCTACCACTGTTAACCAGTGTTAAATTGTTTGTGCTTTCTCCTTTAAACATGGTAATCTTGGCTTAAACCCAATTGGCATATTTAATTGACTTGTGAGTCCCTATTACGATGGTACTACATGTACCCAGGGCCTATAAATTACATGCTACGAGGAAGCCTGCAGCACTCGTAGCGCCACCCACTTAAGTAGACCTTTAAACATGTCTCAGGCCTGCCATTTCGACCTGGCAAGATAAGTCTCTTGCCAGACCCAAAACATCCTTTTAAATACATATGTCACCCCTAGGATAGGCCCTAAACAGCCCAGTGGGCAGGGCGCAGTGTATTTAAAAATTTGGACATGTACCTTTACGTTTTACATGTCCTGGTAGTGAAAAACCCCTAAATTAGTTTTTCACTACTGTGAGCCCCATCCCTTCTATAGCATAACATTGGGTTCATACAGTATATTTAAAAAGTGGTAACTTTCAATTGGGTCAGATTTTAAGTCATAATTCTGAAAATGGCACTTTTAGAAAGTTAACAATTTATTTTCCTTCTCACTACTCTATCTTGTGCCCTATGTCCGGTGGATTTTGCACATTGGGCCAATGTCACCCTTCCTTTATGGTGCCTCCCTTACCTGAAAAATTCCAGTTATGCTTGCCTAATTAATGGTGCCTCTCAGGCTTGATGAGAGGGAGAATGTGTTGCTTACCACACTTGCACATCACAAACGCTGTGCTTGAGCACATTCGCAAAGGGTTTGACAACACTCTACAGGGCAGAGAAGCAGGAAATTCCAAGCACCTCTGGGTTTGGAACCCTCCAGAACCTTCTGCTCCACAGGGGGCATCAGGTATAAATATTGGACCCTCAGGCCTAAATCTTCAGCACACCTCTGGACCTGTGGAAGTCTCAGAAGGACTGCTGGCCTGCTCAGCAAAAACGACAGAGACTCTGCTGCCCTGCTACCTGTGTAAAAGGACTGGACCTGCATCTTGACCTCAGCACAACCAGAGTGACTTCAAGGGCTAGTTGGCTGGCCTCCTGATCGGAGCCTCAAGGACAGAAAAGGCTCCAACCACCTTGGCCCCAGCATCTGGACTCTGCTGTGAGTCCTACCCTCCAAGTGTGCCACCCCAATCCTGGATACAAGTGTGCCTGAAGGTGCTCTGCTAGCCCAGCTATGATCCCGTGAAGCAGAACCAACGCAGTATGATGCATCTCCTTGCAGCCGCATCAGAGCCGCCAACGCGTGATGCATCCTAGCTGCCAGACCTTACATTGCAGCTGGCAGTCTCCTCGGAACTGCCTCTGCATAACTCATCCTCAACACAGGCCTCTTAGGGCTCGAGAACCTACTCTACCACTCCCTATGGTGAGTTTTATTTTATGAGGTTGAGCTATTTTTAGATCCTACTCACCCTTTCTGGTGAGTGGACAAAGAACAGGTGTTCTGTTCAGTCAGAAACTGAATTAGCAATTAAGATGCCTTTAAATCTTATTCTTGTCACATTTGCTCTGTGTTCAAAGACAGAGGTCAAAAGTCAGTTTGTCTTCTTGTAATGCAAATACTTTTCCTTGTTACTGCAGAGTTCCAAGGTTTTGTAAGGTGAACTGTCTGACCTATGTGAAATGAAAGGCTTTTGGTATCAGGTTTTTCCTAACATGTCAACTTTACAAACATTTCAAAAATATATTTCAGTAGCTGTGAAAGACCATTTTTTTTGTACTTTTGTGTGATGAAAAAAATATTTTAATAGGATGAAAAGAAGTCAGAACACTTTACTTGGTGATGTACAGATTATAAATGTTTTCTGAAACCCAATTTTCACAGATTAGTGTTAATACACTATATAGTTTAGTAAAGCTGCAAGTTAGTGGGAAGGTTTTTGGAAATTTCTTGGAAATTTACTGTCTGAAAATGCAGTACGCTACCACATCCTTCTTTAGTAACATATTTACTAAAAGTGAGTGTTCAAACATAAACTGAAAAACACTCCTGCCCTGATGGCAAAGCTATTAGTAAACTAAGAGGCAAATCACCCATGGATCATGTGTACCCATTATGTAGTCTAGATTTATTATACATGGAGCAAACGTTTAGTGTATTTAATCAAACAAAAGAGGATTTTTTTTTACAGCAAAAATGCTGAACTCACATATTTGAAGGTGCACTCATATGCGAGAATGAAGAAAAAGACGACTGTAAAATACAATATTTGCCTAAGATCACACAATTTGAGACCCGTTTCCGGGTCAAGTACTTTATAGTTAGGTCAAATAAATTATTCAAGCTACTTGACCTGCAAGTCTAGTAACATTTTTATGATTTTTCGAGGCCTGCCTCTGCATCACAAGTTCCTCATCGACAACATCTTCAATGATGATGCAGGACTCGGCATCACAATCCCCAAGCTCTTCGTATCCGCTGGTGCGCAACACATCTTTGACACAGAGCTTCACTTCACAAGTCTATCATGGGCATCCTTGATGCGGGAACTCGCAATGATCAGCAAACCAGGATTTATGGTATATTTATTCAGCAGGCCTAGCTGAGGCCCTCTAGCCAACCCGTGCTCAATTGCAGTCGGCCAGAACTTGTGACCTGATAACCACAGTTGGCGCTTTGTACTTTTGGGCTCAATTCTTACTTTGAAATTGCATATCTCTGGTTCTACTAATTGGATTTGTGTTGGTTTGGTCTTGAATAATTTATTACATTTTACTCTACATTTCTAAATTGGTGTGAGTTTTTATTTGTGTTGTGTTTTCACTTTATTAGTTTTGAAGCACTGCATAAATACTTTACACATTTCCTCTAAGTTAAGAATGTCTGTTTTTGTGCCAAACTACCAGAGGGTTAAACACAGGTTTATTTGGGGTTGATTGTGACTTCACCAGGCCAGGAATTGTGGTTGCTGCTTGAGTAGGCTTTTACCCCCTCAACCAGTAATCCAATTTCCTACATTCCTGTTAGAGACCTTGCCCGTGCACCTTCAGGTTAAACATATGGCCCTTTTGGGAGGCTGGGGAGGGGAATCTTTTAAAGCCAGACTGTCCCTTGTTACCATGTGAAGAAGCACTGGGAAACCCAACAGTTCAGACTTTTTATGTGCATGTATTTGGTGCTGTAAACAGCAGTGTGTTGTTATGTGATAATTTGGATTCACAAATGGAACACACATATAAACAATACACAGTGGTACGTACAAACAGAAAAAAACAACACACCAACAGGTGCAAATACAGTCATACAACAGACAAATGCACTCATTCACTGTGACTGCCCATCACCAAGAGACGCAGGTCTATAATCAAAACTTCACAACAGTCATTTTATAAATATTAGTGGTGTCTCTGAAACTCGTACACTTGCCCTTTAGTGGTGTTGCAGCCATAATATTTAGTTTAACATACAAGTTAGACAAATGCATTTCACCAATATCAAAAGTCTAATTTCATATTTCCTTTCTACTTGCAGAGATAATTATGTGGTCTTATAAAATGTAGATATTTAGAAGAAAATCTTGTTAAAGGAGCTAATTTATAAATCGAAAATGTTTTGTTAATCTGGCTGTATTTATTGATGCATTCAGTGGTGGTTCTGTAAGCCTTATTGGGAAATATTCTACTTAACTCAGAGGAAGACTAATACACAGCTCACTGAGCCATGTCCTTGGGTCATAGTCAGATTTGCCCTAGCTATGTGAAAGAAAACTCTTTATGTCATCATAACTAATGTACACTTGTTGGGGATTGTTTATATAATTGCCGCCACGAGTCTGCCTCTTTATCAATTGTTTGGGAACATACTTGCATCTGGGGTCCTACATGAGCTGTATAAATAAATCTCACACAGACAAGGTTATTAAAGAGATTCCGTTCAGATGCCATCTACACTGCACGTCACCTTGCTGCAGGAATCAGCCTTTGTGTCACCATGGAGTCTGACCTAGAGACCTCATTCCAAGGTAAGAAGGGTTGGGGGGGGGTCGCTTCTCATGGACATGGTACTGGCCGATTAGGTTTGGCATACCTAGATCTTGTTAGGTTAGAGATTAGGTTCTCTATGCTAGGGATTTTACATTTCATGTTTATTACTAGATGGTGGGGGTCTTTGCATTCACGACTCTCATCGTCACAATTATGCTTCTTTTATTATTTGTTTTCCTAATCACTGCAGCTCATGCATTTTACCGTAGATTGCAGTCTTTTCAATAAATATATTGAAAACCCTGTGTGACAGAGACTGATTGCTAACATGAGAAAGGATAACTTCTGTTCCACCACGACTCCCCTGAGATGTTGAAATCTAGAGTCCATGCGTAAGACTGCCAGAAATCAGCTTTTACTGTTTGGGTTTTTGGTGAGGTACTGCCAGTGAGCCAGGAGGGTTGGCCCGACAGTTGTGACTTGTTGTAGGAGTGACTCAATGGTCTACAAACAAAAGTGCTGTCCCCCTAAACTAGCAGTCTCGCCTAGGAGCGAATGTCCAACTACGACATGGCACGACCAGCAGTGGTGTTTTAGGCACTAATTTACGGATATCCTGAGTATCTCTGTCTCACACACAGCAGGTACCCAAAGTACCATTATACAAAGACGTCCGTGGTCTTAAGGGTAATACTCCTCAGCTGAAAAGGGAGCACCTAAGTAGGCTGTAGGTTGTTCAGGCTTGAACTCTGGTTGGTGTTCCATCTCTGCGCCCATTATTCAACACAGCTAACGTAATAGATATTTCAGAAAATGTCAGACATGCATTAAAACAACACTTAGAAGCCCATTGCTTAACAGATAAGGGCGGAAATGTCACATCTATCATGGAGGCTCTTGATGCTTACCAAACAGAAACATTCTATTCCTGGGTCACCTTTCCAGAGGAAGATGACAGAACCCACACTTCACACATATAAAATAGCGAACGTACCGCAGTGGTACCAAGCTTGCCGGTAAATAAGAAATACCGCTCTCCTATCAAGAACAATAAAATTGGTTCAATGGCGCCGTACCACATGTAATACAACCCATGAGATTAGGTCCCTTGAGTAATGATGGATCAATGTAGCCTATGTTTGCCACATACGCACCACATCTTGGCATACAGGCAATGCAAATTGCTGACGTACGCACACTGTATAATGAACCAGTACAACTTTATAGACGATTAGTACAATTTGCTATGCAGACTTTGAATACTTCCCCAGCACCGTTGCACCAACTGGTCACCAATTGGCTGTTACTGGGATTAACCCCTCAAACCGTACATTTTATCGTGGGCACAGCACCCACGGAACATGAGAAGATTCTGTTCTGGTTACCACAAAAAAACGAACCAGCTAGAAGTAGTGTTTCCCCATATGGGAGCCCAAGATAAACATAGAATTCTCACAATGTGCTTGCCATTCG
The DNA here is from genome assembly GCF_031143425.1 of Pleurodeles waltl. Lineage (NCBI taxonomy): Eukaryota > Metazoa > Chordata > Amphibia > Caudata > Salamandridae > Pleurodeles > Pleurodeles waltl. The sequence continues at coordinate 614,876,305 of NC_090438.1, forward strand.
GAATGGTTCCCTCAGTGGATGACTGCACCACACGGGGTACAGTCTTTACTGCAATTTACACTCTCATACATGGTACCCTGACACTTGTCAATTTACTGAAGTGTTAAAACAGATTCAAAATAAGCACAGACTGCTCAAGCCCTAGATTGGGGGATAAAACCGATGCACAACTTCAACACAGTCTACTTAATAATACTCAGTAACATTAAAGGGGAAGCTGGAGATTCCATAGTTGGGGCAGGAGCGTCAACTACCAAAAATTATTTACAACACCTATACTACTATAGGACAGGATAGTTTGGGAGTCAAGTCGGAGAAGCCTGAAATTCAGAGTACCACCCCTAAGAACGGTACCAAACAAGCAGAAGAGGGTTCCAAAAAGCTCGGGATAAACAAAAACAATATAAAGATTGACAAAGTCAGACAGCAGACTCTCCGCATCCGGAGAACTCCGAAAGGAGATATAATCTCAGAAACAGAGAAACTTTAAAAGCTCCTGACAGATATACTGATTTCACATCCCTCTCTTTTCTTTCAGGACACACCGGATAGATGTAGTGAGAAAGTGGGCGGGTCAGAGAAGACAAATTCCCTCAGCAAAAGCCACAATTCAAAAAGAAAAAGGTGGCATCGATTTCAATGGAACATGCCAGCAAACTTGAGAACATTGCTGGAGAACAAGACGTGGGCAGTGACCCTGCTGGACAGCATAGCAGAAGTCCCAATATGTCGCTAGAGTCTGAAAGATCATATGGATGCGACAGCAACTAACGAATTTCTTGCAATCGAAACTGCGGACGGGCGTGTTCTCCCACCTGACAGGGTCAATGATTTAAACATCCAAATTGAGGAAGACATAGAGCGCACATTAGTGTAATAGTATGGGAAGAGCTTAATTGTGGTATCCTATTGGCAGAAAGAGACTGGCCACTCAAACACATCTATAAGAACCCACATGGGGAAGATGTCATTTTGCCTTCTTTTTCTCATCTTGTTCCGGAAGCTGTAAAAGAAGCCTATGCTGTTAACTGGTGTTTTGCGCAGGCACCCGCACTATACCGCAACCATATAGGGTGGGATTAAGGATTCCCCCTACAATGTAATACCTATTAGGTCTGCATCCCAGCCTCAGCCCCAAAATTCTGTTGAACACGAGGCTAAAGCTCCAGTGAGAGAGATCATCACTTAGCTCGAGTACCAGGCTGTAATAGAGCCATGTGTTTCTGCAATGATTAACCTGACATTCCCCATTGCAAAACCAGACCATTCATGTAGAATAGTCTTAGATTACAAGCACCTAAACAATTACACACACACATATGCATTTCAAAAAATGCAACAGTACCGCACTAATTAACAACATAGGGGGTCATTCTGACCTTGGCGGTCTTTTCGCAAGACCGCCGAGTTACCGCCGCGGTGAAGACCGCCGACCGCGGCGGTATGCCGCTGTGCGCATTCTGACCGCTGGGAGCGTTCCGCCGGAAAACCGCCAGCAGCCACACTGGCGGTCGGCGGGAAAGTGGAGACTGGTCAACCTCCACCGCCACGCCAGCAGAACACCGCCCACAGAATTACGACCCACATTTCTGTGTGGCGGTCTTCTGTTGGCGGTCTTCTGTTGGCGGTCACCTCCCCATGGCTCCTGTCACCTCCTGGAGGACCAACGCACAAGGTAAGTTGATCGTCCGTGAGGGGAGGGGGTGGGGGGGTGTTGTGTGATGTGTGCGTGCATGGGGGTGTGCGTGTGAGTGTGTAGAGGGGGTGTGTGAGTGCGTGCATGCGGGCGGGGAGTGCTGCTGTGCCTATGGGCAATGTGTGTAGTTCGGCGGGTGCGCATGTCGGCATGTATGTGTGCGGGTATGTGTCCCCGTTGTGTATGTGTGTGTGTAGGGGGTGTGTATATGTGCATGTTGGCGGTGTGTGCATGTCGGGGTGCGTGTATGTGCATGTCGGGATGGGGGTGGGGAGGGGGTTCGTACCACCTCTGGGAGGTGGCAGGGAGGTGGAGGGTGTGGGGGGAGGACTCGGGGGGGCAGTGGGGGGTGGGGGAGACCCCTATCAGTGCCAGGGAAGGAATTCCCTGGCCCCGATAGTGCCTACCGCCATGGTTCGCATGGCGGTTCCCGAACGCCAGAAACCGCGGCGGTAAGCAGGGTCATGATACCGTTGGCGGTCTTGGGTCGACCGCCGGACCAGAGTGCGCAGACTCCAGCCCGTCGGTCATGACCGCCATGGCTGTCGGAGTGGGGAAGTGGCGGTCGGTCGCGGCGGTGACCGCCGCGGTCAGAATGCCATTTTTAATACCGCCGGTCTGTTCGCGGTCCGACCGCCGCCTCTCCGCCGACCGCCAAGGTCAGAATGAGGGCCATAGTGTGTAAAAAAATACAAAACACCGTTGGATATTTTCAATGTTTTTTTCTGCCAAAACTTAGCACATGAAAGTCGGGACCTGAGTGCATTCCCATTTGGCTCACAAAAATGCTTCTGTCCAGATTATGCACAACCCATTAAGCCACTCTATAATTTAATTTGCCCAGATTTCTAAAGTAGACTGAACAATGAACACACGTGCATCCTTAGAGGATTGCAGAAAGACATGGTAGAAGCAAAACACAAATGCAACAATAAAACAAATTTGATCATCAGAATAATTGCTGGTGCCATTCAGTTCACCTATGTCACCTTTAATGAGGGCGGCAAGGTGCCCATAACGTTTTGCACCCACAGAAAAGATTCTGACTAATGTACAGATGGCAGTCATTAAGGAAAGGCCACTCAGTTGTTTTATTATAAATACACTTCCCTGTGACCCAGACTCTGACCCACTACAGGTGACACCTGTTACCCTAATCTGGCCTTTGCTCCGGCTAACTAGCAGTGCCTCACCTCTACCCAAGGGCAGGGACGATTGGACAGCCGAGCGCATGACATAATTGATTTCCCAGGGAAACCGCGGTCACTTCAGGTCTCATCCAGTTCTCTCAGTTACATTAGTCTCACGCACACAATGACAAGCAGAGGCAGTATATGTTTCTATAAGATTTTAATGAAGCGACTACATCTTAGATAGCAAAGCGTGGGCTGCAATAATCAGGATGATACAGCATGACAAAATTAAAATGCTGACAAGGAGAGTAAAGCATCGAAATAACGCTACCATATTGTCACCAGAGCCAATAGACTAATTCCTACCTAGGCTTTAATAGAGCACAGCGTGTTAAGCTCTAATTCTGCCCTTCAGGTTCCCCTGGGAAGACATCATCCCCCCACACCTGAGCAACGATCTGAAGTCTGCATAAGCAGCTGTAGTGAAGTGTTCAGCAATCAGCATACAGTTGAGGTTCTCTGGCTGGAATCTCCCTCTAACATGTAAGGGACAGGGAAGTGTTTTTATAATAAAAAACTGAGAAAATGTCCCTACATAAGGATGTGTGTTTTCTATGAATGTCAGAGACAAAACTTTATACCATGTTCACCGGCAACCTATCTTAGTGCAGCCTTGGAAGAAGTACAGAATGAGCAAGAATGTCTTGTTTGAGAACAGAGTGCTAGCCTAGGCAGAAACAGTTAGATAGAGAGAAAGAAAACAAGACTGTAAAAGAGGTTATTATAACAATAATTAAGCAACGCCGAATAAAATATATCTAGGTTAAAGTGCACAACGGCAGGCCTAACATGTTAAAATACATGCATGGAGCTATAACTAAAATGGCTACCCAACACCCTCCCCTTGTCGGTTGAAGGTGGTTTAAAGCCTAAGGATATATAAAAGGCCACTAAAACTCAACCTAAGATATACATGTAAAAAATGTCAATAATGAAAAGCTAAAAGGACACATGAGCATTTATAAAAGAATATATAAAAGAACAATTTAAAATGTTAACATGTGGCTTAAAAAGGGACCAAATTTCAAGAGTCAGAGTTATTTTTAGTTATTTTTAGTATTTCCAATCAATTCTGGGACACCGGGGACACTTCGGCAGGTGTTAAAGTTGGAAAGGCATCGCTGAGAAGGATTAAGGAGCAGTCGTGTTCCATAGCCAGAGCCTCAGCCAAGGCAGCATTCCGTGGTGTGCCCAATAATTAGTTAAGAGCCACATCCTCCAGGAAGGGCAACTCATAAGCAGCTTCCCGCAGCAAACGCACCATCAACACACATTGGCTGGTAATGAGCCCTGAGCGAGAAAATCAACAGATCAGCGTCCAATGAAAGCAAGCCCTGCGTAGAAAAACAAACTTCCAGTGCATGTTCGAAAGAGCACCAGAGGCACCGAAACAGGGGCTGCACACAATGCAAGACCGGTCTGAGTGACAGGGACCAGTCAAACTCCAATTACTCCAGGACTGTTTCTCCAAAATACTGCATCATGCATTCACGATACAGCTGCACTGGTGGGAGTGCTTTTATTCCTCCTTCTTGCGGCGGGACAGCCATTGCGCATAGAAAATAGCAACAGCAAAACGCAACTATTATAGCCAAAGTTATTGGAAATTCCCCGAAAATACTGGAGAATATTGAGTGGATGGCTGATGGTATATACCGAATATGGAGGAGAAAGTGTGAACGAAACCAGAACCAACAGCCTTAAATAAATGTGCAATTCCCGTAGTACTCGATGCATTAAATATTCGACCCACGAGTTCACCAAAGTGTCTTCGAAAGTTGGTACTTAAAAGGGACTGTATCTCTGCTGACGACCTTGCCACCTGAAGTGCGTAGGTCTTGCATGCAGTTGTGAGAGCCACATATTTTTTGAAACAATAAAGCTTTGAGTCTGCTCAACTTGTCAAAATTCTCATTAGAAGTTGCGATGTGAGGCCATGCTAAAGCATTACATCAACGTTGGATTCAATGGGCAACCTCCCTGACTGCCACTGATGTTGACTACATTTTTTATCCAAAACTTCAAACACAAACATTTCTCAAATACAAACAGAAGTACCCCGCACCTCTTAACATCTTGCCAGTTGAGAGCTATCAAACTGCCATTTACACTGATGGTTCAGCACAACCAGCTGTAGGTACAAAACGTCAATACTCAGCTGCTTGCGCAGCTGTGAGCGGAGTGATGAAGGATGGTGTATTCCACCCTCAACATATCCATATGTAGACCCTGGGGGACTGCACAGCTCAGTTGGCTGAGCTTAAACCTCCTATCCTGGCAATGGAACACACAGATCCAGGACAGCTCACATTGATTGTGTGATTTGTACTATTGTGTCCAGTCCTACAATGATTATCTCAATCATTGGCGGTTGAACGGGTTCAGAGACTCAAGGGGAAAACCATAAAACACAGAACTCTATGGGGGAGGATGAGCTACCAGATGCTCATGTAGTACATACATTGTGCCACCAATATGTAGGAGCACATGTTATTGGCAACACCTTGGCTGATGAAGCTGCCAAATCTGCAGTAGCTATGGCTTCTGTTACTGCAGTGGCTTGTTCGCACACGAGATTGGATAATGAAATTCAGGCTGCCGTGAAAGCTTTGGCTGAGGGCAAGCCTCTTCCAAAAGCATACCCTAGTAAATATTCCTACCATATCAGTGCACAGAATGTTGTCTTTGCGACAATTCCTGGGGTAGGAGATCAAGTGATTTCCAACCAAGGCCAAAGATTAGATCTCATCAAAGCAGCACATGCAGGTGCTGAATCTGCTCTTGCTGGTGTCGTGGCCACAGTATCACTTTTACAGAAATGCTTCTGGTGGCCGGGTCTATACAAACAGACCAAGCAATATGTCCTTTGTTGTGACATTTGCCAGCAAATAAAGGGCTCAAACATCAAACATCCACCGCAGACAACCCTCTTAGTGTCCAACAGGCCACTACAATGTGTGTACCTGGACCATTGTGGTCCCTTACAACCTAATGGTGCAGACAAATACATCTTAGTCTCTGTTGATTCTTGTTCTAGATTCCTGTAGTTATGGCCACAGAAATTGGCTGACGCTTGAACTGTTATAAAAGACTTGCTGGTCTTTATTGGTACATATGCAGTTACAGCATTCCACTCGACCCAGGGCCCTGCTTTTGCCTCTAGGGCTTTCAGGGACACCATGAGGACGATGGGTGTTGAACTCCTTTCCTCTTCCCCATATCATCCTGAAGATGGAGAGGTGTAAAGCAGTCCCTCACAGCTAGAGTATTAGGTTCAGGCCCTAGTTGGCTTCATCACCTCTATGGGGTCCAGAGATCTCCAAATAATCTGCCAAGACGGTCCTTGGGAAGACGCACTCCTTACGAGGTCCTCTTTGGGATACCTGTGTATATCCCATATCTAGATGGCCCTGGTATGGTGGCAGCAGACACACATTCTGACATAAATGAACATCTCACTGTCTTACAGGAGCTTCAGCAATTTTGTGGTGATAATTCATCTGCCAGTGCTGCCACCTTAGGAATAAGGGATTTGCCAACAACTTCTGCAGGTCTACAGGCTGGATTCCTAAAGTTGGGGACCTGGTTCATGAGAAGACTGCTATGAAGAAGAATTTGGCCTATCTTACAAAGCACCACTTCCAGTCCTGGGAATACAATGCATCAGATCTGTCATCCTACCACCGCTGCCAGGTTCCAAAGGGCACAGATTTGTCTCCATCGAGAACATAAAATTGCACCATGTGGCCGACCCTGCACAGAAGACCCAGAGGTCCCCTGGGTAGTCCCCTGTACCCTCTCAATAGCCAACAGGATATCCCAGCATGTACAATGATACTACAAATGCCTCCTTGGGCATGGGAAGGGCGGAGAATGAGCTTCTGCTGATTCCTGTTACCACTTCACCGACAAGAACTGTCAAAGATGTGGCTGTCTTCTACTCCAATGCAACATAAACTGATGATACCGTCTACTATGAACCTCCATGTAAAGTGAAATCCGCCCACCAGTAATGCATCAGCTCCTGTATTTGTGGAGACTGCTTCTGGTTATTTCATCGACATTGATGACTTTTCAACAACTTCGTTTGCACCTGCAACTGAAACTGTTTCAAATACACGTAAGCTGTACATTTGGTTTAAAAATAACTATTTGGTTTATCCATTGAATTATCTGTGGTTACTACTGACGATGCTAGCCTTTCTGTTATGGATTGGTTTTGTGACTGTTTTCTTTCTCATGCTAAATTGTCATTATCTTCCTGAACGCTCTTCTGTCGAGCCAGCAGATGAAGTTCTAACACCATATCTTTTCTCACATAAGGTCAGAAGAGACTTGTCCCTTGTGGAAATTTCAGCAGTACCAGTTTCAGATAGGATTGGGATAAATTCCTTTTGATATTTGCGGGCCTACTGAGGTTGTTCAAATTCCATATGTATTCAAATTTTCAATGACTGATGTAATTACAACTGTGTTGTTTCTGATGACTGGGATGTTAAAACAGTTGGTTCTAAGCTTGCTGAGCTGCAGGATTACACTGTATTTCAAAGTGATGATGTGAACATGAACACAGCTCATTATGGGGAAATGTTCTGTTATAATCATCGGGGACATTACTATCTGCACTGAGCAACTAGACATAGATCAGTATTTAATTAGACACAGTGTGAACACTGTTCAACTCCACCTGTGGGGAGCCCCAAAACATATGTAGACAAATTTGCATACTTTCTGGGCATGACACGTCAAATGCAGAATCATGTCTTTTCAAACTACCACCATCCCAAATGCGGAAGATTTAGCTAACTAACACCAAATTAATCTATTCAGATTCCTTATTTTCCTGACTTGCTGTTGAAGGTTATGAATACTGGAAGAGCACTATAGGTGTGAAAAGTGTGTGGGGGACACAAGATTGGCAAATTCAGGGTAGGAAAGCTTTGTTTAGAGCATGACTTATTCCTGTACAAATTATTTTTTTTAAATGACACAGTTCAACAAACATCCTGCCTAGGCTTAGCAAAAACAAAGTAAATGAATGTGCCCAGTATCCACTGATTGGCAAACTTTCCTAAAAGTCACAGAGGAAGAACTGAATGCTTGGGTTCAGGATGGTACCTATAATTCCACAGTTTCAAGTCCCGGTGGGTGGTTATTGTGGCCAATAGACACAAATGGGTGTCAGGCGCGTTTTGTTAATTCCTCAGGGGGTTTCAAGATTAGCCGACCAGACCATCGGGGCAACACTCGGGTATAGTTACCACATACAGTGTGGGTAAACTGTGCCAATGGCTATGCACTAACTGCTTAGCAGCAGTTAAAGAACATCTAAGTCTCCTGTCAGAAAATGTAGACTTGCAAGATTTCTTGTTAAGTCCAAGGAAACCACGCTCTAAACGATTCCTGTATGCCACATACAATGAAAAATTGAAGCTTTCTTAAATAGAAGCAACTGTGTGTTAAAGGCAGATAGATAAGGAAAATATGGAAAAGACTTTAGCTGTTGTCGACAATGTCATGAATACTCTGTCCAACAGAATATAAACACTTAATAATGTAGGGCCTCATTACAAGTTTGCGTGGTGGTCTTAACGCCAACAGGCTGGCGGAGAAGACTGCCAAATAATGACTTCTGCGGTATCCCCTACGGAATACAGCCAAAGCACTGTTGGCACCGCCACTGCGGTCAGACCGCCACTGATGACTAGAGGCACCTGCAGACCTGTGGAGACAATGTTACTGCCGGACATATTACGAGGCTGCACACCGCCAAGATTTCCGCCACGGTCGCACCACCGCGGAAACCCAGGCGGAAACGAACTCAATGAAAAGAGACACTCACCTTCAGGAAGCCATACTCGTCTGGGGCCGCCATGGAACCACAACTAGACATCATCCCGCTGCTCTTGCTTACCAAAAGACTTCGGAATTTTCGCAGACGACAGCAACCGTAAGTACACACACTTACCTGTTACTGTTGCAAATTGTACATTTTTGCATATATACACAGCATACCATCAGGAAGGTGCAGTGATGGCGACACGCACTCATAACTGTACACTGACACGCACACTCACATCCCCCACACACACACACACGTCAAAAACACACACTTACTCACGGAAACACAGCACAGGCCTAATCTCACACAGTAACACACAACACTACAACACATCACAACAGCACCACAACCACACCATTGTCAGCACATTGGCAAGCACTCACAATAACCACTACCCAGGGACATATCACACATACAACACAACGTTCAACCAACAGGGAATGAACACACACAATTACACAATCAGACAACTTACCAATTGACTCACACATCACACACAGAGCACATCGTACCATTCATACCATGCACAAAACACGCACACTCACAGTCAAAGCACACAAAGCCACAGAACACAGTAACATGCATATGTCAATACAAAAACCACACAATACCATGACAACAACATGTCTGCTACATACACATGCCCATCACACAACACATCACTCTATCCCTGGGGGACAAAAACACTGGGCACACCCACACACACTGGCCATACAAGGAACCACAAGCACCACACTCACACACATACTGACATACAACCAATGTAGGCCAGGAACAACTCTAACATAGTAAAAGAAATTCAGGACAAAGATGTAACCAGGAAACAAACAACTGGATGGTCTGAATATATTCTCTTACAAAATATGAATAAATTCAAAGACCATAGGCCAGTCCATTGTCCTAATAATGTGCACCAAAGGCACATATTGGTGCCCCAAGCTTGTCTCCTAACTGGCATATAACCTCCATAGGTAGGGGCATCAAGGGGGCAGGCAGGCACCTCAGGGATTATCTGGTAAGGGGTGGTGGCAGAGGGGGTGTTTGGGCGTAGGCTTGTGGGGGTGGGAGGCTTTGGGATTTGGCTTAGAAGTGGGGGTTTAGGTTTTAGGTTTATACTTGGGGAGGGGTGCGTCTTCATGGGAGAGGTAGACTTCTTTGCAGGGGAGGGGCATGGATACTTGCAGGGGGTAGAAGAGGCTTTGGGGGTAAGGGATGGACTTAGGGAGGGTAACAGCACGTTTAGGGGTTTCATGGGGGTGAGGAGTAAGGAAAATGGCAAACTCAGAAAGGAAAGATTTTTTAAACACACGGGGCAGTCATAGCACAGGGTTTGGGTGTCGAGGGAGAGGGAGTTTGTTGTATGAGCTGTTGGTGTGGATGCCATGGGTGCGTTCGTGGGAGGTATGCTTGTGAGTGGTGGGTGTCTGTTGGGTGAGTGAGTGCGGGCGTTTATGTGTTTTGGGCTGAGGGGGGATGGAGGTGCTGGAAGATGCTGTGGCGGGTGTGTAGTTTTCTGTTGGAGTGGTGACTGCAGGTGTGGTGGATGTGCTGCATGTAGGGGTGTCAGTGGTTGTGATGTCTTCAGATGTGGTGACTGGGGTTTCAACAGTATTTTATTCATACAAATATTCCTAATTTTCTAAACCTCTGTAGTGTCTTTTTGTGCTGTCTGAGGGTCCGCTGTTGTGATGTCTGTGGGTAGGATAGGAGTAGTGGCTGGATCTGTGAATGTTATTGTGGTGTCTGCAGGTGTGTCAGGTGTGCTGTCAGTGATGCTGGGTGGTGGTGATGTCAGAGCAGGTTGTGACTGTTGCTGTGTGTACATCTGAATGATGCTTGTGTGTAGGCCCGTGATGTGTCCTGTGGTACTTATGTTTGTCTGAGCTACCCTTGGATGTTGAGGTAAATGAATGCCTGTCTGTTTGTGTGCTTTGGCTGGGTCTTGGAAGAGGAGTTTGCAATTGGATAAAATAAGGTGGAGGGGAGACAGTAGACAAAGTTTGACAGGCTGCCGTCAGTGTGAATGCCAGAGCCTGAAAGAATCTGTGTAGGCCACCCAGTGCACCCTGAATGCTCTCCAGAAATGCAGTCCCTGGATGTCATTCATGATGGTCGACTGAACCACAGAGATGGATCTCAGGAGGTCAATAGCCTCCTCACTGAGGGCAGCAGGGCTAACAGGAGCTGGGGCAGAGGTGCCTGCAGAAAAGAAGACATCCGTCCTCTTGGGTGAGTGGGCGCAGCCAACTGGATGGGGAGCTACAGGGAGGGCAGTAGAAGAAAGGGGGGTGGAAGACACAGATGGTGCTTGAGTGGTCCCAGATGGGTCCACCCCAGGTAGTGTCCACTGGAAGAGGATTTCAAAGATGATGAGGTGGATCCTGTCTCCCCCGTGGGACTCTCCTCACCCTACAGACCACTGGGTCCCTCAGTGTCAGTGCAATCATGACTTGAGGTCCCATGGCCAGCAGCTTTCCCACTCAGCTGTGCCCTGTCTCCGTCTGCTGATGCTGGAAAACAGAAAGAGAGGTAGGGTCATCACATTCTTGTCATACACTAACATCACTCTGTCACATCATTTACATTACATCTAGTTGTACTACACCCCCAGGTAGACCCAGGTTAGTGCCTACATCATGTCAGAACTAGATACAATCTACACCCCTACATTACAACAATTTCACACGCCAGCTAAGCCACCTATTGCATACCTACAATACCATCATATCAGTAGAGCTATCACACTAACAATTCAATGACAAACTGACGTGGCAACATGATTCTGGGTTCCTATCCATAGACAAATAGTCAACCAACAACCAAGCTATGTGGAATAGTGGTAACATTGATTTCCACATATCACATACACAAAATCTACACATGCTTACATTATTACCTGATGTAATGTACCAGGAAATGAACCTTGTCATATGCTAAACACAAGAAAACATGTTGCATACAAGCCAAAACCATTTCATGTGACAGAGTTCACAACCTTCACAATTGAAATTTACATACATGCAACTACTATATTTGGCATATCCAAATTTGGAGTATCATATAGTCTAAACATGTCACCAACTCATGTACCAATAGTGAAGTAGGAAAGGATGATACATACTTTGTTGACATACTCATCTTAGTCATTTTCACCTGTAAACAAAGTCTTGACCACTCATAGGGGCCTATTTAGCCCATAGCATTTACCCACAGACAACCACAGCTAGCAAAACTACTCCTTAAATTTAATGGACACCTGTCATGTGCATGAAGGCCACATACTGTACAACATGTTATGATGAGTGGCAACATCAATAGCCCAATGGTTGAGTGGCATCCACACTTCAGACATGAGTAGTCTCACATCTGTATAGGAATATGTCAATGACATCAAACCACATCTGAGGATACCATGATAGAGACACACAACTTGCCAAATGACTGACTACACATACCATTCCACCAACATGTGAATATGAACTAACACCTGCACCACAATGTAGTCTGTGCAAAAAATATGTTTCCATACTAAAAGCATTCAAAGCATATCCAAAATAGCAAAAGAAATTATGTCTATGATATATTACAATGTTTAGTTATGACAGAACCTTACAATGTACGCATGATGTTGGCAAAAAACAATGAATAATATAACTGTTCCTAGGATGTCTTCAGAAGGACACGCTGGGGTAGGTGATAGAGGAAGGGACTGACGCAGAAAGATTAGCGACAGTCCCAGGCTTGTACCTCCTAAGGAGCCCTTCCTACAGTTGGGGATGGGCGACCTATATGCGTTTAGTTGACCGGTTGGACAGTACGCTTCAATGTAAGTGACTGCAAAGTTTTGTTTGGTTTATTTGATGGAGACAGACCGCACTAGGTACTTTGTTCCCCGTGACACAGGAGAAGTTTCCTTGTTTTTGATGGTCCTGAAGAAGCGTCATAGGATCTGTTAGACCGCTAGATGCGAAACATGTTGACAAGTATTTAGGTGGCCACGAGATAGTTTCCCGTCCCCCACTATTCTAGAAAGTGTTTGAGCATTATCTCTCATCTTACCACTTTCGAGTTGTTTTTAATCTTGGTCTTATCCCCTTGTTGATTATTAAATTAGTGATTTTGATGGGGTACAGAACCAATTTTAATTCTCTCCTGTCTTGAGCTATTGCCTGCCTGTAGGTTCTATTTTTACACATTCCACCATGGCAGTGATTGTAAAAGATCTCCGGCAAAGAGCCACCTCACGGGGAGCCTGTCAGACATTGCAGCGCCGGTCTGACGAGGAGCACCCCGATGATGAAGCATGACATCCGAATGGATGTGTGAGGGCTCTTGCTCTTAAACCAGTGGGTTTCCCGCTCTCTTGTCAGGAACAGTGTATTCATTATTGTTTATCGTTACTTGGGGAGACTGTACACTGGACCTTTAATTCTCCCTGTCCCTCTCTTTGATGTTGATACCATAGGATGTCTTGACCTATTTAGCATGCCCACAACACAATGACTAAGGAAATAGCTGTGTAGCCACTTACCACCCAAAGAACATGTACATGGTAATAACATTCAGAGCGCTGAAATCAATGTATGTGTTACAATAGTAGTCTAGCAATGCCTCCATTTTTTCTAACATGTAGGATGGCCACTCAGATGTGACATTACAGGTACCAATGTACAGCCCTCACTTTCAAAATGGGTTCACCTCCTAACAGCTCTGAGTAAGTATCCAAGTATGGCATGCGAAATGTCATATGGACATCACAACCTCACATGAAGTTGTCACTCATCTGAAACCTCATGAAAAGTTTGTATGACTTAAGCTGGTCAAACTCTATGTTCCTCAAAAACATAGATCAAGGGGCATTGGAATGGACAGAGTGAACAACGTACCATCATGATATTGGGGTATGGATCTGTAGGTGGCAAGTTACAACCAGCAGGGTAAGTGAAGCAGTATAGTGGTACACATATGACACAGTCACATGTGAATCATCATATGCTTTTGTACAGGAGGGATAACATAGGAGATTAATATGAACCTATACACAATAGTATTTGCACACCTGTGCACATCTACGTGTTCCTTGGAAATCTTTGACCATTTGCACTTACCACATTGTCACAGCTTAGATTCTATCACTTCATACACTGACCTGGCACAGGGATGACATTGTGTTAAATCAGTATTTACCCCTGGTGGCTGCTGTGCTGCCCTCAAATGCCTATCTGACTCAGGTAGGCCACCGTCAATATGCGGGCCATTAGGAGGGTCAAGGTCTGATGGGCACCCCATCCTCCTTGGGAGGACATCCCCAGCAGGATCCCTGAGGTCTTCTAGGCCCGGCTTCACAGGTCCTCCCATTGCTTAATACAGTTGGTGCTCCGCTGGGTGTGGACTCCAAGGATCTGCACTTTATTGGCGATGGCACGCTAGATCCCCTTTTTCTGGAGGCGTTGGCCTGCATGGATGACACAGACAAGAGGAGAGGAGAAAGTAATGTCCATATGCACCATCCCAAAACAAGAAGGGTGAAATAAAAGTTAGTGCAAGTAACCATACATACACTCCCTCCAACTTCCCCTTCTATGTGGAATGACCATCTGCAGACAGGCCATGTGTGAAGTGAACTCAAGCATACAACATGCTTATTCAGTACCAGGTCTTGGCTAGAAACATATGACCAGACTACAAGCATGTCTTTAAACATGGTATAAGTACACAACTATTTCAAACACCACCTTTATTTATTAAGTGATACAGTTTTTCTGTGGGTCAGGGTAGATACATCACTCACTCCCTACTATGTATTAGGGGGTCAAAACTATCTAAGCACATGTGCATCTACCCACACATGACATCCCAATCCTTCATTCCACCACATTTCATCAACATCATCATACACTCAACATTTCATACGTTGGTATTGTAGTGCACTTACCTGCTCCTCTGGTGCACCATAGAGCTGTCCAAACAGGGGTAGGATCTCCTCCACAAGCTTGTCCAGCTCATTAGGTGAGAAGGCAGGGTCCCTATCACTTGTAGGACGTGGCACAATTGCTTCCAGAGGCAGTACAGAGCAGCTCAGGTTGTGGAGGTCTTGCTGGCAGCAGTGTCAGAAGTCAAGTGAGGAATGAAGTGTGTGATGGCGGTCACGTGTGCCACATACAGGACCGTCACCGCTGGAGGATGTCGCCATTGGCCCACGTCCGCTAAAGGCAGCATTGTGCTACAATGACAATGTTCACTGCAGTTGTGACCACCTACCACCGTGACGACATCTGCAGGCGGGTATACGTCACTTCCTGATATCCAGCACAGTAGGTCAGGCAGCTGCCATTTTGAGACTCATATATGTACGTTAAGGTTATGAAAATTGCGTCATTGATTAATATTCGTATTTACGATAATGTGTTAACTGCTGGATTAATGCAAACATGTAGCAATGTGCATGTAATATATATATGATGTGAAAATGATGTGTCCTGAGTTATATACATGTAACTGTATTGTCAGCAGAGTAATGACAATCTGAACATAGTATAGGTGCTCCAAATATGTTTCACATGCTTAGTAAGTTCATGTCATTTTTACAGTCAGTGACATGTTTCTCGATTCAAAGAACAAGCTAGGAGTTAGGGGATCTGATTACAGTATTGAGACAAATATTTCCTCTGTATGTGCTGAGTACAACTTTTTCACTGTTTCATCTGACCTGATGTAGCTTTATCTGTGACGAAGGTGTGATCTTACTTATGATGTTTAGATTGGGTCATACACATACATTGTGGTCTTCTTCCACATAGTTACCCTTGCATGAGAAGAGCAAGACAATACCTAGTGTACCATCCACTAGCAGACCTGCACACAATGGAGCAGCGACATGTAAACCAATTATACCGCCTGGATAGGCAGACAATCATGGATCTCTGTCGTCAGTTGAAGCCAGACCTGATGCCTGCCATTCGTAATCCCAATTGCATACCCCCCTTGTCCAAGTCATGTCAGTGCTACACTTCCTGGCCACTGGGTCCTTTCAAAATACAGTAGCCCTAACTTCAGGGATGTCTCAGCCCATGTTCAGTCTGGTTTTGAAGACTGTACTCTCTGCATTGTTGAAACACCTGGACAGCTACATCAGATTTCCCATACATGAGGATTTGACCCTTGTAAAGGCTGAATTTTATGTTTTGGGACACATTCCACATGTGGTTGGAGCCGTAGATGACACCCATCAAGCCTTGGTTCCCCCAAGTGCCAATGAACAGGTACATATGAAAAGGAACAGCTTCCACTCATCAACGTCCAAGTGGTCTCTTTGGCTGATCTCTACATTTCATAAGTTTGTGCAGAGTATCCTGGGTCAGTCCATGATTCCTTCATCATGCGGAACAGCAACGTCCCACTGTTAATGACATGACTATACATAGAGAGGAGCCAGGCTGGTTGGTAAGTCATATATGTCATGTGTGTCTGTACCTTTTATCTGCTACTATATATGTGGATGTCCAAGATTAATGTTTGGATTGTTGTAACCATACCTTACAGGGGACTCTGGCTACCCAAACCATCCTTGGTTGTCGACACCACGCCAGGTGAAGTATGCTTCAATGAGGGCCATGGAAGGACAAGGCGTGAAGTGGAGTGGACTTTTCGGGTCCTGAAGGCAAAATTCCACAGCATTGATAAGTCTGTAGGAGCCCTCCTCTACTCACCCAACAAGGTTTGTAAAATTGTTGTTGCCTGCTCCACAACTTCGCCATGAGATGTCATATACCATTCCTACCAGATGAGGAGGAGCCAGCAGATCCTGTGGGTGGAAATGCACATTTGCCAATTGAGGATGAGCAAGATGAGGATTAAGCTGGAGAAATCAGGACTGATCTCATCAATCACTACTTCAACTGACTCAAGGTATGTGATGTGATGTAATTAAAGTTATTCAGTGGGGTGTTGGTGAGGCTAGGAATGCCAGATCAAGCTCTTATTATGACCCTCAGATAGGTTATAAGTGACTCCAAAGCCCATGAGTCAGTTATACGTGTAGATTGTTACTTGTAGTTGTGTACAGAGCTGTTATGTACATTGTTTAATGTTTTCACAAGGCACAATCAAAGTCACATTTGTACATGGGATTTGGCAGTGTAATGTACATCTCAGTGTGGCCTATACCTTATCAGTCAATCAATCAGTATTTGTAAAGCATGGCTGCTCACCCGTGAGGGTCTCAAGGCCTTATATTTGTCAATTACAAACTGCATATTTACTGTTTGGCTCATCTTCATTTGGCAGTATCAGACAGTGTCAAAGCCAGATGGGATTTGTAGACTGACATGTGAAGTGAACATGGATTAAACCAGGTACTGGCTGGCATGAGGTTTGTGGTGTGTGAGTTCTATGACCAGAATGTCAGGAGAGTAGGATGGTATTGGTATTGTCCTTTTCAACACTAAAGACCTGTTTGTTATTGGAGGTGGGGCCAGTGGGGCCATGTGTGTGTTCATTTGTCCCTGACACATGTCTTAATGTGGTATCCAGACCCTCTAACATCACAGTGGTTTGTGTTGTATGTGAACTAACCTGTACATAACTGTCAGTGTGTTGCCACTTTGCAGAGCAATTTGCATGTGTCTGAAAACTAACATAGATGAGTGGCAAGCCTACAGATACCTGATAATGGTAAGTGGAAGGTTCCATGACTGGGGACATTAGTGCTGGCCTCTGTCTGTTTCATGGGCTATGGTCATTTGGGAGCTATGGTATGGGTATGTTATAAGGCTTTAGACAATGATACATTGAACCAATCTGTTTGCCTCATGGGATACTAAATTACTGACATGTCCCTAAATTCAGAAGTCTGTGGGTTGGTAGTGTATGACATCTATACTGAAACAGTGAAATTAGCAGCAGATTTTCACTATGTGGTCATCGGAATTCTCCAAATAAATATGTGGGAATGTACAATAAATGTGATTTATGTCAGGTGTATGATACATTGTCAATGCAATATTTATCCTGGTTATACAATACACGTGTAATGACCATGACAATTGTTTAACATGAGAGAGGAACGTTTTGATGCAAAACATGACAGTTGTATAAGGTTGAAAAATCACACTAACACGTATTCTGTGGTTAAGTGGTATTTATTCAGGAGTACACTGCAAATTGAGTGATAAGAAACAAAAATAACGCAAACTAAACAGAGAAGGGTTCAGTCATGGTGGATGAAATCATCAGGGTAGCTGCTACACCATTTGGAAACACAAGTTCATTGTCCTTGTACCATAGACAAATGGAGATAGGTTTCAAAAGAGTCAACAAGGTGAAAATGTTCTACACAAGGGGAACCTATCAGCACAAGTTAACTTCTTGACAGTGGGTTTTATCTTGGCATCTGCTCCTCCTGGATGTCTGGGTGGACATCCATATATTGGGGGGGTTCTTCTGCTACAGAGGGTGGGGTGTCTGAGGCATTCCCTTCCCCTGGCAGGGCCTTCATTCCACTAGCAGCAACAGATGTAGAAGGGCCTAATGTTTCATTGCTAGTGGAAGGGGCCTGATGCAGGGTACAAAACCTACTCAGGGTGGTATTCATGTCCCTCAGCACCCCAGCAATGGAAGCCAGGATGGCATTTTGGGCCTGCCACTGCTGCATGGCTTCCTGGTGGTTGTCCCTCTGCAGCTGTCTAATCTCCCCCATCATGGTCAGTAACTGGCCCATCATGCCTTGGGAATGTTGGTAGGCTCCCAAGACTTGGGAGATAGGGTCCTGGTCAGTTGTGTCCCTTGGAGCCCCCGACCTCTGGCCTACACCGTCTCTCCCATGCACCCTACCCCCACGTACCTTTGCCCCTGGCATAGTGTGCTCACTCGACTGGTGGTAGGACCATCCTTGTCAGGGATGACAACAGGAGTCTCCGGGACCTGTACTGGAGGGTACATGATGGAAGACACTGTCCTTGGGACACAGGTTTAGCGGCCAATGGTTGCCTGTGATGTGGATACAACAGGGCTGGGAGGAGTCAATGTGGGCAGGGTGAGGCTCACAGTTGGGGACTGACCAGATGTCCCTGATGGGCCAGCTTCGTCCTCAGTGTCCACACATCCAGGAGTGTTTGCCTCACTGGGGCCTTCATCCAGAGGTGTAGTGTCAGTCTCTGGTGTCCTCTCCGTGTTGAGAAAGGCAAGTTTACCTGTTGGAGAAGTGGAACACTTAAAGTGATGCAACAAGTGATGTTTAACTTTGACAACTAGACATGCTATGTGACATGCACACACTGCCTTTACATGATCCCCTGACATGACAATGACAGCTGCTTCCAAATCTTGGTTAGAGCAATGTGGGACACGGAGATTTGCAATTGCATACACCATGCTCCAAGCTTTTGGAGTATGTAGGTGTTTAGATGACTGCTGATACCCTCATATCTTATCTGAGTGAACACATGACTGTACATTTCTCTCCTAGTAAGGTGTGTGGCATCATTGATTCAACTGACAGCTGGACAATGCACAATGGTGACAGAGCTGGCAAACAGTATGGGAGTTATCATGTGACCTGGGCCTCTGTCTGGATGTACTGCAAGTACATCCAGTTTCCCATCAAGTCTCCCTACCCCACAGGTGAGTATATGACTTTGTTAGGAAGGGTTTCTCAAAGGTCAGTTTGGTAGGGGACACAGCTGTATGTGTGTTTTGCTTGTAATAGTGCTGGTAGTGGGCCATAGCAATGTTGTCATTGCCATGGACTGTAAAACAGTGGTGCATTCAGGAGGGGTTGTCTGATTGTTAGTTTCACATGCAAGACATTTTAAAATGTAGTACACTGTTCTGGTTTTCTTACAGGTGGAACAGTGCCTGCTGGGAGTTGTAGTGGTGTCAGTGCCTGTACTTCACATGCCATACACAAACACTCTGGCCGCAGGTGAGTTTAGTTGACATGTGGCATGCCAGAGAGGGGTATTTAGACATTTGAACACCGGGATGGTGGGTAGTTAGTTCATTGAGTTGGAGAAAGATAATTAGTGAGCATGGAAGACAAAACGTTTTGGTGACATGAATGGTGTAGTGGCTTACCAGACTCCACTCCCCCAGGTATTCCTGTCAGGCCCTCAGGATGCAGGATGTCCAAAACCTTCTCCTCCCATGATGTGAAAGTAGGGGGAGGAGGTGGGGACCCACTGCCAGTCTTGCGGACCACCAGCTGGTGCCTGGCAGCCATGGAAAATACCTCCCCCCTGAGGTTGTTCCATCTCTTCCTGGGGTCCTCCCTTGTGCGTGGGTAACTGCCTACAGAATTCACCCTGTCGACTATCCTTTGCCACAACTTAGTTTTCATGGCTATTGATGTTTGCTGGATCTGTGCTCCAAAAAGGTATGGCTCTACTCTGACAATTTCATCCTCTGTGACACTCAACTCATCATCAGTGAAACATGGATGTTTTTGAGAGGACATGGTAGTGGTGGAAGAGACTGTGAGGTCGTGAAAAATGGGGTAAACAACTTTTAGTGATGAGGTGTGGGTGGTGTGCTGTGAGTGGTTGAAGGTTGTTGTGTATTGTGTGGGATACTAAATTGTGTGTTGTGTAGTTTTTGCAGGTGTGGGATGAGGGCTGTGTGAAATGTGTAGGGGTGTCTATTGTTTGTTTTGCTAAATCTTATTTTTTTGGCTAGTCTCTGGCTGTGGGTGGCATTCTGGTTGCAAAGGATTGTGGGTTGTGTAGGGGTGTCTTATGTAGTGCAGTGTGTAGGTGTGTCGGGTGTGTGGATGTGTGTCAGGTGTGAAGCATTCAAACTATCCAATGTGGTGTGGTGTTCCAACCGATGTGATTTCAGACCGCCACGGTTCACACCACCAATGGTTTTCTGCCATGGAAGAACTGCACTTGTGATTTGTGGATCGTAATATGATTGAAGGCTTTTTGGCGGGCTGGCGGTGCTGGTGGTCGAACCGCCTCTTTTCCATCCTCCAGTGTCCTGGCGGTTTTGGAAATGTGGCTGTTTTTTGGCAGCCGAACTTTGTAACTGTTAATGCGGCGGTCGGATTAACACCAACATGGTGGTCGATTGGTGGCCGCCACCGCTCCTGTCTTCCTATCAGACCAAACCCGTAATGAGGCCCTTAGTGTCTTCTGAGATTGATATAATTCAGAATGACATGTCCCTTTTACAACATGGGCAAAGTCAGCTGCGTTCCATCATGCAGTTGGGTTGGACGTTACAGATACTGAAAAATGGCCACGTCCCATGGAAACACATTAACAGTAGTGACTTGTTTGCTGCTTTTAATTTGTCCAGGAAACAACAGATAATGGCTAAAAAGGAAGCAAGAAACCATGCTCAATATTGAAAAGTTGGAAAAGCTGCCTTTCACAGTAGTGGAAAGTCCTTCAACAGTATGGCTCATACATGGCATTATAAATCTGCCAATTTCCACATTTCATTTCACAAAATGTTTGAAACATTTTGCTGTGGGCAGATACGAGTGGCTAGGAGATAGCTATATTAAAGAAGAATGGGAGTTGGCTTTCGAGTTCAAATGTCTGAAGAGCGAAACAAAGGTCTTTCTGAACCGAAGCAAATGTTTGACTACTGTTAGTCATTCGATGATCTGCAAACAGGTGTCACTTCATGGTTTCTGCAATGGGGTGGGTCATGAAATTGGCATGCTTTATGAAGGGTACCCCAGTCCCTTTGGCTCTTCCATCATTTCATATACATTTGAATGGAAGTTATTTGGTCCTGAGCGATCACAGCTGCTGTGGAGTGAGACCAGGAATTGTCTACGCAATTTCCGTCTCTCAGATTGTAACTTGTTGTGGACATGTTTTATTCCCTCCACACAAGAGATAAGAGTAGCAGAAATGTGGCCTCACATTGATACTACTAATGTAAATTATGACAAGCTGAGCAGACTAAAGGCGCTACTGTTCCAAAAACAAATGTCGTTGACATCGGCCAGAGAGATGTATGCTCTCCAGATAGCGAGAGCAACAGCCAAGATGCAATCCCTCTTAAATACCAACTTATACAAGCACTTTGAAGAGCTGGCCTTCAGAATATTCAACACCTCGAGCACTGTGGGCATTGTACACTTCTTTAAGGCTGTTGGGTCTGGATTCATTTCTGTCTTCTAGGCTGTTTTTGGAGTCATTCTATTAGCTATCCATTCACTCTTTTCAAGTGTGTTTTTGGCGTTCCAGTGACTTTGGCACTGATTGCTGGGATACTGAGGTCCTAATACGCAGTGGTTGTACTTTCTCAACTAAGCAGAGTGATGGAGCTACTACCACCAGCCGAGCTGTGCCATGATCGCATGGTACACTTCTTTGGTGCTCCATTGCTGGAGGAATTGGATCATGATTGATTATTGTCATTCCGACCAGTCCCGTGGTGCGTACAACCTTTCCTTCATTGCACCTGCAACCTCTTTCAGTGTTTTCCTTTGGTGTCTTGCTATTCAACCAGTGTCTCCTGTGGACAAGGAACTGCTGATGTTCCCGATGAGGGTTCATTCACGGTCGTGCCCCATGAGACTGAGGTTGATTCGCAAGGCCACTTGTGAGCCACCGCTGGTTAACTATTTGACTCCTTCGACATCAGGCACTATGGATGGTGCTGCCTATGCTGGTGATCCTGCGTTTGAGGCCTCTGCGCACTTCTGCTGCCAATCCTGCAATCGATTAGACATCTGACGATGCGGAGTCATTCCTGAATGCGCTCCCATTCAATGTCTTCAGATACATTCTTCAAGCTCCTGATTATTGTTAAATGATTTGACCATTGGCCTTGACATTTTGGCCCTCATTACAACCCTGGCGGTCGGTGTTAAAGCAGCGGTAACACCGCCAACAGGCCGGCGGTAAAAAAAATGAGATCACGACCACGGCGGAAACTGCCAACATAGACAGCCACTTTAACAATCCGACTGCCACGGCGGTAGCAACAAACACTGCGGCGGTCACCGCCAACAGACAGCCAGAAGACAATGTACCACCCACCCTATTATGAGAGGCCAATCCGCCAGCTTTTCCGGGGCGTTACCAACACCATCAAAAGCACAGCGGAAACAGTACATCGAAGGGGAACTACTCACCTTTGGACACTCCACTAAGAACGAGGACACCATGGAGCCCGAATTGCAGATCCTTCCCATATTGGTGTATCTTTTTATACACCACGAAGTAGAAAGAAGGTGGCGGCGACGATGGTGGGTACTGCACCTAGCACACAGGGGAGGGGAGGAGGGAAAAGAGAGTGACACACACATGCGGCACGCAATACCCCAACCCCCCACCCTCACCCACAACAACATACACACAAACACATCCAACAACAATACTGATACACCCCGTCACCACCTGGAAGAACGCAAGGACAAAAGGAAATGAGTCTAACCAGTGTTATATTGGAACATTCAGATATGGCAAGAGAAAATCAAATAACAGTATATACAAAAGTTCACATTATATACACAAGGCTGTACACTGTCCCTTGTAAATGTCCGTGGACCAGTGGTCCAAGAAATCATGGGTGAAGCCCACACATGACACTTGCCTCAAAACGGAGAGAACACTGCAGGGGCATCAGGTCGAAAAAAACACAGGCACCTCTGGGGGAAGGAGACGGGGGGCACCTCAGCCGGAAGAGGGTACGACGCCACTGCCCCTCGAGGGGCCTCCATGCCCACTGCTTGGTCCTGGGGAGTGCAAAGCCACAGTCTCTCAAGTGGGTGGATTGCCCACTGCTTGGTCCTGTGGAGTGCAAAGACACAGTCTCTCAACTGGGTGGATTGCCCACTGCTTGGTCCTGGGGAGTGCAAAGCCACAGTCTCTCAAGTCGGTGACATGTTCCTCTGGTACCAGAGGGGCCATTGTGCCCAGAGTGCTTGATCCTGCCAAGGATTGTGGGAGTGGATGCATCTATCCACTGGTTCTGGAGGGGGCATTGTGCCCATAGTGCTTGATCCTGCCAAGGATAGGGGGAGTGGATGCATCTATCCACTGGTTCTGGAGGGGGCATTGTGCCCAGAGTGCTTGATCCTGCCAAGGATAGGGGGAGTGGATGCATCTATCCACTGGTTCTGGAGGGGGCATTGTGCCCAGAGTGCTTGATCCTGCCAAGGATTGTGGGAGTGGATGCATCTATCCACTGGTTGTGGAGGGGGCATTGTGCACAGAGTGCTTGATCCTGCCAAAGATAGGGGGAGTGGATACATCTATCCACTGGTTCTGGAGGGGGCATTGTGCCCAGTGATGCTGCACCTGGGGTGTGGCAGTTACCCTCCTGTCACCTGGGTGTCTGACCCACAAGATGTACATGGAACAGGTAGCATGATACTCCATGGAGGCAGAGCCACCCTCCATCCTGCGGCTACTTAGGCTGCCAACTGCTGCTCGTGCCAGTGCTGGTGGTGGTGCCTCAAGTGGGTGTCCAGGGTCCAGGACGCCACCTGCAGCCTCCGACGGATGACCACAGGTGATGCTGCTGAAACCCGATATAGTGGTACCGGCTGGGCAGGTGGCGGTGCAGATGGTGGTGCAGGTGGTGGTGGCTGCGGCGGTGGCTGCGGCGGAGATGCTGCCGGTGCTGGCCGTGGTGCAGGTGTCTGTTGTGTTGGAGGGAGACACCATACCGTCTCCGGCAGGCTCGGATGGCTGGTCCTTGGGGAGGATGCTGCAGACTGACGTTGTGGCAGCGGCAGTGCAGGTGGCGGTCGTTGCAGCGGTGCAGGTGGCAGTCGTTGCGGCGGTGGTTACTGTGGTACTGGTCGCTGGCATTCCTGAGGAAATGGTGTTCACCAGCCCCTCACCAGAAGGCATCATGCCCTGAGTTGACTTGCTCTTTTTCTTGTGTCCCTTCCCCACCTTGGCAGTCGCTCCTGGGACCGTGGCACTGTCCTCTCTGTGTTTGGATGAGGCCTTGCTGGGTGGGTGGTGCGACTTTCCCCTTCTGGAATCCGGCCCCTTTTTTACCCTGGCAGGTGGCGGGATCGGTGGTCCTTCACATCTGTAGGTGGCACACTGGCGCCTCTGACGGGTGCCCCCATTGCTCCACCCGGACTTGCACAGTTCACAGCAGATGCAGGTGTGGTGGCTGAGGTGCTGGGCTGGGATCTAGACATCCTGGCCCTAGGGGATGGATGGGGTGGGGGAGGTGTAGGGAAGAGGTTAAAGTTAGCTAGGAAACGTTTTTTAGACACACTGGGATGGGAAGATGGAGGGGTGTGGGAGTGGGGGAAGAGGTAATGGTTGTAGGAGGTGTACGTCTGCTGAGTTTGGGTGAAGGTGCATGGGCTGGAAGCTGTTGTGAGGTGGATGGCTGTTGAGTGGGTGTGTGCCTGCGTTTGTGTAATTTGGGAGGAGGGTTCACAGACACACTGGGAGGGGACACAGGGGACGGTTGAATGGTAGTGGGGGTTGTGATTGCACGTGAGCGGTGTGTTGTGATGGGCGTGCTGGTGATGGAGGCAGTGGCTGGTGATGTAGTGCATGCAGGTGTGAGTGGATATGACACTAGGAGGGAGGTGGAGGGCGTGGAGGAGGGGGACACAGTGGAGGAAGTGGATATTGGTATGTGTGCATGGGTATGGTGCTTGTGTGAGTGCCTGTGTGATGTGTGGTGCTTATGTTTTCCTGAGCCACTTTTGTCTATTGATGTGAGTGCATGCTGGTCTGAAGGTGTGCTTGGGATAGGCTGAGGTAGAGGGGATTGGGTCTGGGTAGTGGAAGTTGGAGGGGGGAGGCTGGACACGGACAATGGCTGTCATCAGTTCTGAGGCCAGAGCCTCAAATGCTTTCTGTTGGGCCGCAACACCAGAATGAATGCCCTCCAGGTATGCATTTGTTTGCTGCAAATGCCTCTCCACACCCTGGATGGCATTCAGAATGGATGACTTCCCAACAGTGAGGGATCTCAGGAGGTCAATAGCCTCCTCCCTGAGGGCAGCAGGGCTGACTGGGGCAGGGCCTGAGGTGCCTGGGATGAAGAAAATGCCCACCCTCCTGGGTGAGCGGGCAAGGGAAACACACTGAGGGGCTTCTGGGAGGGTGGTGCTTGTAGGGGGGGTGGCGGCTGTACCTGTAGTTGGGGTGGGCACAGATGTGTCCGCCACCGCCAGGGAGCTTCCATCAGAGGAGGAGTTACTGTCGCTGGTATCCCCTCCTGTCCCCGTCGTGGAGCTCCCCTCGCCCTCCGTCCCACTGGTGCCTTCACACTCCGTGGATTCACCCTCATGGGCCATGTGGGATGCAGCTCCCTCTGTCGCCGGTGCCTCTGCTCCTCCGCCAGATGATGCTAATGTACACAAGGACAGGGCGACAAAACAAGAAGGGGAGAAAGACAGAGGACACACATGGTCAATGCCAGCAACACCTCTACTGTTGGCGGACACAGCACACACTGAGCTGCCCTATGCACTAGGCCTTGCCCAACCACTCACTATGGTAGTCACCAGCCCATGGGGTACGAAGCCTAACGCCAGCACATGCACACCTGACACCCACAGGACCCTGCACACTAGTAGCTGCCCAAATATATCATTGAAGTAGGGTTGCTTCTGAGCCTGCAAACAAGGGACATATCCTGGCATGACCGCCCTGGCCTAGGGGCACATACAGCCCACACCCCCCATCCAGCTAGTTCCTAAACCGCGCAGACTCAGCTTTATGACACTGTACTCACCCCCTTGTGGCTGCTGTGATGCCCTCAAGCACCCATCCAACTCCTGATATGCCACCACCAGGATGCGGAACATCAGGGGGGTCATGGTGCGACGGCATCCCTTACACATTGGGAGGCCGGCCCCAGCTTGGCTTCCACCGTCTTCTTGCTCCAGTGGCGCAGGCCCTCCCATCTCTTGCGGCAGTGGGTGCTCCATCTGTGATAGTCCCCCAGGGTCCGCACTTCCTTGGCGATGGCACGCCAAATACCCTTCTTCTGGTGGGCGCTGACCTAGATGGAAGGTACAGGAGGAAAGGAAATTACTCACCCATCTGGACCGTCATACTCATTGCCCACCAGTTCCCACCCATGCCCTGACGCACATGCACTGACCATCCTCACATGCAGCACTCAGCCCACCACCCCAACATATGCCTTACATCCACACCACTCCAAACAGGCATTTTCCACGCATCATGCTCACAGTGTACTCACCTGTTTGTCTGGAGGACCGTAGAGTAGCGGATACTGGGGAGGACACCATCCACCAGTTTCTCCAACTCCTCCACATTGAAGGCAGGGGCCCTTTACCCACACACTGTAGCTATTGTCGCTTCCAGACTCAGGTCACAGCAGCACTTGCAGTGTAGGTCCTCTCCTGTTGATGGTCAGGTATAAGTGAGTGAAGAGATAGAAAATGGCGGTCACGTCCGCGGCGGTGCATACCGTCTCCGCCGGCGTACATCGCCATTGGCTCCTGGAACCCATAGGGCCCAATGATAACCAATGCAGAGTTGCGCGGCGTTCTTCGACCGCCTACTGCGACTCTGCACAACGCCAGTGCAGTTACCTAATTTCCCCTTGTCCCTCCTCACAAGTCAGGCAGCTGCCATTTCAGGGGTGTACATGGCATGGCACCTAACTGCGTCACAGCACATATTGGCACTTATTCAGACTCTCGATTTCACACACGGATTCTCTAACATTACTTCAGACACAGTTGTGCTACCTATGTGGTAAATGAACCTCTGCTCACCGTTCTCCTCCATAGGATACAACTGCTGGGGCAGATGATGAGATGGTGGCATCCTCCGGTGTACAGACTCCTGGTGGACCTGTTGACAATGGAAGATAGACACATCATAATCACATACAGACTTGATCCTGCCACAATCCAAGAACTGTGTGCCCAATTGGAGCCAGACCTGATCTCAGCTATCCGCCAACCCACAGGTATCCCCCTTCTAATGCAGGTCCTGTCAGTGCTCCATTTCCTGGCAAGTGGCCCCTTCCAAACTACAGTGGCCATAGGATCTGGGATGTTGCAGCCAATGTTTTCTAACGTGTTGAGCAGGGTGTTGTCTGCCCTGCTGAAACACATGCGCAGCTACATCGTTTTCCCCCAGGTGGATGATTTGACCACAGTGAAAGCTGACATCTATGCACTGGGACATATCCCCAACATCATTGGTGCCATTGATGGTACACATGTGGCATCTGTCCCCCCGCAGAAATGAACAATTGTACAGAAATAGAAAAAGCTACCATTCGATGAATGTGCAAATGGTGTGTTTGGTGGACCAGTACATCTCCCATGTGAATGCCAAGTATCCTGGCTCTGTGCATGACGCCTATATCTTGAGGAATAGAAGTATCCTTTATGTGATGGGCCAACTCCAGAGGCACCGGGTGTGGCTAATAGGTGAGCCCAAGGTCCCCACACAGTATGATTAGGTGTCTGGGTATGGGGTAATCCCTGAGGGTTAGTGTGTGTCTAACAGGTATTCCTTCGAAATTTGCAGGTGACTCTGGTTACCCCAACCTCTCATGGCTACTGACCCCAGTGAGGAATGCCAGGGCAAGGGCAGAGGAATGCTACAATGAGGCACATGGGCGAACTAGGCGTATTATTGAGAGGACGTTCGGCCTCCTGAAGGCCAGATTCCGGTGCCTCCATCTAACAGGTGGCTTCCTGTCCTACTCACCGAAGAAGGTGTGCCAGATCATCATGGCATGACCTGGCATTGCTAGACAGTGCTTTTTCAGTACCTGCAGCCCGGACCTGGTACTTGGATTCAAGATTTCGTTTTGCACAGACAGTTGCTTCCCTTAGAGCTTTGCTTTTTAATCTGTTCTTTGTATTGGCATTTTAATTCAACAAGACAATCAAGCTTTATTGTAAAACCAAATTATATAATTTTTTATCTGGTATTCATCAAGCATCCCCATAGTCTTTGTGTCTACCATCATACATTATTAGATGTAATTCATTCAGAAATTCTTCAAAGTGCATTTTTGTATGTCTCATTTACAATAGATATTTAGCTCTCCAGATGTCAATTACTTATTTTCCCCTTTGTACTAGACCAAGTTATCCTAAAGCTTACCATACATTTGGTGGACCTCCATGTATCAGTTTTTCCAGGATGCAGCAAGTATCTAAGCTGGCTTTCCAAACAATTTCTGAGGTATATCTCTTTTGCAGATAGCTTACCCTAACCATATGAAAATCTCTTTGGTGTGTGTAAAACCCTCATCATCTACCACATTCAGCAGTACCATTTTCGGGCTTAACCCAAAATCATCTTTAACATGTCTTGCACAGCATTCCAGAAGGTGTGAATAACTCCTCATAAGATGAGGAACGTGTGAGAAAATCGCACACCTCTGTTCTGCACCCAAGGCAAGTTAGGTCTCAGCTTTCTGTCTAAATATTTAAACTGAATCAGGCGATAGTGAGTTGACTTTACTGATTCTCTTGGGCCATCAACACAAAGGTCCACTCCACCTTCTCAATCAACCCCAGGTCTCCCTCCTATTCTCCTCTTAACTTAGGAAAGGTATCAAGAGTAATAACAATAAAAAATCTATAAAATATTGATATCTGACTACGGTGAGGTAAACAATACATGGTAAGTCAGGCCTCTAATGGGTTATTTTCTAATACTTGCATGTGCAGTGGTATATATTGATTACTATATGCAAAAAAGTGATGGATGGAATGCTTGAATTAATCTCAGCAACTGGTAATTACTCAGACCTCATCCCAGTCCATCGTTATTTTGTACACCATGCCACCTCAGTTGCCTCCTCTATTGCAATGCAAGCACTCCTTCAAAGGCACAGTGATGACACAAAACACACCAATAGCATGTAATGAGAGAGTTATACTCTTCTGGGGAAAGCCACCTCTGTATTATGGGTGGGCCGAACTCACAGAGTTACATTCCGTGGATTTTCGCAGAGTGACATAAAACCTCAGCGAGATTCTGAGGAGTTCTGCAAACGGGTAGAAAATATGCATGTCACACTGCAATTTAGTGCTGGTAGTGCAAGCTGTGCTGAAAAATCAGCGCAAACTGCACTATGAGGTATGTAAGAGCATGCTCCATTTGAGTTGATTTTGCTGCCTTTTGAGTAGAAAATGTACTCTAGTGGCAGCAAATCTACTCGAGAAACAGCCCCTGCCTGCGACTTGCGAACACTATCATTAGAAAATGGTGCTAGAGGATGCCAAATCTCGCCCACATTTCTGGAGCCTCAAAGGAAAAAATTCTGTCACTCAGCAATTGGCGCAATTTGGCCAAAACTCAACATTACAAAAGTAATGTGGAGTTGCAAAATTCCATTAATTTAGTGGGCTGAATGAAACATTCCGGCCACCTGTACTCTGTTTATCGTTATCTATTTGTTAAAATAGATCATGCACACAGGTGTGCTGCCAAGCTGGGCCTAAAAGATCTTGGCACAATTACAATCTGCAGTAACATTTAGCTTCAATATTTTGTTAGGCTTCCTGCTTTCAGTTTCTCTTTGTTGTGAATTTCAGTAGGGATTTTAAGGTGTTTTCCAGTCGTTTCAAAAATTTTAAAACTCAGCGGCTATCAGTGTTGACTCTTTTTTTGCCCTGTAAAAAAATCACAGGGATGGTGTTTTTCCAGGGCTCATAAAGAAATTTACTCATGCTTTCTCTCTTTTGTTCCTATTGTCAATTTTCCTATGTTCTTTGTATCCTTTTGTTGAACTTGCTGTTTGTTATTATTTCCACCTCTGCGCCTCTCTCATTTCTCAACACTCAAACTCCTCTTTCTAGCAGTCCAGTCTTACTACATGTCAATGATGTGCATGGATGGATGTGAGAAATTGGATTATTGGTTTAGCCCGGGTGAACCACAAAAGTCACTGAATTAACCTGTGCGTAACCCTTAATCACGGCCCCCTGATAGACATCCGTAAAAAAAAAAAAATTGCCCAGAGATTTTCATTTTTGGTTTGTGTTTTGGATCATTAGAGAAGTAATTTAGCTTGGGTAGACATTGCTGATCCGGGCCGACTTTTTATGGACGACATTTTTAAAAATAGCAGATGTGTTGGAGTGATGATGTAATATTTCCTGAACCATGAGACCTATATACTTCATTTTTGTGTTAAAATATTGGTTTGGGGGGTCAAATAGTCTAATAGAGACAGAAAATAACACCTCTGAACAACCTTTTCACCATTTTCCAAATTTGCAGCTATAATAGAGGAATTAGAGACATATGTAGAAATGAGATAAATAATAATGGTTTTTAATCCTTTAATACACTAAACAATGTTCATGGTCTGAAAATGATTTTTTTTATCACTCCTATTTGAGGTTGAACATATGAGAAGAGTATATCAACAGGGACATCTTTTTGTAGCACATGTTTTGCAAGTACGTGTAGGTGTAAGTTCTGTGGGTAGAGGCTTTAGAAATTTTGTAGGGTTTACCACCCCATCAATCTCTTCCCAACCAAATTCACACATATCTTTCTCTACATACGTATGATCCAAAACATTTACACATCTTCTGATCTAGTAGAATGCTCTTTAAATGTGACTGCGCACAGAATATGATGTCGGTGAATGGTCACTTAGCGGGACATATCTCTTCAACTCACTGTACCAAAGATCATCAAAGGAGTGACAGTCAGACTCATTTTCCACACTTGCACAAGGTATTTTTCTACATCTTTAAAGTCACATTCTTCTTCTTTCTCAGCAGTTCCTTTTAGAAACTTTACAGGTTCAGCTGTTAAAGCTCCAAGCTTTGTTCCATTCTGCTCATAGTGTCATCACCCGTAAGAATATGTGTCTTG
The DNA here is from genome assembly GCF_031143425.1 of Pleurodeles waltl. Taxonomy (NCBI): domain Eukaryota; kingdom Metazoa; phylum Chordata; class Amphibia; order Caudata; family Salamandridae; genus Pleurodeles; species Pleurodeles waltl. Next base: position 614,907,817 of record NC_090438.1, read on the forward strand.
ATAAGAACACTGCGCATCTCTGGGTCAAGTTTTGTATACAGAATGTGAAGCAGGATTAAGTGAATTCTCACCTGTTCCATAAAGTATCCATAACTCTTGACAATTCTTGACTTAGGAACATTGCAGCAAACCTAAGTAGCACAATAATAACATCTGTGTCATTTGAGAGTATAACGGCTCAGTTGGAACCATTTCAAACAGCCCACTCATCATGTGGCACAACACGAAGGTCAGCTTCCTCCAATTTGCTGTTAAGTTCTTGAACAATATGTCCCATACCTTTTGAACATATAACTGCAGGCACCAACACTTCATTGACAATCATTCTACTTACAATAATTAGAAATTCAGTGCTTAGTGAGCATCAGCAATGTTTTAGCAAGTTAACATCTCGGAGTTCATCATGTTGATGACCAGAATTTATCAAGTTGCACAGGTATAGGTGTTGAATTTTTGAGACAGGCAAGGTCAATTGTTCCACTCGTAGACATTCGTCTGATTCTTTCACATTCTTTGACAGAGAGTTCATGATAACTGCCAAAGACAATGTGCAATTTTTGCAAGGTGCACACTGACTTTGATATCTGTAAAACAGTCTGAATGACCTCTCTGAAGTTTTGCATGGATGAAGTCTTGACCATTCACAATTGTGACATATAGTCCACAACAACAGCAGTTTTCAATGAGCACACCTTTTTTAATTTAAATTCTTCAGGTGAAAGGTTTTTTTCGAGTTCTTGTACGAGTTTGTGCTTCACTGGTTTAGTTGCAGCATCTCCATCAAATAATGTGTTTGTTGGAAGAAGATCATGCAACATAATGTTCTTGATAAATTCACCCCTTTATTTTGCTGCATCCATCTATGTGCTTGCAAAAGCTGTTTTTTGTTTCTTCTTTTGTAGTGGCTGGTTGGACGAAACTCTTACTACAGCATTTAAACCAAGGAAGGTTAACTTTAGTGATTATGTCAGACGGCTTTTTCTCTTTCAGTACAAACCTCTCTTGCTTTAGCTCTGCATATAGATTTGATCCATGTTCCAGGACATTTATTAGACATGTCTTTATATCACTATCCACATGTTGTTTGGTCATAAAGTTGTGTAGTCACATAGGCCCAGTCATTTCAAAAGGGTTTCCTTGCTGCTGCATGAAATGAAGGCGGCGGTCATCATGTTTATTAAAATGTTCCCCTCGCTTTCCTACGAGTTTGTGGGGAGGAGCAGTTTCTTGATGGTGCATTAATTTGAAATTTGTCATCTCTCTGAAATCATTGGAAATAGAAAGGACTTCATGGTAAACTAGCTGCCATTGAGCAACATATTCACTTTTATATTTCTGACCAACATTTCCCTTGGAGCTTTTCTCTGGATCATCTGTTCCAGTTTCATATCTAGAGCCACAGCATTGAAACGCCCCCCTCTGTCTTTCACCACAAAGTGTCTTTGAATGAATTTTCTGTAGAGGTATAAAATTTCCAATTCTAGATTCTTCACTTTTTCCAAATACCACGGCCCATTTCTCAGGTAGTTTATACAATCAAATTCACGAAATCTGTTATTGTACAGTCTTACCAGAAAAATCTTAATTTCATTAATATGGATCAATACAGTTTCATCAATGTTGAGTACTATATCTCTGATCTTACTGAGTGTGAACCCGTAGCCAGCGGTCAAGAGTGGCTTTAAAACTTAATTTGCTTTTTCAAAGAATACAAACTTAACTGAAGGCTGGTGGTTGCATTGCTGCTGGGCACTCATTGTACATTCATATTTTTTAATGTATGCACACATGCAGTTCGATTGGGCATGCAAAACTGCTGCAAATACATTCACGCCATTGTTTAGATATGGTATTTAGCTAAAAATGTCATCTTGGGAGAAACTAGCTGCAAATAAAAACATGTTTGTCCTTTGAGACTCGCAGACTCTGTACTTCGTTCTTTCGTCAGTCCCTTTGTCTCTTGTTCTGGCTAGACCACAGATAACTCATTGAAGATCCTCTGATTTCTGATCAGTTGTTGGAGTTGAGGAGGGGTAGCCATCAATCTTCTAAGTGGATGTGCATTGGGTTTTGTTGTCATCATTTTCTCAGAACACTGTGATTCTTGTTGTGAATCACTGGTTTCTGCTATTGTTTGACATTTATTTCTTTTGCATACGACTTGCAGCACTTGTTGGAACAATACAATATTTGATCCTCTTCATCCATCAGTTTCAATCTTTTGTGAATTTCATCTTGCCGTATTTCTGCAGCACCTTGAACTCTCTTCGAGTCTTTGAAATATCCCCCACTTCAAAGGCCCAACTGGGTATAAGTACTGGACCTCTGACACCATCAACTCAGTACACTTCTGGACATGTGACTGTTCTGCAAGGAAGAAGTATTCCTTTGCTGCTGAAGGACTGCCACTCTGCTGGACTGCTGCTTTGCAGTACTCTGCCATGCTATGCTGCCTGCTGTCCCGTGTCAGGGTGAGAAGGACTGGACATGCATAACTTGAACCAAGAGTGACTCCAAGGACCAGCTGACTGATCTCCTGATCTGAACTCTCAGGGACATAAAAGACTTCCAGCCAACCTGCTTCTACACCTCGACTCGGCCATCTGTGAGCCAGCCCTGCCAAGTGATTCCATACCAATCCTGGACCCTTAGAAGTGGGCCTAAGGGGTTTCCTCCAGCAGAACCAATGCATCGCTGCTGTAGCATGGACAGAACTGGTGCATCACCTTCAGAACCAGCAATGACGCATTTTCTTCAGTGGAAGGTCTATGCATCTGTGTCAGTGACAGCCTTGATGACAACGCTGAACTCCACATTGCAGCCACTGTGCTTATTGAAATCAGCGCATTTCCTTGATGTCGATATAGCCGGCACTCACACCCGAACTCCGTTGTATCTCAGAACCGATGCATCGCCACAGCTGCGTGAGGAACTTAAACGCATCTTCTCAACTGTACGGGGAAAATCAACACATCTCCTTGATGTCATTTTTCGAAACAAACGCCGTGCTCCCACACAAGGCTTTTAAGGTACTTTGGTTTAGCAGACCCAATGAGGTCCCTGTAGCCGGCCCATGCCTTATTGAGGTCTACCTGAACTTTTGACTTTACCCCAGTCTAGCATGACCGGATATCCCCGGTTGACGCTTCTTGCTTCTAAGTGCTATTTCACAGTTTATTCTTTAAAAAATCATATCTTAGGTTCTACTAATTGGATTTTTGTCATTTTGGTCTTGTTTCGCTCTATTTTTCTAACCTTGTGTGGATTATATTTATAAGGTGTTTTTACTTTTTAACTGTTTGAAGTGTTGCACAAATACTTTACACACTGCCTTTAAGTGAAATATGACTGCTCTGTGCCAAACTATCAGAGGATGAGCAAAGGTTAATTTAGGGCTTGCCTGATGATTGCCTTGACTGGGATTGTGGTTGCTGCACCTATAGGACTGATAGCCCACTTAACCAACAGGGGCCCCATGACACCCGTTCCCGCCATCCTGTTTCTGGCGGTGTAAACCACCAGAAACAGGCTGGCGGGAAGGGGGTCGGAATCCCCATGGCGGCGCTGCAAGCAGCGCCGCCATGGAGGATTCCCTGGGCCAGGGGAAAACCGGCGGGAAACTGCCGGATCCCCTTTTCTGACCGCGGCTTTACTGCTGCGGTCAGAATGGCCCTGGAAGCACCGCCAGCCTGTTGGCGGTGCTTCCGTGTCCCTCCACCCTGGCGGTCCATGACCGCCAGGGTTGGAATGAGAACCTTTATCTCTTGGATGAAAGAACAAGTACAGCTATGATAAACACAGTCAGAGTGGTTTGTACATGTTATGTGACAAAGTTCCAATGCCTTGCTTCAACATCACATGTTCCATGATATGTTTTTCCAAGGAGGCAGTCGGAATGAAAGTTGGTTCAACTTGGTGACCCTGGGACATGCATTCTACATGGGTGGGCAGGTTCTGAAATGATCCATGCACCACTTTCTCCTTAGGATGTACAGTCTGCAGCACATACAAAGAAATATAGAGTAGTGGCTGGCTCTTCAAGTTTCTGACCTGTACTGTCAGTGGCTTGTAAACTATCTTATAGATTGTGTGAGTTAATGTATGTAATGTAGGTGGTGTAGTTTCATCAGAACCAACAAATGGACCACTAATGGGCCTTATGTGTGGGTGGTGAAGTTGTTCACAAAATGACACCTTTACCTTCTGTAAGAGCAGTTACAGACATGCTTTTAATACCATCACAATTTAAATTTAAGAACAAGGATGTTGGAGACAGCACATTTTTAAAAGGCATTGACTTGTGATTCATTTGTATGCAAAGTGATATTTTGTGCCACAGTCAGGTGAGCTAAGCTTTCAGAAACCAAAAGCTCATCCCACTATCAGTGAAAGAGAATGACATCATGATGGTGTCTCTTGCCCTCGAATGAGACCCTTGCTTAGATGTCAGCTTCAAACCTGCTGGCTCCTACACACCAATGTGCAGTAAACATTGAGAAGAAGCCACACTTCCAGAGTAGAAGTGAAATTAACATCCTGGGGGTCCAGGGACCCTGCAGATGTCGCAAAAGTACAGTAAGCATTTTATTATGACCCACATGAGGTCATAGCAACAGTAATAATCACAGAAAATGCTCCAAAGTAGAGACTGCACTTAAACTGCTTTGATGTCTGTTAGAAAGTGGGTTTCTGGTTGGCAGAGGTATGCATCCTGTCTAGGCAAGAACTACAGTCCTAGTCAGGGTAAGTCACAAACACCCTAAATTAAACTGTGCTCACCCCTGGTAGCTTAGCACAGAACAGTCAGGCTTAACTTAACAGGTAGTGTGAAAAGCATTTGTGCAACACTTCAAACAGTAAAACAGTGAAAACACCACACCTGGCTAAAAAATAGAATTTATTTTAACAAATAAAACAAGACCGAAACAATAACAAAATCCAATAAATAGAACGTGAGGTATGAATTTCTAAAGATTGAACTGTAAAATAGAGCTTTGAAGCAAGAAGCTGTCATTGAGGAGATCTGATCACACCAGACCAGGACAAAGTCAAGAATACAGACTGACAACAATAGAGTGCAGGCTGGCTATAGCTATAGGGACCCAGTGAGGCAGCTGAACCAAAGTACCTTAATCTGGTTGCATCAATTAAGAGGATGCTGAGGAGTCGACTGAAGTGATGCACTGGTGTGCATCCCCACAGTGGAGGCGATGCGTCAGTCATTTCCGGCAGTATCAACGATGCACCGATTTTCTTAGCATGGTAGAATCGAGTGGGGTAGATTGAAGTGGGGTTTAATTGGGAGGAGTGGGGTGGACTGGAGTGGAATGAGGTAGATCGGACTGGGATATATTGGGGGTACTTTGGAGTGAAGTGGGTAGTTTGGGGAACAGTGGAGTGCAGTGGATTGAGGTAGAATGGAGTGGGGTAGATTGGAGTGGGGTAGATTACAGCAGGATAGATTAGAGTATGGGAGATTGGAGGAGTAAAGTAGTTGGGAGTGAAGTGGAGTAGATTGGAGTGGAGTAGAGTAGATTAGGGTGGAGTGGGGTAGATTGGATCGGAGTGGCATAGATTAGGGTAGAGTGGGGTAGATTGGAGTGAGATGCATAGGAGTGAGGTAGATTGCGGTACATTTGAGTGGGGTGGAGTAGGCTGGACTGGAGTTGGATAGAGTGCTGTGGGGTCGATTGGGATGGGGTGGGGCAGACTGGAGTGGGGTAGATTGAGTTAGGGTTTGGTAGATTGGAGTGGAGTGAAGTAGAATGCAGTGGAGTAGATTGGGGTAGATGTGAGAAATGCGGATTGGATAGGGTAGTTTGGGGTTAGAGTGCGGTAAGGTAGACTGGAGTGGAGTGGATTAGGGTGAAGTGGGTTAGACTGGAATGGAGTGGGGTAGATTTAGGTGGCATTTGGTAGCATGGGGTGAAGTGGAGTGGGGTAGATTGGGTAGAGTAGAATGAGTGTATTAGATTGGGGTAGAGTGGAGTGGGGTGGATTATGTGGATGGGAGTGGGTAGATTGGAGTGGTGTAGAGTGGAGTTGGATAGATTGGAGTACAGTGTGGTGGAGTGAAGTTGTATAAACTGGAGTGGAGTCGAGATTTGACTGGAGTGAGAACGATTGGGGAAGAGTGGAGTGGAGTGGGTTAGATTAGGGTGAAGAGGTAGACTGGAATGGAGTGGGGTACATTGAAGTGGGATAAATGGAGTGGGATAGAGTGGAGTGGGGTACATTAGAGTGAGTGGGGTAGATTGGAGAGGGGTAGAGTCGGGTGGGATAGAGCGGGGTGGGGTAGATTGCAGCTGAGTGGAATGGAGTGGGGTGAAGAGGGATAGAAAGGCAGAGAGTAGATTGGAGTGGAGTAGATTAGAGTGGGGTAGACTGGAGAAGGGTAGATTGGAGTAGAGTAGATTGGGGTGGGGTAGATTGGAGTGGGGTGGACTGGGTTAGACTGCAGTGAAATGGGGTAGAATTGAGTGTAGTGTGGTAGACTGGAATGGGATAGATTGGAGTGAGGTAGAGTGGGTTAGATTTGGGTAGAGTGGAGTGTGGAAGAATGGAGTGGGATGAACTAGGATGTGGGGTAGATTGGAGTGGAGTAGATTGGAGTAGGGTGACATGGGTGGGGTGGGGTAGATTGTAATAAAGTGGGGTTGATTGGGGCAGAGTGGAGTAGATTTGGGGTAGATTTGTGTGGGAAGTGGGGTAGATTGAATTGGGGTACAATGAGGTGGAGTAGATTGTGTTGGAGTGTTGTAGATTGGCGTGACATGGGGTAGACTAGAGCTGAGTGGGGTAGATTGGAATGGGGTAGGTCAGAGTGAGGTAGATCAAAGTAGAATGGAGTGAGATATATTGGGGTGGATTGGAGCAGTGTGAAGTAGATTGGGGAAGAGTGGAGTGCAGTGGATTGGGGTATATTGGAGTGTACTGGGGTAGACTGGAGTGGAGTAGATTGGAGTGTAGTGGGGAAGACTGAGTGGAGAGGAGTAGATTGGAGTGGAGTACAGTAGATTAGTGTGGAGTGTGGTAGACTGGAGGGGAGTGAGATAGATTGGAGTGAGACAGGTGTTGGATAGTTTAGAGTGGTGTAAATTGGAGTGGCGTGGGGTGGTTTGGAGTAGGGTGGGTTGGATGGGGTAGATTGGAGTTGGGTAGTTTGGGGTGGAGTGAGGTACGGTAGATTGGAGTGAGTGAAGTGGGTTAGATAGGACCTGAGTGGGGTAGATTTGAGTGGCATGTGGTAGATTAGAGTGAAGTGATGTGGAGTAGATTGGGTAGAGTGGAATGGAGTCTGGTAGACTGGGGTAGATTGGAGTGGAGGGAGATAGATTGGGGAAGAGTGGAGTGGAGTCAGGTAGACTGGAGTGGGGTGGATGAGGGTGGGGTACAGTGGGGTAGATTGGGTGGATTAGAGTAGGGTATATTGGAATGGAGTGGGGTAGATTGAAGAGGGATGATTGGAGTAGGGTAGATAGGAGTCGATTGGGATGGGGTAGATTTGAATGGGGTAGATTGGGGGAGGGTAGATTGGCGTGCAGTGGATTGGATGGAGTGGAGTGGGGTAGATTGGAATAGGGTAGATTTGAGTGAATTGCAGTGGGTAGATTTGGGTAGAGTGGAGTGGGGTAAATTGTATATTGGAGTGTGGCAGATTGGGGTAGATTGTGGGGGAGTAGTGTTGATTGGGGTGGAGTGGGGTAGAATAGAGTGGAGAGGAGTTGGATAGATTGCAGTTGAGTTTGGAGTGGGGTAAATTGGAGTGGAGTAGATTGGAGTGGGGTAGATTGGAGTCAATCCGGGTAGACTGGAGTGGAGTGGGGTGGGTTGAGATACATTGGAGTGGGGTAGATTGCAGTGTGGTAGATTGGAGTGGGTTAAAGTGGAGTGGGGTAGAATGGGTAGATAGGAGCAGAGTGTGGTAGATTTGAGTGAAGTGCAGTAGACTGGGGTGGCATGGGGTTGATAGGAATTAGATTGAGTGGAGTGATGTAGCGAGGAGTATGCATGGTGTGGTAGTGCTCTGCCATTACATAAACACTTTTCAATTGAAAGGATCATTACATTTGCACCGAAATATGGTTTTACTGCACATAAACAATGTGTGCAGATGTCATCACCTAGGGGGTCATTACAACATTGGCGGTATAAGGCGCTTACCATCGTGCAGAAGACCGCCAATACACCGCGGCGGCAGACCGCCACAGCTATTATGACACACATCACGGAATCCGCCGAAATTCAGACACCCACACAACCCCGCCACACCAAAGGTCAGCAATAAACATGCGGAAACAAATCCTCCACCTCCACGGCAACAGAAAGACGCCCATGCTATTACGACCCACGAATCCACGCAGCGGTCTTTCAACCGCGGTATTCCATTGGCGGTACACACCGCCGCGCTCAAAATACACACACATCTACAAAACACCGCCACATTGGAGAATTCCAAATACACACACCTGATACACATACAAACACCACTCCCACACACCCAACACAATATAAAACACACACCCATATCACCCACAAACCCCCACAACCAGAAATTCTGAGAAAAGGCCAGAGAGAGAGCACAGCTAATGACAACCCCATCACACAGAGGCACACAACACCATCACCCACACAACTTCCACGCACAAAACACCACACAACACTACACTCACCACACTCATCACCACATACACCACCCCACACCTCACAAACACCACCCCATGTCACGCCAAAGACACCCCCGCTTCTCCGAGGAGGAGCTCAGGGTCATGGTGGAGGAAATCGTACGGATAGAGCCACAGTTACTTGGCTCACAGGTACAGCACACATCAATAGCCAGGAAGATGGAGTTATGGCGCAGAATAGTGGACAGGGTGAACGCCGTGGGACAGCACCCAAGAAATAGGGAGGACATCAGGAAGAGGTGGAACGACCTACGGGGGAAGGTGCGTTCCACGGTATCCAGGCACAACATCACAGTGCAGCGGACTGGCGGCGGACCCCCACCTCCTCCCCAACAACTAACAACATGGGAGGAGCAAGTCTTGACCATCTTGCATCCTGAGGGCCTCGGAGGAGTCGGTGGAGGATGGGACACTGGTAAGTCATATCTTAACTATCACATCCCCCACCCTACCTGCACGCTATCACACACCCCCACCCTCACACCCTCCCCTATCACCCCAAATCCTCAGTAATGTACCCATAACACAAACCACCCATCCATGATACTAAAGAGAGGTGGTTGATGCCTAGCGACGCACATCTGTAACTAATAACAACAATGATAGTATGTCATTAATAAATCCTGTGGCGGGTGCCAACCTGGTGCAAGAAACCCAACCACCACGGGTTTCGGGGTGCACACAAACAGGGGTGGATATAAAAAACACCTATGTCATGTGCTGTACATTACAGAATCTAAGAAAAGTAGCACCCAGGGCACTCCAAAAACATGAGTCCAAGAATGGAAAGCTTTGTGTGAAACGTTTTAATCCTTGGTGATCGGTAGTAAATCGTAGTTATAAGATGTTCAAGTCCACATATAAAAAAAAGTATATACGAGTTACAGAAACAGTCTGAATCCTCAGAATGAACAGGTATATAAGAGAAACAAAACAGCCAACACGTGTTTCGTCCTCACGGACTTTTTCAAGGCAAAACATTTTTGATTGCATGTGCAGGGGGCAGGAGCACGCGTAATGCAAGGGGCTGCTGCGTCTGTCTTGTCTGCCAACGGTAGCGGAATGCCATGCACTAAAACTCTCTTTCTTCTGTCTCCCCCCCTTTTCCTGCTCTCCCTGTCCTTTTGTTCCTCAGCATCATCAGGCGGAGGTACAGTGGCACCGGAGCACCGGAGCACGAGGGAGCTGCATCCCACATGGCCATGAAGGGCCACACCACAGACTCTGAATGCACCAGTGAGACGGAGGGCGAGGGGAGCTTCACGTCGGACACCGGATCACCAACCAGCGACACAGACTCGTTCGCCGATGGGAGCTCCCCTGTGGTGGCGGCACCATCTGTGTGCCCCACTTCTACAGGTACAGCCGCCACCTCCCCTACCAGCACTGCCCTCCCAGCAGCCCCTCAGCGTTCGCCCCGTGCCCGCTCACCCAGGAGGGTGGGCATCACCTTCGCCCCAGGCACCTCAGGCCCTGCCCCAGTCACCCCTGCTGCCCTCAGTGAGGAGGCCATTGACCTCCTTAGGTCACTCACTGTTGGGCAGTCTACCATTGTGAATGCCATCCAGGGTGTAGAACGAGAGTTGCAACACGGTAATGCATTCCTGGAGGGCATTCATTCTGGTCAGGCTGTCCTTCAGCTAACCCTGCAATCTCTGGCCTCAGCACTGATGGCAGCCATTGTCCCTGTGTCCAGCCTCCCCCTCCAACTTCCTCCACCCAGACCCAATCCCCTGTACCCCAGTCCATCCCAAGCACACCTACAGACCAGCATGCACACAAGTCAACACACACAAGTAGCTCAAGCAAACATAGGCACCACACACACCACAGGCACTCACGCAAGCCTCACCCACATACAGACACAGCAACATCCACTGTCTCCACTGTGTCCCCCTCCTCCTCTTCTCCTTCCTCCCTCCCATTCTCGTCTACACACACACCTGTATGCACCACATCTACAGGCACTAGGACTCGCACCAGGACACCCAGCACCACAAGCCGCTCACCTGCACTCACCACCTCCACTCCCATTTACACGTCCCCTGTGTCCTCTCCCAGTGTGTCTGTGACGCCCCCTCCCAAAGTACACAAACGCCGGCAATCACTCACCCAACATCCATCCACCTCACGACAGCCTCCAGTACCTGCACCTGCACCCAAAACACCTAAAGTGACACCTCCTACAACCACCTCCTCTTCCTCCACTCCCAGACCCCCTCCAGCTACCCATCCCAGTGTCCGTCAGAAACTGTCCCTATGTCAAATTGACCTTTTTGCCCCCTTCAATTCATCAGTCCTATCGTAGTGCCTCAGCCAAAAAGCCTCCAATACCAGTGGTGCCTGTTCAAGGTTTGTGGAGTGCACCGGCCACCAGGGCAGGCAGTAGGACCCGGAGCCAAGGCACTGGCAGCCCACCCCCTGTAAAGGCTCTAAAATTGGAGAGTGGACGACGGGACCGTGTTAAGACTCCTGGTGGGACAACAAGTGACATGGGTTCGAAGGGGATTGGTGAGTCAGCTGTAACTCCAACAAAGGTGAGGAAGGTCCAGAGGAAGTCTGCCCAGCATGATGTGAGTGTCACGGCGTAGAAGTGCGCCATCATTTCCGGTGGTCCAGACACAACCGCCAGCACCGTCATCACTGGTCCAGACACCACCGCCACCGCCGGAGTCACAGCCCAGGAGGGCCCAAGTATCGTCACTGGTCCAGAGACCACCGCCAGAGTCACAGCCCAGGAGGGCCCAAGTATCATCACTGGTCAGGAGACCACCGCCGGAGTCACAGCCCAGGAGGGCCCAAGTATCGTCACTGGTCCAGAGACCACTGCCAGAGTCACAGCCCAGGAGGGCACAAGTATCGTCACTGGTCAGGAGACCACTGCCACCGCTGGAGTTACAGCCCAGGATGGCCCAAGTATCGTCACTGGTCCAGAGACCACCGCCAGAGTCACAGCCCAGGAGGGCCCAAGTATCGTCACTGGTCCAGAGACCACCGCAAGAGTCACAGCCCAGGAGGGCACAAGTATCGTCACTGGTCCAGAGACCACTGCCAGAGTCACAGCCCAGGAGGGCACAAGTATCGTCACTGGTCCAGAGACCACCGCCAGAGTCACAGCCCAGGAGGGCCCAAGTATCGTCACTGGTCCAGAGACCACCGCCAGAGTCACAGACCAGGAGGGGCCCGGATGCCACAGCCCCGCTGGGCAATGATGGAACGTCATGCCACCCACCAATGCTCATTGTAGAGAACGTCATGCCACCCACCAATGCCCATTGGAGAGAACGTCATGCCACACACCAATGCCCAGTGTAGAGATCGTCATGCCACACACCAATGTCCGTATCAGAACCGCCATGGCAAAGCACAGCTGAACAGTCCATAGACCGCCATGGCAAAGCACCGCTGAACAGTCCATAGACCGCCATGGCAAAGCACAGCTGAACAGGGCAAAGACCGCCATGGCAAAGCACCGCTGAACAGTCCAAAACCGCCATGGCAAAGCACTGCTGAACAGTCTAGAACCGCCATGGCAAAGCACCGCTGAACAGTCCAGAACCGCCAAGGCAAAGCACCGCTGAACAGTCCAGAACCGTCATGGCAAAGCACCGCTGAACAGTCCATAGACTGCCATGGCAAAGCACCGCTGAACAGGGCAAAGACCGCCATGGCAAAGCACCGCTGAACAGGGCAAAGACCGCCATGGCAAAGCACCGCTGAACAGGGCATGCACCGTGTAGGAATGAAAAGGCCGCCACATCAGGTATCCTTCTCCCATGTGCAGCTGGGACAGTGACAGGACATGAACTTTCACGGGGAGAGTCATCCAGTCTGGGCACCAGTCCCCCCCAGTACCAGTAGAGAACTGCATCTACTTGAGAGACTGTGGCTTTGCACTCCCTTGGGTGGCACAGTGGGCAACCCACCCACTGTAGAGACTTGAGAGACTGTGGCTTTGCACTCCCCAGGATGGCACAGTGGGCAACCCACCCACTGTAGAGACTTGAGAGACTGTGACTTTTCACTCCCATGGATACATCAATGGGCATAGAGCCCCGTCGTGGATCTGGCTTCGCATTCATCTGGCTGAGGTGCCCCCCTTCACTTCCCCCTGAGGTGCCTGTAGTGTTTCTATCTGATGCCCCGGCAGTGTTCTCTCCGATTTTGGTCAGGTATAGTTTGTGGGCCTCGCCCATGCATTTTTGGACTGTTGGTGCACGGACATTGTTGTGTACATATCTGCACTACTTCTCGGATTGTATGTGTAAATAAGAGTGATTTTGAGATATATATATATATATATATATATATATATGTATATTTTTGTATGACATGTATATTGGCACATTACAATGTTTGACCGAATTTCGCATTGTCTTTTCATTCTTCTGGGGGGATTGTGGCTTGTTACTGTGATTTTTGTGAATGCATTGGTGTGTATGTTGTAATATGCGAGGGTGGGGGTGGGGGTGTTTGGTGGGTGTCCCCCTAACTTTTACCTCCGTCCTCCCTGTGTCGTAGGTGCAGTGCTCACCTGTGTCTTCGGTGCCTACGTAGCTGTTGGTCGTAGAGGAGCAGAAAGACAAGGGCAGATAGGATTTGTAATTCGGCCTCCATGGTGTCCTCCTTCCTCGTGGAGTATGTTGAGGTGAGCGTTTTCCCATAGCAAAAGCTGTTTCCGCCGTGTTTTTATCCACGGTGAATCCGCCCCGGAAAAGGTGGTGGATTGGCGGGTTGTAATAGTGTGGGCGATACATTGTCTCCCGCCTGTCTGTTGGCGGTGACCGCCGCGCCGCTTGTCTGTACCGCCGTGGCGGGCGGTGTGTTAAAGTGGCTGTCTTTGTTGGCGGTTTCCGCCAGGGTCATAATTCCCTTTTTTTTTAATGCCGCCCTGTTTGCGGTATTTCTGCAGTTTTAACACAGTCCGCCAGGGTTGTAATGACCACCGTAGTGTATTGAAGTATTTGGATCACATTCAAATATTTGTTTCCACCACACTTCAGAATTACAAAGAAAATGTGCTCCCTTTGTACTAATTCTGATATGTCCTGAAACATCAGCACAGTATTTGTAGTGTGCTAGAAAACAAAAACATAGGGCCTGATTACAACTTTGGAGGAGGGGTTAATCCGTCCCAAAAGTGACGGTAAAGTGACGGATATACCACCAGCCGTATTACGAGTTCCATAGGATGTAATGGACTCGTAATACGGCTGTTGGTATACCCATCACTTTACCGTCACTTTTGGGACAGATTAACACCTCCTCCAAAGTTGTAATCAGGCCCATAATCTCTTCTCATCTTACAGGGGTACTCACGGGGGTAGCTTGGTCAGTAAGTTTGGGGGGTGTAAGCTTCAGATTTCCCAACAATAACAGACCTACCTTGTTAAAATGCACTGTATGAGAAACAGGACATGATGGCGGCTTAAGGGGCGGTGGAAAGAGAAAGGAGTGCAGATTGTTAGGAATACTTAAAACATACTATTTTTCAAACAAACCAATTTTTTAAGGCCTTCAAAACAGAGATACGACAGAGTCTGTGTGTTTTTTCCCAGAGTGAGCAAATAAAACTTCCAATTGAAATAGGACAGACACATCATCATACCTGAGTGAAAGCACGTGTACCCAACTATTTATTACAGAATACATTTTTAGGGGGGTGTAACACACCAAACTACCACCTTGAAGCTATGCCCCTGAGTACTCAACAGGACTGTCACATAAATTCTCTCACTTTGAAGTCAAAGAAAGAAAAATAAACACCAAATTCCCTGGAAGCAAGAGCCTGACGTTTGTCCTCTGTCTTTAAATGCACAGCAAATGTGACAAGATAAGAACAAGATTTAAAGGCTCGTTTACAAAAAGTAAGTTTGTGGAAGAATATATCAAACATGGTTTAGTCAATGGGAGTTAATACTGAATCTGGGGAGCCTAAATCAAATAAAGCCAGCAAATAGGAAGCCAGAAAGTGTGAGTTACAAACCACAAAACCAATGGTAATCAACGAGTGGAATGCATTTCAAGTCAACTTTCTGAAAGTACCCAAGATGTCTTTAGCAAACCAGACAGCTGAGTTATCTGGTAGGCTGCAACCTAAAAACTGGGCCTGACAAAAACTTCAGTCATGTTCTAAGCTGGTTTCAGTATTCACCTAAGGAAGCGATTCGAATGGTAAAAACTGGAAATAACATACCTTCCCTAAAAGTACCCATACCGGGGAATGAATAATAAACACCTGATGGCTGCTTCGTATATATGTAATAATATTTTGACTGCAAACGTCACTTTGGAGCACAGAATTGGAAATGACCCCTAAACCCAGGGAAACGAGTGATATGAGTAAATGGAAAATTAGACAGGCCTGTTATGGCCTTCGTGCTTAGTCATAAATACAGTGGATGGAGCTTATCTTCGATGTGTAATTGGAAAAAATGCTGAAATCATCACACTGCACTTGGAATCTATATTGTGGTATTAAGTGATAAACTACACTGGTGGAACAAGACCTTTTGTCTCTTCCTCCAATATTTCCAAACAGAGCAAATAATGGTTTTAAGAGAAATTGACAAAGTACTGTGGACAAGCAGCTAACAGATTGTAAATGAAGATGGGAGACACGAAATTAGAAATTAATGAGGTGAGCACAGTTTGTCAATTATAATGTGATTTAAAATTTCAGAGTTCGGATGAAAAGAGCAAAAATGAGTTTGCTTTTAAACACCGAAATATAGGCACATTCGTGACCCAATACGTAATATAGCAGGCAATATATGCTACTTTGTAGTGTAATTGCTAGACAGAGTGCTATTATGAGTTGTTAAGAAGTATAGCACAGCACGTGTATTTAAAATTAGAGTATGGGGCAGAGGGGCAATTACGTCTCGAACTGTGGTTCATTCTATCGGGGCCAGACCTGGAACCCAACCAGCTTCTCTACAGCTCTGTTTTGCAAGATTTATCACACCAAGCGATGGTGGGGTTGCTCACGCAGACAGAGGTAGCGGACACAAAGGATGATTGCTCACATAACCCAGCCATAATCCTTTACCATTAGGCAATAGTCATGGAACAAATCAAAAGGAAATATTCTTAGTATTAAGAATGTCATTGAGAAATGAAGACCGGAAGTCTGCCCAAAGGGACTCTGCCAATTTCTGAAATAACAGAGGTAATCTGTGACGTATCGTGTTTGATTCCTTACACCCGCTCAGGCAATAGTTTTGGGATCTTACTGCTACATGGCCAACCACCTCATAATTCTAGAGATCCGGAGTCTTGATGTTGTAAATAATTTGATGTGATTGTGATTATATTGAGGAGGGAATGAGACAACTGATGGATACCAACACTTACAAACCTTTAGAAACTGATCCCACAGAAGACTTGAACAAAGAAATCAAGAACATGGTTGCAAAGTACAGGAGCTTAAACCTCATTGATGAAACAGCAGATATACTTGTCCACCCCAAACCAAGACCTGGAAGATTTTATATGCTTCCCAAAATTCACAAAATGAACCATCCTGGCCGCCCCATCATCTCTGGCAATGATACGGCCACTGACAGACTATCTTTATTTGTTAACCTGCACCTCCAGCCCATTGTCTAACAACTTCCATCATTTGTTAAGGACACCAGTCACTTTCTTCAGATTATTGAAAAATTAAACCAAACCTATACATTTGATGATGACACTCTTCTGGCTACATTTGATGTTACATCATTATACACCAATATACCACATGATGATGGGCTTATGGCATTATCAGATGCTCTTAATAAAAGAACTGTGAAAAAACCATCAATAAATGTGCTTACCAACTTTGCAAGAGTTATCCTTAAATCCAACAATTTTACCTTCAATGGTAAACACTATTTGCAGATACAAGGGACATCAATGGGCACTTGGATTGCTTCTTCCTATGCAAATATCTTCATGGGAAAACTGGAGGACTATATACAGTACTTGCGAGTTCTAACATCAAACCACTGGTATGGCTATGATACATTGTTGACATATTTATAATATGGAATGCAGGAAGCAGAACACTTGAGCAATTTACAGCTTTTATCAACAGTATCCATCCTACCATCAAATTCACTGGCAGCAATTCTAAACAGAAGAGTCATCTCCCTTTTCTGGATGTGTTACCCACCATTCATGAACAAAAAATTATAACTGATCTGTACCACAAGCCTGCAGATGCTCATTTGTATCTAAACTGGACTTCATGTCACCCACGGCACACTAAACTCAGCATCATCTACAGCCAAGCACTCAGAATAAGACGCATTTGCAGCAATGAATACACTTGTAAAGTCTACAGGAGCTTGTTAGATTATTTAAAAAGCGAGGCTATCCTCTGCATATCATTCTGCAACAAATTGACAAGTCGTTGCAGTTACCCAGGTAAGCACTTATTTGGAATAACAACAGAAGAAACAAAAGTGACAGAATCCCTTTTGTGGTTGACTATCATCCATCAGCTCCCAACTACAGAAATATAATACAAACAACTTTTCCCTTACTATCTACTTGTGAAAAATTGCAAAAGCTTTTTCCCAAACCACCAGTCATTGCTTACCGCAGAGCTCCCAATTTACGATCACTTATTGTGAGAGCTGAACTTAAGCAAGCTGTAACAAATGCAGGAGTTCATTGCTGTGATTGCAAAAGGTGCATCACATGTGAATACCTTTTACAAACATCATCAGTAACTAGCTATGTTACAAAAAGGACCTATGGAATGAGACAGCATCTTACATGTTGCTCAACATGCATTATTTATGTGATTCAGTGCCAACGTCAAAGCTGTAAAAAACATTAGAACATTGGAATGCTGGGGGCTCCATTGAAAACAATGGAGTGCTGCGGGCTTTTACTGGCCGGTAAAAGACCTTCGGCTCGGGCATTTAACGCGGGGAGCAGGCCTTTAATAGCCGGTAGAGCCCGCTACGGCGGGTTCTAAGGCTATAATATGTAAGTCAAACTGCGAATGACCTCCGTACACGATTCAGGAACCACAAATCAGCAATAATTAACAAGAAACTTTACCAGCCTGTAGCCAACCATTTTAACCTTGTGGACCATTTACTATCAGATTTGAAGATTTTCCCTGTGGAACATGTTTTAAAGGAAGAACTACTGGACATCAGAGAAAATTTCTGGATGTACCGTTTAAAATCACTGCATCCAGATGGACTGAACATCACTGACAATACCATTTGATTTCCGCATATCTGAAGAGTTCTCGGGACCGCATTGATTCCACATTCCAATTGGAATCTTCACTCATGATGCTTTTTGAAAATCCACCAGTGTCAGCTGTGCAGCCACTGAGCAAACAATCTTGTACTACCTGAGGAAGGCGGAAGCTGAAACGTAGCTTGGCTTTTAGGTTGGCTATGGGTTTTAGGGTGGTAGTGGCACTTTTAGGTTTTAGGTTGGGTATGGGTTTTGGGGTGGCAAGGGCATTTTTAGGTTTTAGGGTGGTTATGGGTTTTGGGGTGGTAAGATAATTTTTTTGGTTTTAGGGTGGGTATAGGATTTAGGGTGGTAACAGTACTTTTAGGTTTTAGGGTGGGTATGGGTTTTGGGGTGGTAAAGGTATTTTTAGGTTTTAGGGTGGGTATAGGTTTTGGGGTGGTAAGGGTATTATTAGGGTTTAGGGTGGGTAGGTTTTGTAGGCGGCAACGTATGTATGTTTATATATATATATATATATATATATATATATATATATATATATATACATATACATATGTATACATACATATCTATATATGCAAATATATATAAAATATATGCAACTATATTTAATATATATGTTTTTGAAATATAGATATATATTTGTTTCATATATATATATATGTATATATATATATATATATATATATAGGTATATATACTTACAATTTTATTTTCTACCACGCATATGTCTTTACCAACCATGTCTTTATGACAACATTTTCGTGGCAAAAGCATGCATGGTAAAGGCATTTTCGTGGTAAAAAACATTTGTTGTAGGTGCATTTGTTGTAATGACAAATGCGTTGTAATTACCACGTTGTAAAGGCAGTTGTGGTAATTGCATTTGTGGTTTTGTCATACAACCGCCACTGCAAGTGTTGCAGAAGCCTTAACAAATTAACTTTATTATAGTACACATTTGCATAAAAGATGCATGCAAATGAAAGATATAGTTAAATGAGAGCACAGTGTCACAAGTCATATGATTCTGTCCTTTTTGTGACATCTTTGTCACACATT
Organism: Pleurodeles waltl; assembly: GCF_031143425.1. Taxonomy (NCBI): domain Eukaryota; kingdom Metazoa; phylum Chordata; class Amphibia; order Caudata; family Salamandridae; genus Pleurodeles; species Pleurodeles waltl. The sequence goes on from NC_090438.1 coordinate 614,926,773, forward strand.
GGTGAAGATTATTAATAAGGGCTTAGGGCACTTAGGCCCCTCCAGCCAACACAGACATCATCAACAGATACACTTTGTTGGCACGGGCGTATGCCACGGCAGCCTCTCCAGCCATCATTGACATCACCAAAAGATACACTTTGTTGGAACTGGCATACGTAACTTGTGCCCCTCCAGCCACCATTGGCATCATTAAACAAGCATTTGTAAAGTCAATAGGTCCGGCATTGTGCCCCAGCCTGTAGGCAATTCTTGTTTTGTCATGATTTTTGCAAAACCTTATTGTTCAAGAAGTTACCATTTGTTCATCAGTCTAAAATAAAGCATTGATGAAAGGTAAAGATGTTTTTGCTCACAAAAAGCACTTACAGGCTTGGCACCTGATTTTAGTTTAATTTTATTTTGGTATCCATGTAATAGCACCAGTCTGCCTAATCAGAAAATAACTCTGGAAACTCGTCACATACTTTGGTGCTGCTGATGGATCTGTCTGCCAGCAGGATTTGTTCAGTGTTATTAGGATCAAGTGCAATTCCTAATTCTTTTTGGTGCTACCTACCCAGAAGAATGGACAATTCTTTTACAACATAAACATTTCCAAAGGTTGAGCGTTCCTTGAATGTAAATGCATTCTTTTTTCATCACTGCCCGGGGAATAGGGTCTTAGTTGTACTCACTGGGAGATATATCAGGTATTTCAACCAAGGAATTGAGTGGTAAAGAGAACTGTTTAAAGTTTTCATTGTTGATAAGAGTAAACAGCAGCCATAAGTCTGCAAACATATTAAGTAATCATCCAAAAATATATTGCATTCAGGATAGATGGTGCTGATGCAATTGCCAACAGATTTCAATTGGAAAAGTATTTTGTTTACTTGAGGTTCATCTTCTCCCAATTTAACTTGGTTGTTCCCAATGTCTTTACACACTCTGGCTAACTAATCTCGTTTATTGTATTTACGGCATTACAAACACCTGACATTTCTGGCTTGACAAATCACATTGTTGGCTAAAAGATTGCTACTGCTAGATCAAGAGATCTAAGCTTGTGAGAATCAGTTAATGGTTTATATTTGTTAGGGGAGCCATTGTTCCCTTTAATGTGTTCTTTGCTAGCCATATCACGTTTTATCGCAGAGATGGAGTCAATTGGTTTGTTTATCTCCTTCATACATTAAGATGTGTGTTCAGTTGATTTAGCAGTGTCTATAGCTTCCTGTAGATTAGGGTTTTGGCTAGTTATTTATCCTTAATGCGCTGGGTATTTGTGGATCTCACCAATTGATCTCTAATTAACGAACCTTGTGTCCTAGTAATGAACTTGTGGCACTCATAACCACATCGATCTTATCACCAAAAGGCTTTCTAATTTAATGAATGTCACTTTATATATGTCTATATTTTCTTCCTCTGAATTGTCAGGTTCAGGAAGTGTTTAATACATTTTTAGACCATGTATGCCAAATTATGTAACAAAATATGTTGTTTCCTATAAGTGCTGAATGCTTCCCCTGTTAGCTGTCAAATAGGACTCAAATAGTTTGATCTGTTCCTCCCATGGTTGGTTCAGCTCCTCTGTTTCGTCTAGAAAGGTAGGTGGTTATGTCATGCTAGCAGCAGCTATTGTGGAAAGGCAATGGCAATTATACTGATGGCACTAGAGGTGGTCAACAAGAAGAGCTAACTATAACTTGCATCCCTGCCATTTACTGCTTATGACTGCTTAGGACCTCACATATTACATCACTTATGACATGTTCTATGGCATCAGTTATGACATCATTGATAACATCTCAAATAACAACATTGATTATTTTGGCCCCATGGGGTCCCTCCCAAGGGGCCTAGGACAGCAGGCTATCCCTACCCTGCCCCCTTATATCATTTCCTTTTTAAAGAGCAGGGAATGAATTCCCCGAGTCCTATAATGGATGCCAGCAACATTTTTCTCATGTTGCTTACCACCAATCAGAGCCCTCGCTCCAGCTGGAGTTTGATTACAGTGGAAATGAGATGGCCCAAGTGAACACTACCTGGGCCAGTCAGAACACTATTTTTAAACTGGTGCTCCTGCAAGACTATTGAGAGCCTCTCGCAGACCAACTCGTCCAGATATAGAAATATTTTTAAACCTTAATTTCTCAAAAACTACTGAATGCATTTACACCAAATATCAAAAAGCACAGAGTTTGGAACAAGATCTAGCCTCCTCTCTTCTGATCTCCTGCCAAATATAGAGTAATTCCATTCAGCAGTTTTTAGGATAGCACTGCTTTAAAAAAAAAAAAACGCATGGGAAGTTTTTATTTTAGGACCCCCCTTTTTTCTTGGCCTGCTTGATGGATCAACCTGAAAAGTTCCATGCACAAACTAGGTGAAAAAGAGCACTTTTTGGAAAGTTTTTTGGAGATTTGTCAAACTCTGCCATAGTTATTATGAACACAAACAAGCATTTGCAATGCAATGGGTCTCGTGTTTGCTCGCTTTGGAGCTTTTAGCGTTGTAAACTCCTAACCAGACTTTTCTTGCCACATAAACTAATAATGAGAAGTAAAACAGATTTACATATGCGAGCCGATGGTCACCATGAGCCTTAAGGAGAAAGAGAAAAGGAAACAAAAGTTTGCTCGCAGTGAAACTTATTGGCAAAAGTGCAATTATCCATGTTACCGGTAAAAGTGCAATTATCCATGCAACCAGCAAAAGTGCAATTATCCATGTAACAAGGTCGATGTCATGCAAAGCACTCAACTTCTGCCCAGTGAGCTCATGCTGCGCAGGAAATGAAAAGATAAGGTAGTCCAGAAACCAGCTGAAAACACAGAGCCTCGTATGTTTTCAGTAGTTTACCAGTTCCTTTCAAGGAGGGCTAAACACCGGAAAAGGCATAATGTATGCATGCCTTTCACAAATGGAATCAATAGATTTTTAAATGCAAGCCCACGAACTAATGAAAGTGACAGGCGTGACGTGCATGGTTAAAAGCCCACAGAGAAATTAAAACAGGGTCCAGAGAGCTTGCGTGCGCTCGACCCTAAAAACGCATTTCCCATGTCAACACTAACCTAACTATAACAACCCAGTGGTGACTGCCACTTGGTGTGGTATATATATATATATATATATATATATATATATATATATATATATATATATATATTTATTTCCTAGTGGCAATCGCCACAAGGTAGTTATAGTTAGGACCTAGTTTTGCCAGTCCCATCAGCTGCTGCCTGGAAAGTTTCGGGGTGATCCGTCCGGGAGGGGCAGAGAAAAAGGGGTGGTCCCAAAACACGTTTTCCCTATTCATTTTTTCCTTGAGATTTTGAACGGCAATAGCACAAAAAGTACTAGGCCGAATTTTACTAAATTTGGCAGGAAGGTAGGTCCTGGTCCAGAAAGTGACCTTTTTTTGTTTTGGTGTAATTCCGTTCAGTAGTTTTTGAGAAATTAAATGGAAAACAAATTTGTATATGTAGGGACGTGAAAGATTTGCGACCCCACCCGATCTCGTGCAGAGACATGGCTGATAACACTTCAAAAACAGAAGTTGTTGAAGTGCTCTCAGCCATCGTGGGACTCGGCAGAAGACCCCTCCCGGACTAAAAAGTATTTTTTTGTATTTTACAAGTGGTGACGCAGTGGATGCAGATCTGTTGTAAAAAGTTTTTAAAACAAAGCGCTGTCTTCCGCACTTTGTTACCGTAAAGTCCATGGGTGGGCCAAGTCCCGGGAGCTTATGTGTATAAAAACGTGGGGGATCCTCACCCCTCCTCCTACCCTGGGGACCGCCACTTTCCTGGAGCAGTCACGTAATATAATGCAGGGGGCCTGTGCCCCCCCCCCTGCTGCCCTGGGGTTCGCCAACTCTCCAGTGCTTTTTTTTTAAATGTGGGGGCCGCTTGGCCCCCTCCTGCTGCCCCAGAGACCACCACCTCTCCAAGGCATGAACGTAATATAATGGTGGACACATCTTTAAAAAAACAAAGGGGGTACCTATGGGACCTCCAAGCCCCAGGGTCCACCACTCCCCAGGGAGCCGCGTGGCCCACTCTTGGAGCCACAGATGGGCCTTGGGACTGCCACCCTGCAGAGCCAGCTCCTGCTATGTGCCAGAGTGCCCACCTGTGGGACACAGCTGTTTTTTGTGGCTTGGCTGCAGCAGTAAAGCAGATCCAGCTGTCAAAAATCAGAGCTTTCATCACTATCCCCTGCATGCGTGCTTCAGCAAGCATTGAGCTACTGTCAAAGCAGCTCTGTACTTGCAGAAGCAATGGCACTGTGGGAGAAGCCTTAAGGCTTCCCCCGCAGTGTCAGGTAGCCTGTAAGGGCTTTTGATTAATTTTTTGAAAAAAATATATAAATGAATAAATAAATATGGAAGGACCACTGGGGAGTCCCAGAAAGCCTATAAATGGCGAAAAAATAAAAAATAAAACAATCCCTATAGCTCCGTGTAAAAGTGGCACACTGAGCCTTGGGTGTTTGAGTCCAGCTCATTCATGGCTTTTTTTTTATTAAATAAAAGAAAATATTATATTTTATTTAAAATAATATTTTTTATTTTTTTATTTTAAATCAAACTCAAATATCTCAATCTAAATCTCTAATGAGATATTAAAGCCTTAAAAAAACTCTATCTCTTTTGTGCCCTAAGGTAACTGTAACTCGCGCCCCCACCATACTCTGCTAATTACCCCAAAAATTACGGCACTCACAACATCTTTGATAGCATCATTCATAATATCAATGTAATATTTACAGTAAAATGTTTGCTGAAAAAACTGTGCATGGCAGGGCACGAGTTATAGTTATCTTAGGACACAGGTTATAGTTACTTGAGGTAATTATAACTATAACTGGTGAATTTCTATAGTCCGTACGCTTACTTAAAATGTGAGCCTAACTACAACGTCCCTGTAACCTTTATATATATATATATATTTGTTTTTTTTATGAAAAAAATAATGGTTAAAACTTAGTCATACTTACATACTTAGAGCAACTTTATTTGTTCTTTTTAAATAAACCAAACTTAAACGACACAAGCATTAGAAATTCTAAAGTTATAGCTAATGTTTAAATTTCTAATGTACGCACCACAGTTCAAGTTACTAAAAGTTTATTTCCGTTTTCTATACAAACCAAATTTAAAGGGCACAAAAGTTAAAAATGTAAAAGCTACAGTTGTTCCTTGAATTTGTAATTTATCCACCACTTTCACATTATTTTGACTAGCAATTTTCCAAACAGACTGTTTTCAGTTTGCTAACCATGCAACAATAACTAAAACTCAAAAGCCTACCATGCACTGTATTCTTAAAAACGATGAGATTTGAGATGTCATAAGTGATGTTACAAATGCTATAATTTCCAGTGGTAAAAGTGATGTAATATGAAACGGTATATGCAGTGCATGGTAGAGTGGTAAATTATAGTGGAGCGTCCCGGGATAGAGTGGAATACAGAGTTGTACAGTGGAGTGTATGGTGATAGAGTGGAGCAGATTCCTGTAGTGTGGCATAGAGTGTAGTACAGTTTTAATAAGTGGAGATGCATAGAGTGGAGAAGAGTGCAGTAGAGTGGAGCTGTGTAGAGTGGCGTGCCAAGCAGTGGCATGGAGTGGGGTAAAGTATCTTGGACTGTGGTGAAATGGAGTGGAGCAGAATCACAGAGGATAAAGTAGTTAATTATTATCAAGTGAAGTGTTATGTTTTAGAGTAGAGTGGCATGGAATGGAGTAGAGTGGCCTGGCATAGTGCGCAATAGAGTGAAGTGTCATTGAGTGGATTGATGTGTGAGCAGAATATGGTGCAGTGTGATAAGTGGAGTGGGATACAGTGGAGTAGAGTTAAGAAGCATGGAGTAGTGAAGAGTGGAGTAGTGTACAGTGGAGTATTGTAGTGCAGTAGAGAAGAGTGGAGGAGTGGTATAGAGATTTGTACATATGTCGTACAGTGGAGGAGAGTGTCCTACCATGCTGTACACTAAACTAGAGAGCTGTAGGCTGGCATTGACAGGAGTACAATGTTGTACAGTAGAGTTCTATAGATTGAAGAGCATGGCAGAGTGGAGTGGCATCGGCTATCATTCAGTGGAGTACAGTGTTGTTCAGCGAAGTTCAGTTCATTGGTGTGCAGTGGAGTTGGGTAGAGTGGAGTGGCATACACAGTAATAACGTAAAGTGGAGTGGGGTTGAATGGAGTGGCTTACACTGGAGTGACATACACTGGAGTGGTGTAGGGTGAAGTGGGATAGAGTAGAGTGGTGTAGAGTGGTGTAGAGTGGTGTAGAGTGGAGTGGTATAGAGTAGAGTACCATATAGTGGAATAACATATACTGGAATGGTGCTCACTTTTTACCACCTATGGAAACCATATCTTCTTTTCAAATGTGAAATATTGGCTCATCCAACATATCTAAGTGTATTGTCTTTTCCAAACAATGAAAGGCTCTAGTAAGAACTGTAACTATGTTATGCATCACATAATTTAAAATTGTGAAATATATATTTGTTTTATTTTACGGGTGGAGCAGTACTTCCTAGAATCTCTGCAGTCCTACAGCAGCAGTCCATACAATATTTTTAAAAGATACACATATTAAATGGCATATCTGTACTCCTGCTGCTGTATGTGGGCTTTCTGAAGCCCACTTACAGTACATTTAAAACCTCTGCCTCTCTATTTTTGTATTAATAATACACAGCACACAGAGATTTTGCTGATCCAACATGGCTGCTTCTTTTACCACTGTGGACCATTTGCCAGTAGCCAATCTTTTTTTGTGATGTCATCACTAGGTACCTTGGTAGTATTGTGGTACTACCGGGACAACAGATTTCACTGAGTTGTCTTGCCTTATAACGTAACGACTAACTTATTTGCCATGTGGATAAGGATCATCTGCATAGTGTACTGTACATTCCTGTGAAAATTCAATGAAATTCGTACTGCCGTTTTTGGCGCTATGTCCAATACAAAAAGTCTATGTAAAATGCATTGGTTTCCAAATTTATTTTGGGAACCCCCTGTTTTCTTTGCTCCCTCTTGGCCAAACGCTGCAAAGAGTTCCATCATCTGCCATTGTACAACGAGGAATACTTCGGGACAGTTTCGGGGAGATTAGTCAAATGGGTCCAAAGTTAATAAGGGGCAAAAATCAGAGGAATACCTGTCTCTGGCAGACCCAACTATAGCATAGCAAGCACAGGACCCACGTCTGGGCATACCCTTCCCACTTGGGGTGACAAATGTAAAAACAACAGATGATGGATGGAATGCAGAAAAAAACAATCATTTATCCCCAGTCACAGATCTGGCTTTAATCCATCAGTTTTTTGCTCGCTATGCCATTCCAGTTTAGACCCAGCCATGTGCAAATCAGTCTTGACCCTGTTCCCCATGGAAACACTCCAGCCCGAACTGCCAGGCCAAGTCCTTCCTGGACCAGAAATAAGCATCCTGGAACCGGTTTCAGGGTGACACCCTTCATCAGCCAGGCTAGGTTGAATCTGGTGCCATAACAAGCAAGGGGCCTATGTCTGGGCATACCCTTCCTACTTGGGGTGACAAATGCAAAAACAACAGATGATGGACGGAATGCAGAACAAATCAAGCATTCACCCCCAGTCATAGATCTGGGTTTAATCCATCAGCCTTTTGCTTGCCATGCCATTCCAGTTTGGACCCAGCCATATGCAAATCGGCCTTGACCCTGTTCCCCATGGGAACAGCCCAGCCTGAACTGCCATGCCAAGTCCTCCCTGGGCCAGACAAACAAGCATCCTGGGACCGGTTTCAGGGTATATGTGAGCATTCTTGTACAAGGTGGAGTCAACTAATATTTAATTAAATTACATTTTTGTTTAAAATAGTTCTCAAATCTGTGATACACAATCTTCATAGGCTGGATTCACAAGGAAACTAAGGGCCTAATTACAAGGACAGCGGTCCCAAGGTTTTCCGACTTTGGCGGTGTGACTGCTGCATCCTGTGGCAGTCCGACTGCCTTATTTGGGTGGTGCGGGTCAGACTGCCACAGGGCTGTCACCACCATCAACTCCTGACCACTACGGTGGTAGCAGTCGGGAGAGCAGTAGAATATGGAGGCGACGCCAGCAGTGGCACCACCATCCGTATTACGATCTGCCTTTCCACCCACCTTTTTATGGCGGGGGCACCGCCATCAAAAAAGGTCAGCAGGAAGGCAGAGAAGGGGCCATAGGGGAGCTCCTTCATGATATTGCTCATTTCGTGGGCAGTGCACTGGCCCAACTGCCAGACCAATCGGTAAGTGCACTGTCTGCCATGGCAACAGTGCGCATACTGACTGTGCTGGCAGCGCAGTCAGTGCAGATGGCATTGGTCTCAGCTCTCCTTGAGAGCCGAAACAAATGTTGCCACGCTGACAGCACCACCAGCTCAGCGGGAACATCATAATGCAGCGGGTTAGGAGGCCGCCGGCTTGACGACGATCACCCGACCACCACATTGGCTGTATGACGGTCGGACCGACAGGGTAGTAATTAGGCCTTAACTCCTTTATTGCATGGAAGCTTTGTGTCACCATGTCATTTCAATGTGCTTGTTCAGTACTAAACTTTGAGGGTACACTTGAGGAGACTTCATATAAGGTGTGCATATCACCCTACAAGATATTTGTAATGGTTCCTGTTCAAGGTCAGTAATGATATGTAATAAGTACAACTTTTGTAAAGAAGCTGTGCGAATTACTATCTAATTTATTTAGATACACAGGACCTGATTTAGATTTTTTAAAAGGGGTTACTCCGTCACAACTGTGACGGATATCCCTTCTACTAAAATCTAAATCCCATAGCAAACAATGTAAATTAGATTTCGGCAGACAGGATATCCATCACCTTTGTGACAGAGTAACTACTCCACTGAAATCAAAATCAGGACCACAGTTCTAAACTAGTTATACCCTGAGAAGATGCCTAAAAATAAATAAAATAAATAAATGCATAATAGCTCTTACTTGAAGGATGGTAGGTAGGCACGCTGGACTAAAGGTATCTTTACACTCACAATTTGAGATTGTGAGAAGCTTTTGTGAGGCAAAGCATGTACTGGACGGCAAGAGCTGAAGAGCTCGAGGGGGCCAAACCGCTCTCCGATAGCACTCAGGTACAATAACTTGGTACACACCACAAGGGGTGGGTCTGGATGCTGAGAAAGTCAGTGCTCTTCAGTAGAGTATCCCCCCCAAGAGGAGTGTATGTCTGTCTCTTCCTGGAGTCATGTCTCGCCCTGCCCAGAGGGTGTCTCACAAGCAACTAGGATGCTCATGCATACACCCGGATGTTTGATGTTCGATGTATATGTGCTGGAGATCAGGAGATACAAATGAGTCCTTTTATACATATTATAAAGAATTCGATTAGTCAGAACAGATCTGACATGGTAAAGACAGGCAGAGAGGAGCACACCCAGAGGGGGAGAGAAGGGGAAGCTGTTCCCTACCAGCAGTTAAACATCACCACAGTGTCAGACACGTTTATACGGACGGATCGGTGGGCCTTGTGAATCAACTCAGGACGTTGCTGGGAGGCTTATCAGGGCTTCCTTGTCTCTTTCTTCGATCGCGTGAAGATCAAACAGCGACCATGCCAGGCTCTACACACACCTTCTAACTCCGCATACACCGCTTGCGGTCTCACTTTCCTTGGCCGGACGGGCCCAGCCTTGATAAAGTCACTTGTGTGACGAAACACGTGTTGGTTGTTTTTCTGCAAGACATATTTTACCCATGACAAACTTTGTCAAAGAATAAAGACATCACTCAACAATAACTTGGAATCAGCGCTTTCTTCTCCGCTTCTGGACTCATACGACCAGGGATACCTTCTCCTTCAAACTGTGCTGAACTTTGCTCCTCTGAGTGCCTTGGTCATTCTGCATTAACTTTTCACTTCCACAGTTACATCAAAAGGAACATTTCTGTTCATAATGTGGTAAATAGTGAACTGGACATTATAGTGCTAGGAAGTCTCCTCCTGCAACTAAAAGCACTGTGAATAAGCACAATTTTTAAAATTGTATTACCCACTATATAAGATAAGCTGCTGCAAAATGTCCAGACATTTAGGGGGTCATTCCAACCCTGGCGGTCGGTGTTAAAGCGGCGGCCACCCGCAAACAGTCAGGCGGCCAAAAAAATAGAATTCCGACCCTGGCGGGAACCGCCATCACAGCCCGCCACTTTAACAAGACAAGCAGCACGGCGGTCACCGCCAACAGACAGGCGGCAGACAATGTACCGCCCACCCTATCACAACTCACCAATCCGCCACCTTTTCCGGGGCGGGAGCCCCGCCGATAAAAACACAGCGGAAACAGACTACGAACGGGAAAACGCTCACCTCTACACACTCCACGGGGAATCAGGACAGCATGGAACCAGAACTACACATCCTCCCAGCCATTGTCTTCCTGCTCCTCTACCAGGAGCACGAACGCCGGCGCAGACGACAACGGTGAGTACTGCACCTACGACACGGGAGGGGGTAGGCAAAAAATTACGGGGACACACATACGCCACACACCCACCCCCACCCTCACCCACTACAACACACACATCAATGCAGAGCAACAAGTCAGAGTGACACCCTCCAAACCCCCCAGAAGAATGCAAAGACAAAAAGAAATGATCATTAAAAATGAAGTATATTATAGCATAATTGAAGTTAAGTGAAATATGAAATATATAAATAAAATATATTACATCATGAACAATATATACATAGGTCAAAAGTCCGGCCCATATTAGCTATCATCCATTGTTCGTGGGCCAATGGGCCTAAACACATGGGCAAAGCCCACACACGAGACCCGATTCCATTGGAGAGAACACTGCAGGGGCATCAGATAGTAAAACTACAGGCACCTCAGGGGGAAGGGAAGGGGGGGCACCTCAGCCTGTTGAGTCCACGACGCCAGATCCATGAGGGGCCTCCATGCCCACTGTACCATCCTGGGGAGTGCAAAGCCACAGTCTCACAAGTCTCTACAGTGGGTGGGTTGCCCACTGTAACATCCTGGGGAGTGCAAAGCCACAGTCTCACAAATCTCTACAGTGGGTGGGTTGCCCACTGTACCATCCTGGGGAGTGCAAAGCCACAGTCCATCAAGTGGATTACAGACTCCACTGGTTCTGGAGGAGGCATGGTGCCCAGAGTGCTTCGTTAAGCCCTGGCCGACACAGATCCGGCCCTGCCAATGGGCCAGCGGTGCTTGAGATGAAGGGCCCAGCGGAGCGGTGCTTGAGATGAAGGGCCCAGCGGAGCGGTGCTTGACAGGAAGTGCCCAGCGGAGCGGTGCAGAGACGGCGGTGCCCAGCGGAGCGGTGCTTGAGTTGAAGGGCCCAGCGGAGCGGTGCTTGAGTTGAAGGGCCCAGCGGAGCGGTGCTTGAGTTGAAGGGCCCAGCGGAGCGGTGCTTGACAGGAAGTGCCCAGCGGAGCGGTGCAGAGACGGCGGTGCCCAGCGGAGCGGTGCTTGAGTTGAAGGGCCCAGCGGAGCGGTGCTTGACAGGAAGTGCCCAGCGGAGCGGTGCTTGAGTTGAAGGACCCAGCGGAGCGGTGCTTGAGTTGAAGGGCCCAGCGGAGCGGTGCTTGACAGGAAGTGCCCAGCGGAGCGGTGCAGAGACGGCGGTGCCCAGCAGAGCGGTGCTTGAGTTGAAGGGCCCAGCGGAGCGGTGCTTGACAGGAAGTGCCCAGCGGAGCGGTGCTTGAGTTGAAGGGCCCAGCGGAGCGGTGCTTGACAGGAAGGGCCCAGCGGAGCGGTGCTTGAGTTGAAGGGCCCAGCGGAGCGGTGCTTGAGTTGAAGGGCCCAGCGGAGCGTTGCTTGAGAGGAAGGGCCCAGCGGAGCGGTGCTTGAGTTGAAGGGCCCAGCGGAGCGGTGCTTGACAGGAAGTGCCCAGCGGAGCGGTGCAGAGACGGCGGTGCCCAGCGGAGCGGTGCTTGAGTTGAAGGGCCCAGCGGAACGGCGCTTGACAGGAAGTGCTCAGCGGAGCGGTGCTTGAGTTGAAGGGCCCAGCGGAGCGGTGCTTGACAGGAAGGGCCCAGCGGAGCGGTGCTTGACTTGAAGGGCCCAGCGGAGCGTTGCTTGACAGGAAGGGCCCAGCGGAGCGGTGCTTGACAGGAAGGGCCCAGCGGAGCGGTGCTTGAGTTGAAGGGCCCAGCGGAGCGGTGCTTGACAGGAAGGGCCCTGTTCAGCGGTGCTTGTCGCGGCGGGGCCCTGTTCAGCGGTGCTTGTCATGGCGGGGCCCTGTTCAGCGGTGCTTGTCACGGCGGGGCCCTGTTCAGCGGTGCTTGTCACGGCGGGGCCCTGTTCAGCGGTGCTTGTCACGGCGGGGCCCGGTTCAGCGGTGCTTGTCACGGCGGGGCCCTGTTCGGCGGTGCTTGACATGTGTTCCCAGGGAACCAGATCGGGCCAATATTTTCCGCTCAGTCGCCATCCGACCTTTCGCTTGCGGGGCCCTCCTGTGCTGGAGTCCTGGGCCCGTGGGTGTCCTCCTTCACACCCGAAATGGGGCTGGTGGGGCCCTCCGGGGCAGCTCGTCTGCTGCCGGACTTGTCCGCCCTGCTGCCCTTGCCCTCCTTCGCCGATTCTCTGGGGCCCTTGCCTCCCTTTGTGGATGTGCCAGGTGACGGTGGCAAGGTAGTGCCTTTGGGGGCTGCAGTCTCTGGCCTCTCGCGCCGGCCCTTCCCTTTTTTTGTTTTTTTCCCAGGGGGTGGGCTGGCTGTCCCCTTGCTGCTGGCCGATGTTGCTGCCCAAGAAGCTGGTGGACTCCAATAGCCCTGGACTATGGTCCTTGTAGGTGCAGGGCTTGTGGTGGCTGAGGTGCTGTTTGGACTCTTACGAGATGGAGGGGGTGGGTCAGGTGAGGCAAAGAGGTTAATTTTGGAGAGGAAAAACTTTTTAGGAGCAGTGGGAAGGGTAGGTGCAGTGGGTATGGGAGTGGAGGAAGAGGATGTGGTTGTAGGAGAGTCAAGTCTGGTGTCTTTGGGTGCAGGTGCTTGTGACGGAGGCTGTCGTGAGGTGGATGGCTGTTGGGTGGGTGGCTGCCTGCGTTTGTGTGGTTTGGAAGAGGGGGTGACAGACACACTGGGAGAGGACACAGGGGACGTGTAAATGGCAGTGGGGGTGGTGACTGCACGTGTGCGGAGTGTTCTGGTGGGTGTGCTGGTGATGGACGTACTGGCTGATGGTGGTGTGCATGCAGGTGTGAGTGGAGACGTCACAGGGAGGGAGGAGGGAGACGAGGAGGAGGGGGACACAGAGGAGGCAGTGGCTGTTGGCATGTCTGCATGTGGATGTTGCTTGTGTGAATGCTTGTGTGATCTGTGGTGCTTACGTCTGGATGAGCTTCCCTTGGGTGTTGATGTGTGTGCAGGCTGGTCTGTAGGTGTGGCTGGGATAGGCAGAGGAACAGGGGAGTGGGACTGGGATGAGGAAATTGGAGGGGGGAGGCAGGAGACAGGGACAATGGCTGCCGTCAGTGCTGAGGCCAGAGCGTTGAACGATCGCTGATGGGCAGCCTGACCCGAATGAATGCCCTCCAGGTATGCATTGCTCCTGTGCACCTCCCTTTCTACACCCTGGATGGCATTCAAAAGGGTAGACTGCCCAACAATGAGCGTCTGGAGGAGGTCAATGATCTCCTCACTGAGGGCAGCAGGGGTAACTGGGGCAGGGCCTGAGGTGCCTGGGGCGAAGGAGATGCCTGCCTTCCTGGCCGAGCGGGCACGGGGCGAACGCTGAGGGGCTGCTTGGAGGGCGGAGCTGGTGCGCTGGGTGGCGGCTGTACCTGTTGTTGCGGTGGGCACGGATGTTGCCGCCACCACAAGGGAGCTCCCTTCCGAGGACGTGTCTGTGTCGCTGACGTCTCCACGGGTCCCCGTTGTGGAGCTCCCCTCGCCCTCCGTCTCACTGGTGATCTCGGAGTCGGTTGCATGGCCCTCCGGGGCCATGTGAGATGCAGCTCCCTCGTGCTCCGATGCCACTTCTCCTCCGCCTGATGATGCTAATGCACACATGAACAGGAAGACCAAAAAAAAGGGGAGGGGGGAGAAAGAATGACATGTTGAGTGCATGCATTGGCGACACCGTTGGCGGAGAGGACAGACACAGAAGCCCCCTGCACTACGCCGCGCACTCGGTGTACACTACTCAATTATTGTGACTTGGCCTACAAGCCTATGGACGACAACTGCACACATAGGTGCCCCAGGGCCATGGATAGCTGTATTTAGCACCCTACAGAGGTGGGGGCGGGGGCACAGGGCCATGCCTTACGGAGGGGCCTAGCCTACAGAAATCGCCCTGGCCTAGAGATACCCACAGCCCTCCACCCCCACCCAGACACCTCCACTGTGCGCTAATATAGCAGAATGTGCTGGTTCTCACCCCCTTGTGTCTGCTGTGATGTCCTCACGTGCCCATCCAAATCGGGGTAGGCCACCGCCAGGATCCGGGACATCAGGGGGGTCAATTGCCGTGTGGCACCCCTCCTAGGTTGGAAGGCCATCCCCAGCAGAGCCTCCGCGGTCTTTCTGCTCCCGCGGCGGATGTCCTCCCACCTCTTTCGGCAGTGGGTGCCCCGTCTGTTGTGGACCCCCAGGGTCCGGACGTCCTTGGCGATGGCACGCCAAATGTCGATCTTCTGATGGGCGCTGACCTATGTGACATGGACAGGGTGGGAAAATAAATATCATCATTTTCTGCATGGTCGATGTGAGTGGCCCCCCCTCCCCACCCTTGCCAAATGGCACATGCTCTCATCTGTCGTGCGATGCATGCCTCATTCGCTCCTCTCCCCACCATCTTTCATCCACCCCACTCAACCCAGGCATTGCCCACAAAGCATGGTCCCAGTGTACTTACCTGTTGGTCTGGAGGACCGTAGAGTAGCTCATACTGGGGGAGGACCCCATCAACAAGTTTCTCCAATTCCTCAGATGTGAAGGCAGGGGCCCTTTCCCCAGTCGCAGCAGCCATTGTCTCTTCCAGACCTAGGTCACAGCAGCACTTGCAGTATAGGTCCTCTCCTGTGGATGATCAGGTCTCGAGTGATTAAGCAGATAGGAAATGGCGGCCACGCCCGAAGCGGGGCGTACCACGGCGGTGCGTACCGCGACCGCCGGCGCACATCGTCATTGGCTCCTGAGACCCATAGGGTTCAATGTTAACCAATGCAGCTTTGCACCGCGGTCTTCCACCGCCTACCGCCACGGTGTGCCACGCCAGCGCATTGACCTCACATCCCATTGTCACACTTCACAGGTCAGGCAGCCGCCATTTCAAGGGCCCACATGGCTTACTTTCTACTGCGTCACACAGGCCTAGGCCTTGCATTGCCACTCATACATGCCATTCAATGCATAGCGAATCGTGTTCTGTGCAAGCTGTGGTTACGTACCTGTGGGTTGCTTGACTCTGTGCTCCATGTTGTCCTTCCTAGGCACCGTCCGCTGGGACTTGCGAGGAGATGGAGGAATGTTCCCGTGTACAGACTGCTGGTGGACCTGTCGACAATGGAAGAAAGACATGTCATACTGACATACAGACTTGACCGAGCCACTATACAGGAACTGTGTGCCCAGCTGGAGCCAGACCTGATGTCCCCCATTCGCCAACTCACAGGGATTCCCCCTCTGGTGCAGGTTCTGTCAGTACTCCATTTTTTGGCAAGTGGATCATTCCAAACAACAGTGGCCATATCATCAGGGATGTCTCAGCCTATGTTTTCTAAGGTTTTGTCCAGAGTGTTGTCTACCCTGATGAAATACATGCGGAGCTACATTGTTTTCCCTGAGGTGGGCGATTTGGCTACAGTGAAGGGTTATTTCTATGCCCTTGGACATATCCCCAACATCATTGGTGCCATTGATGGGACCCATGTGGCTTTGGTTCCCCCCAGTGAAAGTGAGCAGGTGTACAGGAACCGAAAAAGTTATCATTCGATGAATGTCCAGGTGGTCTGTTTGGCTGACCAGTACATCTCCCACGTAAATGCCAAGTTCCCTGGGTCAGTGCATGACGCGTACATCATGCGAAATAGCAGCATCCCTTATGTGATGGAACAGCTACAGAGACACCGTGTGTGGCTAATTGGTGACTCTGGTTACCCCAACCTGTCGTGGCTACTGACCCCAGTGAGGAATCCCAGGACAAGGGCAGAGGAACGGTACAATGAGGCCCATGGGCGTACTAGGAGGGTCATCGAGCGGACTTTCGGCCTCCTGAAGGCCAGGTTTAGGTGTTTGCATATGACAGGTGGATCCCCAATGTACTCACCAAAGAAGGTGTGCCATATCATCGTGGCCTGCTGTATGCTTCACAACCTGGCTTTGCGACGCCAGGTGCCTTTCCTGCAGGAGGATGGTCCAGATGGTGGTGTTGTAGCAGCTGTGGAGCCTGTGGAGAGTGAAGAGGAGGAAGACGACGGGGACGACACAGACAACAGGGACACAGTGATACAACAGTATTTTCAGTAGCACATAGGTACGAATCAACCCCGCCATTTTACATTTACTTAAAGTCTCCTGCCTCTCTACTGTATGTGTTTTCCCCCAGTTCCTGTTAACTGAGTTGTGACTTTCCCTTCCGTTTTCAGAGCTGTGGGCCCCACTGCGTGACCTCTGCTTTGTTTGCCCATGGACTACAGCTGTGTGACAGTGGTATGTTGTCATCACAATGTAACTGAACATTTTGGCACTGTTATGTCTAATACATTTGTTCAAAATACAAGCAGACTCCAGATTTTTTAAGTGCAATAAGTGATTTTATTAAAGTGCTAAATTTAGGGACATGATTGTAAAACGGTGATGGGTGAAGGTGGAGTAATGTCCATGGCAGAGTCCAGTTTTCAGTCTCACAGGTGCATTGCCCATATGCCTGTGGAAGGATGGAGCAGGGGCAGTTTAAGTTTGGACAGGGTGACAATGTGGGACAGTGGGATGACATCAGGGGGTATCGTTTGCTGGCGGGGGTCTTGGCATCCTACTCTGTCTTCTTCTGAGGTCTCAGGTACCGCTTGCGGGGTGGTTCTTCTTCTTCAGGAGGTGGGGTTCTGGTGGCCTGTCGTTGTGTGGGGGCCTCCTGTCCACTAGCGCCGGCCTAGGTGGTAGCCTGGTCTGGGTCCATGCTAGTGACAGGGACCCTTTGTGGTGCCACATGGTCCTGCAATGTGGTGACTATCTGGTTAAGGGCCACGACGATGGTCCCCATTGCGGAACTAATGTTTCTCAGTTCCTCTCTGAACCCCATGTACTGTTCCTCCTGCAGTACCTGGATCTCCTGGAACCTGGCCAGTACCGTAGCCATCGTCTCCTGGGAGCGGTGGTATGCTCCCATGATGGAGGAGAGGGCCTCTTGGAGAGTCGGTTCCCTGGGCCTGTCCCCCCCCTGTCGCACAGCAGCCCTCCCAGTTCCCCTGTTTCCCTGGGCCTCTGTCCTCTGGACCGTGTGCCCACTACCACTGCCCCCAGGTCCCTGTTGTTGTTGGGGTGGTGGGTCAACCTGGGTGCCCTGTAGTGGTGGACACACCGCTGATTGACGTGTCCTGGAGACAGAGGCAGGGGCTCGCTGGGTGGGAGCTGTGCTGGTGTTCCCAGAGGGGGTTAGGTCTGCTGTAGCCTGTGGCTGTCTGTGGGGAACAGACTGTCCCGAGGTCCCCGATGGGCCGGGCTGGTCATCTGGGTCCAGGGAGACAGAGCTGCTGTCATCACTGGGGGCCTCTTCTGGGGGTGGGATGGACATCTCTGGACCATCCTGGGCGGTGTGGTGGCGTTCGGGTCCTGCAGTGGTATAATAGTATGGTTATTGCTTCTGTGTGTGCCATTTCGTGTAATGGGTGGGTGGCCGTGTACCTCAGTGCTGGCATTCCCTTGTGGGGGCTTTTGCGACGGTGGCTTGTGTGGGAGATGGGTATGTGCAGTGGGCATGCTTTGGTGATGGGTGTCCATACTTTGTGGACGCATGCAGGGCTAGGTTTTGGGATGGGTGGGTTGTGATGGTGAGCCATTTGCAAGGAGTTGGTGTGATGGGGGTGGGGGTGAGGGTGGGGGTATGATTTGGCATGCAGGTGGGGTGGGGGGAATGAAGTAGTGAAGATTTGACTTACCAGAGTCCATTCCTCCGCCTACTCCTGCGAGGCCCTCAGGATGCAGGATGTGCAAGACTTCCTCCTCCCATGCTGTGAATTCTGGGGGAGTAGGTGGGGGTCCGCCGCCAGTCTTCTGCACCGCGATGTTGTGCCTTGATACCATGGAACGCACCTTCCCCCTTAGGTCGTTCCACCGCTTCCTGATGTCGTCCCGATTCCATGGATGCTGTCCCACAGCATTGACCCTGTCCACTATTCTTTGCCATAGCTCCATCTTCCTGGCAATGGTGGTGTGCTGCACCTGTGTCCCGAAGAGCTGGGGCTCTACCCGAACTATTTCCTCCACCATGACCCTGAGTTCTGCGACAGAGAACCTGGGGTGTCTTTGGGGTGCCATGGGGTGGTGTGGATGAGGTGAGGGGTGGTGTATGTGTTGTAGAGTGTGGTGAGTGTGGTGGTGTATGGTGTTTTGTGCGTGGATATTGTGTGGGTGATGTTGTGATTTGCCTCTGTGTGATGGTCTACTCTATTCTGTGCTGTCTATCTCTGTCCTTCAATCGCAATTGTGGTCGTAAGGGTTTGTGGGTGATGTGGGTGTGTGTTTTATATTTAATTGGGTGTGTGGGAGTGGTGTGTGTATGTGTCTCAGGTGTGTGTATTTTGAATTGTCCAATGTGGCTGTGTTTTGTATATGTGTGTGTATTTTGAGCGCGGCGGTGTGTACCGCCAATGGAATACCGCGGTTGAAAGACCGCTGCGGGGATTTGTGGGTCGGAATGGCATGGGCGTATTTCTGTTGGCGTGACGGTGGAGGTTTGGTCATCGCCAGTTTTTCGCTGGCCGTTGCTGTGGCGGCCTTTTGTTGATGTCGGGTTTTTGGCGGGTTGCCAGTTGCGGGTCAGAATGACCGTGGCGGTTTACCGCGACCGCGGCGGTGTTATGGCAGTCTTCTGACCGGCGGTAAGCGCCTTTTACCGCCGAGGTCAGAATGACCCCCTTAGTGTTCTTTTAAAGCAAAAAGCAAAAGCAAAAGTGTTAGCCTTCCATGTCAGGAGTTTGAAGCAGTTTCAAGATATTTTAGAGCTTCTTGTTGCTCAAATGGCTTCAATTTCTGATATTATCTCTTTCCATGAACTTTATTACTTGGTTCTACTTCTGGCAAAGTGTCATGCATTTGGAAGCTGAATGTCACTCATAAGTACATTGAGACCATGGAAATGTCACACGTAAGCAATCTGAAAACATGACAGCTGTGGGTGCAGCATGGTAAGTGGTGCCCTAACCTTCTGTTGCCTGTGCCTCTGCATGCATACATGCAATGTGATTGCAGGAAAAGGACCTCCTGTTGGAGCGTACATTTTAGTAATGCTTTTAGTGACCCAGACATCAACATTAGGTGACATTTATATTCATGTTTAAAAGCCTAACATGGAGAAAAATCTCCATTGACACGCATTTTAAAAGTGCTCACATTTTATTAATGTGATG
Organism: Pleurodeles waltl; assembly: GCF_031143425.1. Classification (NCBI taxonomy): domain Eukaryota; kingdom Metazoa; phylum Chordata; class Amphibia; order Caudata; family Salamandridae; genus Pleurodeles; species Pleurodeles waltl. The sequence goes on from NC_090438.1 coordinate 614,946,393, forward strand.
GACATTGTGCCTACCAGTACTGAAAATGTGCTAATAAGATTCAAATAAGATTGAACTATATTTTTAGCATTAGAGTAACTGCTAGTAGAAATTAATTTTGTTTATATTGTTTCATGTGATTTAGTTGTATAAAGTTATATGTGCATAAATATAAATGCACTTCTCTGTCATACCTAATGTGATGCTTTAACAAAAATTGCAATTATTAATTAAATATTTTTATATATTCTGATGATATATTATTAATGCTGAATTCATAGGTTTGCACATTATGGGGTTCATTACTACTTCGGCGGATGGAAAAATCCAACTGCCGAAGTCCTGACAGGTAGGTTGCCGCCAGTGCGGCCACCTCACCTCCGGCCACATTACAAGTTTCCCGCTGGGCCCAATGGGAAAGGGCCTACAGCATTCTCTCCGGCTCGTAATAGAGCCAGTGGCAATGCTGTAAAACAGACAGTGAAATTTGTGACAGGGCTGGCCATGCTTTAATATTTAACAATATTAAAGCATTATGGGGGTCATTCTGACCCCGGCCGGCGGCGGTAGCCGGCGGCCTGGCTGGGACCGCCAGAAGACCGTCCCGCGGTCAATAGACCGCGGCGGTCATTCTGGGTTTCCCACTGGGCTGGCGGGTGACCGCCAAAAGGCCGCCCGCCAGCCCAGTGGGAAACACCCTTCCACGAGGAAGCCGGCTCCGAATGGAGCCGGCGGAGTGGAAGGTGTGCGACGGGTGCAGTAGCACCCGTCACGAATTTCAGTGTCTGCTAAGCAGACACTGAAATTCAAAGTGGGGCCCTCTTACTGGGGCCCCACGACACCCCTCACGGCCATCCTGTTCCTGGCGGTCGAAACCGCCAGGAACAGGATGGCGGTGAGGGGGTCGGAATCCCCCATGGCGGCGCAGCAAGCTGCGCCGCCATGGGGGATTCCTCAGGGCAGCGGAAAACCGGCGGGACACCGCCGGTTTTCCTGTTCTGACCGCGGCCATACCGCCGCGGTCAGAATGCCCTCAGGAGCACCGCCAGCCTGTTGGCGGTGCTCCCGCCAACCCCGGCGGTCTTCAGAATGACCGCCTATATTTATTGTGTTAGCATAACTAAGCCTGAAGACTTCGTATTTGCAGTCATGTAAAAGTAATGAATCATTTCTTTTCCCCTAACATGAATTTTTCCACTAGGTTGTTTCTCATCAGTAGTAAAGAGTCCCATTGTTCACTTTATAAGATTTGTTTCCAATGACCTTGATTCCGACCTGGAGACTGAAAGCTAAAGCAGTTGCTATTGTTCAACAGAACTTTCACATGTGAACTGTTGAAATTGTCTTGTACCATGGGAAAGAATTTGGACTGCAACAAGTGATGTTCAAAATGGTGAAACTATTGGGTTCACATGGATAGGAGAGACGACTTCTCACCAAACCTGGGAAATTACTGTCATGCTACAAACTCAATTAGTACACAAATTATAATTGGACATTGCCCTTTTGAGTAATGTGGACTCATTTAACTGACCAATCAAATTGTTTGGAATAATTTAAATTAAGGGATGGACTTAGTCAGTGAGAATCAGCCCCCTTTAGAATTTTGTTCTGTTAACTTATCCCTTGAATGTTTCCTGATTTTTCGATGTGCAGCCCTTGTTCTGCACGTTTCTGATTAAACTGAATTGAATGCTGACCCTAGGAAAGGAATGTTCAAATGCAAATAATGTTTTCCCCTGACCTGCGTTTTCTTTAGTAGAAGTTAGAATGCTGACACCTGCCTATTTTATTTTATTTTTCTAAGTTAGTTTAACCTAGCCCAAAATAGATGTTTCCCCCAAATTATTTTTTTGTCTTTCTTTTTTACTTTTATCCACATGTGCTAGCCCGCTCCCACACATGCTTGTCCTAATTTGGATAGCAGTAGGGAAAACCTATGTCCGAACACTGATTTCAAATTCTTTGTAATCTGATTTGACTAATGTATTCAAAGTCTGATTTAAAGAATATTGTAGTGGCCCACATTATGGCCCTCATTATGAACACAGCGGCCCGTACCGTGCCGCCAGCGGTAAAAACCGCTGACAGAGGAGCGGTCCGGACCACCAAATAATGCACCAAACGAAACACAGGCATCCAGAAAACCACCCACCACCAGTAGAGGAGTGCCGATGACGACAGCAGAGTCTGCCCACAGGCCGACGGAAAGGCCCAACCCACCCATCAAATAATTAACCACCAGTCCGCCACCAGTTCCGGGGCGGGAACTACCACCACGGAAAGCCAGGCGGAAATGAACCAAATAAAGAGCTGCAGATCATGCCAGCCCTGCTCCTTGCCATATACCTCCATGAACAAGACCGCCGGCGAAGACGACGACGGTATGTACCACAACCTACGAAAGAAGGGAGGAAAGAGCACAGTTACATGCCCACCCACTCCACCCACTCTGCAACACCCCCACAACCCTTCACAGCAGCACAAGTCATACACCCCACAGCAAGAGGTACTTACCCGACACAAGGCAAATCCAACTTGACCATAGTACATACAAATGCTCCACACCTATAAACAATGAAACGAAAGATCAGGGTTCAACAGTGTGCCGCCAAAACACAGGCCACACAGAAATATTTTATTAAATCTCACAGAGCCAACTACTTCAAACAGGGCCAATGGCCAGTCCGTACCGCTACAAGTGCCATGGGCCACAATGGACCCAACCTGACTCCCAAAAGTGCACGGTACTCCACGTAATGGGGCAACAAAGGGGCATCCAGGCACCTCATGGAACGGGGGCATGGGGTGGAGGAGGTGGGGATTTGTGACGGGGTGGGGCTTAGACTTTCGTTTGGAAGGTGGAGGGGGTGTGGGCTTGTCCTTTGAAGGTGGGGAGGTGTTTTGAGCGGGTAGAGCCAGATGGACTTGGCTCTGCCCGGGCCTTTTTTTTCTGGGGAAGGGGCACAGGAATGTGAAGGGCGGACAGGGGTGGGCTGTAAAGTAGAAGGAATGGAAAGGGCAAGGAGGTGAGCACGCTTAGGGACAAGACAGGGTGGGCCAGTGGGTTGGAAGAAACTAACTAACACAAGAGAACAGGGATGGGGAGACAAAACAGGAGAGACACTTGTAAATAGCTGAATGGAGGTACATAGTGGCCAGACATACACCCACCCAGAAGACACACCCAACAGGCAGCACCGTTCACTATGGCCATGCCCCTGACTACTGACCAGAATACTGCTCTACACCCATCCCCTGGACTACCTAAAGAGGCAACGTGTGGGAGACCTGACAAAGACATTCCTACACCCTTTGGGGACCATCATGTACATGGACACCAGCTAGAGTCCCTGCCTCTAAGCAGCATAAACCCTAATGCACACACAGACATCCTTCCAGACTGAAGTTTGTGACATGAGTATCACCCCCTTGTGACTGCTGTGCAGCCTTCAAGCACCCATCCAGGTCTGGGTATGCCACCGACCAGGATACGTCGCATGAGGGGGGGTCAGTGCCGGATGGGCACCCCTTCCACATTGGGAGGACTTCCCCAGGTGGGCTTCAAAGATCTTATGGCCCAGCGCCCCAGGTCCTCCCTCCTCTTTCTGCAGTGGGTGCTCCCCCGTTGTGTATCTGCACCTCCTTGGTGATGGCATGCCAAAGTGCCCTCTTCTGGTGGACGCTGACCTAAAAGGGTTACACAGATATGGAACACAGAGGTCAGGCACTTGCAAGATAGGTACAGCTGGCTATTTGTCCACTATGGGACGGACAGTACTCTCAGACTTACAGGCCATACGCATGCAGCATGCCATGCACCACGGCCCATGCAGGCCCAGAAGTGCACACATGTGTCCATTGACCACCATCCATTATACCCAAACAGTGTCCCCCAAACCCAGACTCACCTGTACCTCTGGTCTTCCGTAGAGTTTTGCGTACAGGGGCAGGACCCCATCCATAAGCCTCTCCAGTTCCTCCTGGGTGAAGGCCGGGGCCCTTTCCCCTGCAGCACGAGCCACATCCATGACCAGGAGGCAGGCCACAGCAGTACACACAGTGGAGTACCTGTCCGCACGAGATTAGGAAGTCAAGTGAATAATTGATAACGAAATCACGTACGTACCACGGCGGTGTGCACCGTCACCGCCGGCGGCGATCATGATGCGCCAGGATTCCCCATTGGCATCCATGTTAACCAATGACAGTGCGAACTGCGGTAAACACTAGCGGTATGAGGTCACTTCGCCAACGAAAGGCCTGGATTACTGTGGACAGACATTTTGGCAGTAATTACGCATCTCGAAATAAAAATGTGCACAATGCAGGCCCTACTAGCCACATAAAGCACCTATGCATGTGACCATTCCGTAATATACCACACAGGAAAAACACTGTTCCCTCATTGAGGTGTAGATGTAGATCTGTCAAGAAGCAGTTAATGTTGAGTTACTACAATGAAATATGCAGTGCACAATTGATGACAATGTGTGCCTATGTATGTGTGTTCATCACACCTTTTTGATACCCCTCGAAGGTACCTGCCCTTGTGGCAAGGAAGGGCACCATCGGTGTACAGACCACTTGTGGATATGAGGACCATGGTGGATCGTCAGATCATAATCAATTACAGACTCACATGTGCAACAATACAGGAAATTTGTGCTTTACTGGATCCTGCATTAACTCTGGGAAATCGTAATCAGCATGCCATCCCTACTGAAGTGCAGGTGCTCTCCGCACTCCATTTCCTGGCCATGGGCTCATTTCAAGTGACAGTGGGCCTGGGTGCTGGATTTTCACAGCCATTGTTCAGCATGGTACTGACAAGATTTCTAAATGCATTTGTACGACACCTGCAGTCCTATGTGAGGTTTCCCTAAAGTACTGACCTCCCTGCCATCAAGTCAGAATTCTATGCCTTTGCCAACATAGCCCATGTGATAGGTGCCATCAATGGCACCCACATACCGATTATCCCCCCCAAGAGTCAGTGAACAGGTGTACAGAAACAGAAAGAACTTTCACTCCATGAACATCCAATTGGTATGTATTGCAGACCAGTACATCTCACATGTGAATGCCATGTTCCCAGGTTCAGTCCATGATTCCTTTGTGTTGAGGAACAGATGTGTGCCACAGAGGATGGAACAACTCCAAGAGGACAGAGGGTGGGTCATAGGTAAGTGTGTCTGTCACTAACTGACACATAGCAGACAGCCAGGCTGTCTGACTAAGGGGCTTAACAATGACTACTCTGTATTGCACCTTTTTCTAGGTGATTCTGGCTATCCAAACTTGCGTTGGCTCCTGACACCAGTGAGGAATCCTAGGACGGATGCAGAGAGGAATTACAATGAGGCCCATGGATGAACTAGGATGGTGATAGAGTGCACGATAGGTCCCCTGAAGGCTAGATTTCGTTGTCTACATATCTCTGCGGGTTCACTGGCCTATTGGCCTGAAAAAGTGTGTAGAATAGTGGTGGCCTGCTGCATGCTGCACAACGTGCCAGTGAGACATTTTATCCCCCTCTTGGAGGAGGAGGGTGCTGTATGACCTGACCAGCTTCCTCAGAGAGGAGAGGAGAGTGATAGTGATGATGCGGAAAGGGAAGATATCAATTCCAGGACCCAACTGATACAACTCTACTTCCAGTAACTGTGTGGGAATAAGGGCTGACATTGGGGTTTGTGACACATACTGTCAGTGTGTTCAGACATATGAGGGGGGGTTGATAATGATATGTGAAACATGGTCCAGGTCTGCATGGTACAGATTGATATTTTCTGCATTTACTTAGTACCCACATTTAGGCACACAGGAATCCCTTCATGCAAAGATTTGACAATAAAGGGGTTATCAGCCAGTTGCAGCCATACTTCACTTTGCTCACATTTTAACACAGGGGACAGTGTTACAGGTGTAATATGTGTTTTATTGGTTGCAGGGAGTGAATATTGCTATTTACAGTGATGGCAAGTCGTAGGGGGTGGGTGTCCTCAAAGCCAACATGGTGGTAACCTTGTTGGTAGTATTGATGGGTCCATCTTTTCCCACATTAGTTCATATTGCCTCTTAGCAATGGGTGGTGGCTGATTGAGTGGGATGGTTGCTGTGCAGAGTGTTGCTGTTAGGGTTTGTGCACAGAAAAGAGCATGTCCCCTCTCACTGCACTAGTGGGTTCTGTAATAGCTCCCTTTTAAACTTACTATTCAAACCCTTTCTTGTTATCTCACCCTTCCCCCCCCCTTAGGCTTCTGTGTATGTTGTTTAATGTGCTGTTTTGTTTACACATTGGGCCTTGCTTTTACCAAGGCTTCTTTAAAACACTCCTCCCTAGGCCATGTGTTAATTCAACTCATTTGCATAATAACAAACTCTGCACACCTTTCAAGAACATGTGCAGCATGTGAGGACCACACCCAGCCCTTCAAACCACACCCAGCTCTGCTCACCTTTCAAGAACATGTGCAGCATGTGAGGACCACACCCAGCCCTTCAAACCACACCCAGCTCTTCGAACCACACCCAGCCCTGTCTATAAAAGGCAGCCCCCGAGCCTCACCCAGTGCTTGTGCTCGTCTACCTCCCGCTTACCTGAGAACAGATCCCTCGGCGCTGGCACTCCTGCTCTCTACAGACTTTCATTGGCTTCAATGGGCGCAGCTGCTGGCTCTTCCTTCTTCTGGTTTCCGGTTCCTCCTTGCCTCAGCCTCTCTCCTACAAACAACCTGCAAAAGAGAAAGAAGACAAGGTTAGACTGATCAGTATCTCTTGCCAGCAACAAGTAAGTGCAAAACTTTTTATTACCTGAAGGAACTTTGACAGCAATTTCTGGATTCGTGTGTGGACGGTTTGAGGCGAGATACCTTCCACGAACATTGTGATTCAGGCTCTTTGTTGCAAGAATACCTTGCGGAGCTTTGTGAAACAAACATTGTTTTTTTTTTATGGAACTTTTAAGAATCGAACAGTGGAAACCATTAACAGCAAGGCAAACAGTAAATCAAGGACTTGCACAAATTACATGCTGTATTTTGATGTAAAAGTACAGTATTTGTTTTCCAAAAGATTCTGGAGATATGGGAAAAGTGAGTCTGCTATTGGGAATTTAGGCTTTAGTTATATTAAGATGAATGTTTGATATTGGTAATTCTGATAACGGTATTTGTTTAATGTTTTAGAAGCTTTACAGTAATAGAAAGCACATCCCAGAGCAGTAACACATTCCAAACCTGGAAACTCGAGACCAGGATCCAAGAGGTACTTTTAGAAGAGAATTTCTAATAAATAAAGGGATAGTCAGGAACCCATTTAGGAATAGGTTGCACTTATCTGTTCTTTGTTTATGTTTCATTAGGCACCAGTTTCTACAGAAGTCAGAAAGGGCCGCAGATTTGTGCAGCACTTCAACAGTGGAAACGCAAGAACGGTGTTGTCTCTCTTTTTTTTATTTTATCCACTTCCCCCCTACCCTTGAGCTTCTGTTCTTAGTGCACTGTGTTAAAAACTAGTGTGCTGGAACAAGCAGTTTCAGGGTGGGGTCGGATTGTCTTCAACCTCCATCAGAACTGAACAAGAACTCAGGTGAGCTGGGCTTTGACAGTTGCAGAGTTATTTCTTGAAGGGGGCCTTGTTCTTTGCTGGGATTCTAGTGCCATATCTTGGCCTGAGGGCCCATTTAGGCGCCTGCTGTTGATCTTGAGGGAATGACATGGTAGGCCCTTGGGTTTCCTGTGAGGGAAGTTCCTGAGATGTTTCTGCTGATGGTGTAATTTCATGGTGGGTGTCCGATGCTGTAGTGGGGGCCTCCTGTCCTGTGTGGGTCTCAGACTAGGTTTGTACCAGCTGCAGCAGTGCTCTTGCTATGGTGGCCATCGTGGCGTTGTGCTGTTTACACTGCTCCATGGCCTGTTGGTGGTGTTCCTGCTGCATCGTCTGACTGTGCTCCAGGGTGGACACTATCTGTGCCAACCTGTCATGGGTTTGCTGGTAGGCCCCCAATACCTCTGATATCACGTACTACAAAAATGGTGGTTGGTGCTTAGTATTCGCACATCTGAACACAAAGGAATAATGTCCAATAGTGAATACAATGAGTCCTTGAATGGGTGCCAACGTGGTAGAAATACCCAACCACCAAGGGTATTAACTGCACCAGATCAAAGGAAGGGGAGCTTCTTTTGAGCCGTGCTGGAAATTAAATTTCAATACAAAGATACCAGGGCACTCCAGAAAGTAGTCCGCAACAAATGAAAGTCCGACGTTCCAGAAGATATTTTTCACATGGCAGTATACTTTAATTCCTTATGTACAAACATAAATACATATTTATGCAGAATGCAGCCAACACGTGTTTCATCCAACAGGACATTTTCAAGGGAAAATTGTAAAAAAAGGGGACGTATCCAAATATATCCAAGAGGATAGGTAGATTCCAGAAGTAAGCGTTAGTGTTTCCTAATCGTAGGATTCTTGAGTTTGGAAAGACGTTAAAGCATTGGAGGCAGCATTCAATGGATCTAAGTATAATGAGCAGTGATGGGCCCTGATAAGCCCATTGACCCGTACTCTTAAGGTCCCTGAGAGTCGGTAACCGATGTCGGCGTGCGTGCGCTGTGATCAGAAGGAACCTGTTGGTGGTGTTCCTTCTGCATCCTCTGACTGTGCTCCAGGGTGGAACCTATCTGTGCCAACCTGTCATGGGTTTGCTGGTAGGCCCCCAATACCTCTGATATCACGTCCTGGGCTGCTGCATCCATCCTGTGGCCTCCCCCCTGTCCCACTGACACCCTTGCACTTGCCCTAACCCCCAGTGCCTGTGTCACATTCACAGGTCTGTCAGTACCACTTGTACTGGGACCCTCGCCTTCTTGCATGTTGGGAGTGGGAGACTGTGGCCTCTGTACCTGTGTTCCACCAATCTGTGGCCTGGATACACTGGTGTGGGGACGCTTGCCGTGGGCTGCTGGTCTTGACTGGGTGGTAGGGGTGACAGTAGTTTCCTGGGTGGGGCTGCTGCATGGTGACACTCCAGGACTATGTAAGGGGCCTGCCTGCTCATCAGTGTCCAGGGATTCTTCACCAGTGTCCTGTGAGGTGCCTCTGTCTCCCTGGGGGGCACTGGCACTCCTTGTCCCGTCCGTTAGGGTGGCATGGGTGGTGGTGCCTGTTGGGGGACTTAGACATGTCTGTTACAGATGCATGAACATTTGGGGTGAACAGGACTGGGCTATTTTGTGCTGGGGTTACTTTCAGTGGCCTTACAGGGTGCCTTTGTGAGGTTGACACTTCATTTTGCTTCGACTGTGGGGTTGCATTGTTGTGGGGGGTGTCATTCCATTGTGGGTACTTGCAGGGGTAGGTGGCTGTGCACAGGGGGAGGGATGGAAGCCTGTTAGTGGGTTTGTGGTCATGCAGGGGGGGGTGGATTTAGTGCCTGTTGCCTGGGTGGGGTGTGGGTCCCGGTGGGTGTGGGTGGGGCGGGGCATGCATTACAGGTATGGTGTACATAGGATATATGTTGATTACTTACCCGAGTCCATTCCTCCAGTGAGTCCCTCAGGGTGCAGGATGGCCAGTACCTTTTCCTCCCAGTCTGTGTATTCTGGTGGTGCTGGTGGCAGTCCTCTCCCAGTCTTCTGGACTGCAATATGGTGCCTTGATGCCATGCCCCTGACCTTCCGCTGCAGGTCGTTCCATCTCTTCCGGATGTCGTCCCTGGTGCGTGGATGGTGTCTCACTGCATTGACCCTGTTCACAGTGGTGTGCCGTAGCTCCATCTTCCTTGCGATGGGTGTGTTCTGCACCTCGGCCCGAATATTTGTGGCTCCACCTTCAGGATCTCGTCCACCTTGGTCCTTAACTCCCTTTCTGTGAAGCGTGCATGTTTGGGGGATGACATGGTGAGTGTGGTGAATGGTGTCAGGGCTGGGGACGCAGTGAGGGTGCTCTTCTGTGGGTCGGTGTGCGTCTCGTGTATGGTGGCGTTCTGTGTCTGCCTCTGGTGCTCTCCGTCTTCTCGACCTGGTTTCGTTGCACAGGATTGTGGGGTATGTCTAGGGGTGTTTTATGGGGTTATGGATGTGTGTCAGGTGTGTGGGTTGCACGCTTATCCAATGTGTGCACTTCTTGCTGTTCAGTTCACTTGCCGCCCATGGCGGCCGGCACCGCCAATGGTTGTCCGGCCTCAACTGTCCACCAAGGTGATTTGTGCATCATTATTTGGAGGGCAGGATGTGGGTGTGTTCGGCGGTGGCGGGGTGGGGAGGTCTGGGATTCCTGCCGACAGGGTCATGGCGGGGAGTGGTGGTCCGGTGATTTTTGGCAGGGTTAGGATTTTTGTTCATTATATGGGGGGTTTCCATTCACCGGCAATGGCAGCCTTCTATTTACCCCCGCCACGGCGGTGTTTCCCGCCGTGTTTATAATGACCGCCTATATCTTTATTAATAGGCATCATACTTCTGGAATGTCTAATGGTGTTGATGTTGAATAGATTAAACCAGTTTCATAAATTTGGTCAACGTGTGGTGTTTATTTATCTTTACGGTTTGGTTTTGCTCACTATTTGCAGGACTTTGGCTTTCTGATTATAAAATAAAAGCTTTGAAACTTTTTTTTGATTGGATTTTTCTTCTGTGGCTGCATGGGTCATGGTGTTTAAATTTATTGTTTGGGTTTGAATTGGTTTGAATTGATTGTGTATGTTTACCACTCTTCACTGAGTCCAAAGATCCCATCGACCTCTGGAAAACATTTTCGAATCCTGCGAAAGATGATAAAAACGGGTTGCCAGATCTGGCAGCAGAGTGACGGTTTTGTCTCATGAGGGAAACCATGTATATATGGAATGTTAAGAGTGACAGATCTGGTGACAACGTGATGGTTCTGTCCCTTGAGGAGGAGAATCATATATTTTGATTAGTGCTAAGGGTGACAAATCTTGTAGTAGAGTTGCTCTATGGAGAGTTGAGAGGTTGATAAAATTCCAGCATTGTGTTAGAAGTGTATGGTGTATGTATAAGTAGGGATTCGACCTTGCAGTGCTTTTTGCTATAAATTCCAGTGAAGTGTGATGTTTTGAGTTATTTTTAGAGTTGTTGTACTCAAAGTGATTGTGGCACTTTGTGTTCAAAATGGCAATGGTTGTTGTTGTTGACGGGTCCGTCGAAGCCTAAGACACCGGAGTAACGCCCAAGTGTATGGAGACACTTGGTTAATTTATTGTCTGCAGTGAGGTATTGGTCATGAGATGCCATTGACGGTATTAGTAATTTTCCTTGAGTGAGTGAGTGTTGTTGGTTGGTATTAGGTGAATCCTGAGGGCATGTGGAGGATCCATACCAATCAGGGTGAGATTTGCTGGTCAAGTTTCACTCATATAATTGTGGAGCCACAGTTGGAAGTGTACTTGGTGTTTGAGTCCTACCTATAATGAGCAGACAGGTTTTTCTTTTTTTTTTTTTTGTGCTCGCAATATTTTGCATTTAGTGTATGTGCGAGTAGTAGTGTAAGAGACAGTTGCAAAGGGATTGCAGCTGCTGAGTGAAATAAGTGTGACGTCAGCTGTACCATACTGGGATAGGTCGGTTAGTAAGAAGCTGTGTACATATTGGTGGACAATACTGCATTGCTTTTGGGTGAGAACAGCTTGCGAAAATAATTGTGGGATTAAACTTACTTCTTGGTTCCATCAAAATTTGTATTATTGATTGAAATTTAGTGCAAAGATGACATTTTTCAAAGCTTTATGAAGTGCGCTAAAACGGAGATGTGTTTATTCTAATCAGGGAGGGTGAACAGATAGCATTCAAAGGAACACCAGCATATGAAGTGGCAGAGGCAAAGGAGTTTCAGCATGTGTTTGGGTTAAAAAGTGGTGTACGATCACTGAGAAAGGAGGTTATTTGGCCTTTCCATGTTACAGAGCCTTTAATTTGAGGATTTTAGAAAATGTGAGGATAATATTGTGCAAATTAAAGCCTCCTCCAAGGGCCATACAATTTGAACCTCTTCGTATTTGGGAACTTGTTGCTACACAAAAAGAAACAGTCAAATTTAAGAATAAAATGAGGAGAACAGAAAAGATATTCGCGGAATCTAGGTGGGATGAACAACAGAAAAGGTGGAGAACAGAATTATTAGATGAAGTGGGAATCTATCCAGCAATCACAGAAGAAGGGGATGGTAGTACAAAACCTAAGACAAAAAAGAACTAAAGAAGACTGAGCAGACAGCAGATGAGGGTGAAAAGACAGCAATACATTAGAGCGACTCAGAAGATGAGTTAATAAATCAGCTTTTGATGAATCATTCCCTGCCATATCATTCAGTTAATAGAGCAGTGCTGAATGTAGCCTCAGGTGTGTCAACTGCTCCAGTTTTCACAAAGCCTGATTCAGGTACCCCAAGTACACCTGACACAGGTGCCCACAATTAATCCACAAGTCCTGTTGGTAGTACAATACAGCAAATTATAAGCCGAGCTGTGAATCAGGTAGTGCAAGGTACAAAAATGGTTTGGATGGAATATACCCGTAATGGTACAGCACCCATGCAAAATCTTAATTGGAACCAGACTATGCCCATGTATATTCCAGTACAGGCAACCCCAAATATTACCCAGAATCAATCAGGACAGACTTTCAGTACAGTATTAACAGATCAAAGGGCTGGGATGGTGATTCCTCAAAGTCAGACAAACTTGACAGGACCTGATGCACCAATGGTCCTTGTAACCATAGGTCCAGTTGTTCCACTGTATGCTTCAGGTAATTCAGTAACTAACCTGTAGACTCCAAATCCTGTATCTGCAGGGATGTCACCATATGACATGCAGAGATCAGTATACTCACCTAAATCAGAAATGGAGAGATTAGCTTTGTTTGTTTCAACTTTAACCCATACACAAATTGAAAATTCTAGCTTGATGTTAAATCAAGCAGGACTGATAGTAGATGTGAGATGTCTGCAGGGAACTCCAATTCCACACATGCCCACACCATATCAGATTGGCAGTATGCATTGTGATACCCCACAAAATATGACACAGAAGAGTAATATTAGTTTGCAAGGATTTTGAGCACAACAGTTAAATGAGTGGTTGGGCAGTTTGAGTCAGAGAGGAGCAACAGGCACAGTAAACAGCAGTGTCAGAACAGAAGAGACCCTAGAAAGAATTACATGAATTAATTAAGGAAACAGTTGAGATAAAATGAGTAGATACTTCCAATGAAGTGCCTTATGTGCAAAGATGTTGCACAAAGTGCTGGACTGACCTATGAGGAATTAGTAGAACTGGCTGACAAATATGATGTAGATTTAGAAAAGTCAAAGCCTTTAAGAAGGATTTGCAGATTATTATTTAGTTCCAAAGACATCACAAACATGAGATCACCTGGCATGAGAATGCACATTAAAGAATTAATTATGAACATTCGAATATGGGGAGCATTAGATAAATGGGAAAGATGATGGGCAAAGAAAAGAGACCAGAAGAAAGCAAAGCAGAATTTGTCTCTGACTGGAGAAAATCAAGCTGATGAGAGTGTAAAATGCTGCCAATGAGGAGATTCCAGGTGGAAGTTATGTGCATGTCCCGTGGAGCAGAAGTGATATATTGTCATGCACAAATGATTACCTGAGATTGAGGGAGAAACCAGTAGAATGGTATAAGCAAACAGAGAGATGTGACAAACTTTCAAAATGCCTGTGAGAAGATTTGAACACCTTATTTGACATTGTGGTTCCAGTCAATGTATGGGTTGACTGTGAGCAGAGTGTTGATTGGCCAACTCGTGAGTAGCCAAGAGATCCAGTAACAGGTGCGCCGTCTGAAGAAATCATGAAAGTCTGCTACAGAGAGATTGAATTTCTGAAAAACAAAGTTTCCCCAAAGGATGTTGATTGGCAGAAGATTGACAAGACCACACAGGAGACAAAGGAGTTGATTCATGCATATTATGAAAGATTGCTGCAAGCTTTCAAACAGCATAGTGGGTCTGAAGTTATTGAGCCGAAACACATGAGCCATTTTGTGTTTAGATTTGTGCAAAGATTGAAACCTGAAACTGGCAATATGATTCAGCAGCATTTGATTTGTTGGCAGAATAAACTAATTGGTGAGATACTGCAGTATGCTTGGTACTGTAGTGATGAAATTGAATTGAAGCAGAAAACGTTGAAGGAGAAATTGTTGGTGATGAAAATTAAAATTTGCCAAGACAGCAACACAGATTCCACAAATGATGGTGAACACGGGATGCAAGGTGTGCAACAGCAGGTTAACAGCGTGGCTCAGTTTAGAGTTAGAGGATGTGGTGCTCAAATAGATCAGAGTGGTAATGTGGTTGATGTTTAGTCAATAATAAACTGAGTCTATGTCATGTATGCAGAAGTTTCGGGCATTGTAAGCAGCACTGTCCACACAGTAATGTGAATAATTTGGTGCAGAATGGTGGTGTTTCTCAGACTGTGGACAATGGTCAAGTTCATATTCAGAGAATCCAAAGGCCCCAAAACTGAAAATGTGCCAGTTCCTACAGGATTACAACAGATGGCGGTCCCCCAACAGAATCTAGTCTCTCAGCAAATGCAGGTTCCCCAAGCACCAATGCAACAGCAGCAAGTGAGGGCTCATCAGCAAAACATGAATCAGAGAGAAAAACGCAAATGTAAATCAGTTTGTAACACAATACCCATTAATTGATTTTAGTGATGAGGAAGGTTCAGAAACATATACCAGTGACAGTTCTGATGAGGAAGAATGCATGTTAGCCACATCCTTAGAAGTGGATCAACATGGTTCGTATGTAAATTGCAATGTTATGGGACACAATGTTTCATTCCTGGTTGAGACCAGAGCAATGCATTTCGTTGTCAGAACTGCGAACTACCAAAATTGCCCTTGGCAGGAAGGAAGGTCCAGGTGGTAGGGGTAGTAAATCAGCAGTTATCTAACCCTATTACAGAACATATCCCAGTTAAAATAGGGTCATTTGAGGACCAGCACCAATTTGTGGTTTGCGATTCAAGTCCTGTGAGCGTGTTAGGACGTGACATATTGTGTAAGCTTAATTGTTCTTTTAGCTGCACTACAAAGGAATAGCAATTCAGAAAAATAGTGATGATGAATCGTCCAACACAATAAAAATTTGCTAGCTATCGTGTTAAGAATTTTAGATTCTATTAAAGACACAGAGGCGAGGATTATGCTTCTCTTTCTTTACTGACGTATAGCACAGCAGCAATAATACAATAAAAATTTAAACTACATATCCCAAGAGCCCCAGCCATTAACTGTCCAATCATAAAGCATCCCTCCCCTATATATTCCTGAAACAACACAGTCTTTCCTCTTTCTTTGCTCAACGGAGCTTATGATAACGCAGTCCAACAGTCTGGATCCACAACAGCCTCCAGTAGACAAACCATGTCCTCAAAGATAGAACTGAACTATTTTTTTCACTCTTCCTGAGCGTAATGTTCATGCAGCTTTGCCGTCAGAGCCTAAAGAATAGAAAATATAGAATAATACCCAAAAAAAAAACACCAGTTTAAATGAACAGGGTGGATAAGAACTGAAAAGATACTCATAGAAGTAATCCTATAGATAATCAAGTATAGAATACATATGAATAACTCTGGGTGGGATAATTCTCGTCTCTGTGTCCTTAATAGTATCTAAAATTCTTAACGCAATAGCTAGAAACTTTTTAATTCTATGTCAGGACTGGAGGCTTTGGATTATGCTAGTTTAAAGTTGATCTACTACTCTTGTTGCCACATCTACAATTGCTTTATGATAGAGTACTTGAAAAGTAGAATCAGAGGACCAATCCTCTGCGGCCATAATATCTTCCAATCTAGTGCCCACTGAAAAAGTCTTGGATGACATATCCCCTCAAACAGAATGGGCCCCAAAAAGACTGGTATCTATACCAGCTTCTATCAATAACCATTTAACCCATTGGACCAAAGTGGCAGATGAGACCGGGCGGAAAGGTTTCTGTAAAAGTAATTAACCTGTCTAATCTGGTCTAAATTCACGAGTTCTATCTTCGTATTCTTTTAAACATTTGACTACACACAATTTATGATTGTGAGGAAACACAGGATAGGAAACACAATGTGATGCAGTTTTAGTACATTTAGAAATAGTAAAAGACACCCCAGAAGGTGTAAATAATCTACCTGCAATATCCAGCACACTTACATCCGATGCTCTTCTGTTTACGGGAAAGATCTTCATTAGAAGCCAATTTCCCAAAAAGGTCAAAATTATATTAACGTCTTAGGTTACGGAGGACGAATTAATCTAATACCTCGTAAGAGTCTACATACAATTGGATGTTCAGCAACTGGTTTACCTTGGATATGAGGATGGCCTGCTGAGATGGCCGATCTATATTTGTTCACTGTCCTGTAGGCTAAACCCTGACTGGCTAATTCTGACAGAAAATGTACCACTACTTGAATACCAGCCCCAAAGGGAGCCACATCCCGTTCACCGCACCAACTAACCCAGTATCACCAGGCTGATTCATACCTTCTGTGGGTAGAAGGAGCCGAAGATTGTGAGAGGAAGAACATTGCTCCTTCTGAAACTACAGGCACTTGCCAACGTCTCCTGAAAGTCTCCAAACCATGAGAGACAGAAGGCTGTGCACCACCATTGGATGGGGACGACCCACTGGGTCTATTAATAGGTTCGAGAAGGACTGGACAGAGGCCGGAAGATCACATGACATCATCATCACCTCTGGGAATCAGGGTTGGGCCTTCCAACATGGAGACACCAAGATCACTTCTGCCTTCTGACGCTTGATCTGAACTAGAACTCTTCGAATCATGCAAAACGGAGAGAACACATACAAGATCCCCAACCCCAATGACCAAGATTGTAGGAATCCATCTAAATTTGTCACCAGAGGATCCGGCTTCCAACTGAAGAAGGTCGCGAGTTGCGCATTCAGCCTGGGAGCATCTATCATGCATGGACCTCATCATGTATTGATGGCCCGAAAAATCCTGGGATGTAACTTCCAATTGCTGGAATCCCAAAGGAATCTGGAGTTCCAGTCCTCTCTGACATTTGATATTCCTGGAATGTATATTGCCATGACCAAAATTTGGCGGTCTAGGCAATAATGCCAAAGATCCTTGGCTATCTCTGCCAGAAGCCTGGATCTCATACCGCCCAGCCGATTTCTGTTACATTGTCCATTTTCAGAAGAATGCAATACTCATGGGAGACAGGGACTTGATCACAAAAGCTCCCGCTAACAGTTCCAAACAGTTAATGTGATAACGGGGCTGGTCTCCTGTCTCTGCCCGACCACATCGAGTTCCCCAGCCCCAACGGCTGGCATCCGATTCTCTGGCTGAGATGCCAGCCACCAGGAAATTTCCGTCCTAGCATCTGTCAACAGTGTGATCTGCTCCGAGTAGGCTAACCCTCTTCGAAGATGTAAGATCTTCAGACGTTGCAATGCCCGATAATGAAGGGTCCTGAAAATATTTCTTGAATAGACGCTGCTAGGAGACCCACTAGATGAGCTAAGGACTTCAATGATATACTCGGAGAGGCAAGGGCTCTCCTCAACTCCTTCTTGATAGAAATTCACTTGTGAAGGGGAAGTTTCAACTGTGCATTGATCAAGTCTCTCTGCAAGCCTAAGAACCCGATTGTCTGAGAAGGGGACAGACTTGACTTCTTGTGATTGATGATGAAGCCTAAGTCCTGAAGCAAATGAATCGCCAAAGAGAGATGAATCATGACAAGTTCTACGTTCTGTCCCATAATTAAAATATCGTTGAGGTAAATAATCAGCCTCACCCCGTGTTCTCTGAGATACTGTATGACGGGATGAAGTAACTTGGTGAATCACCAAGGAGCTGAAGACAGACCAAAAGGAAGGGCTACAAACTTGTAGTACGTCTGACCCCATTGGAATTGGAGGAATCGTCGATGGGGGCAAATATTGGAACAGATAGATAAGCATCTTTTAAATCAAGGCACACGATCCAATCTTTCTCTTGCAACAGATCTCTGAGCAAATGGATACCTTCCATCTTGAAATGGCAGTACACTATCCAAGAATTGAAGTTTTTAGGTTCAACACAAGGTGAGAACATCCGCCTTTTTACTGTACTAGGAAGATTGTGCTGATGAATTCCTGAGGATGCGGAATGATTTCTATTATAGCCCCTTTTTTAACCAGAGCCCCGACTTCATCGGTTATGAATTTACAATCTCTGAGGGAAAAAAGGATAGGATTTGGGGGAAGGGACTGTTTCGAGGAGGAATACAACTCTAGGTGAAAGCCCTGAACAGTCTGCAGTACCCAAGGGTTGTGTGTAATGAGAGCCCATTTGTCCACAAACAACTGAATCCTCCCCCCCCAATGAAATCCCAGAATCTGGAATTAGGTTTACCTGTGAAATTGGCATCTGCTGCATTGGAACCTCCTTGATAACCTCCTCTGTGGGACCTGCCTCGCCCCCCTTGGTAGAAGAAGAACCTCTGGCTCTGTATGCGCCTCTAGAGGTCTGCTGGAAACCTTGTGGTGGCATTCGACCTCTATAACGCCCGGACCTGAGAAAAAGGGCATTGTTGAATACTTTTTTTATTGACGTCTGGGCCTTGTCTAAGGCTGAAAAGTTGGCCACATACTTCCCGAGTTCTTTAACAAACCTATCTCCAAATAAAAGTCCGTTAGACAGAGAACCAGCCTCTTTAGATGCTAGATCAGCCAATTTGGGATTGATCCTCATGAGGAAGGATTTATGCTGTTCAGCAGACATGGCGTAACTGGCATTACCAAGCATGCAAATGTCCAGTTGAGCCCATTCAACAATGTCCTCCGGATCTAAGGATGAATTACTTTCCTCTGCCTGGACACAAAGCTCCAATATTTTTGTCAGAGGCCCGGAGAGATCTAATAACTTGTCCTGACACCCACTCCAGGCACGGTCAAGACCCTTCTTAGGGTCTATGGTGAATTGTTGCCTATAGGTTGCCATGTTAGGGTCCAATTCTGGTGTATCTGCCACCTTACCAAAAAGATACGGACGAGGACACTTAGAACGTAGGGTGTTTCGAACATCACGTTCAAAGCTCTTGCATAATTTCTCTTGGACATAATGCGCTACTTCTGCGCAAGGAACCCACTCTATTTTCAGGCTCAAAAAGCAAGTTGCGCCCCGCAATTTCTGGGACCTCCATAGAGGAGTGGTGTGACTTGTGCTTCTTTTTGCGTGGTTCATCATCAGATTTGTCAGTCTTTGAGGTGTCAACGGAAGTGTCGGAGGACATGTCACCTGAACCTGGAACAGATTTAATTCCAGAAGGGATTTCAATTTCAATGCCTTGATATTCATGGTCCCTGTGCTGTTGAAAATGCTAATGATGAAGAAGAAGTGGAGCCTGACTGTACCCAAACTGTGCACCAAACCAAGACCTGATATTCAAGATACTTCCCTAGATGAAAATGACCATGTCATGTTTGTTGGTGGCTCCTGTTTAAGAGACAATGATGGAGCTCTGAGGGCCGGTTATGCAGTTAGCACAATCTCAGGAGTGATAGACGCTTCATGACTTCAATAAGTCTTTTCCGCCCCTGGTAGCTGAATTTGTGGCTCTTACTAGAGCATGCTGTGCTTCTGAACAGTTTAAAGTGACCATTTTCACTGATAGTCAATATGGATTTGGTGTGGTTCATAACTTCGGATAGTAATGGCCAGGGAGGTTTATTACATCTTATGGATCACCTATCCAAAATGTGTTTTTTAATTGAACATATTTATCATAATCAACAATAAAAGACAACAAGCAAATTCATATATAAACAAAACAAGAGATCTCTAGTAAATACACAATTAGTTACAAAAAGAAAGGATTACCTAATTAGAAACTTTTGGTGCTACATTTTCAAAGTGCGAAAGTGCTTCTACCTTACAATAATGGTAATTCTTAGGTGCAATGTAGCACAGTATTTTATCTCATTGCAACGAAGAACTCTTCAGTTTCAAGAGTGTACGAAGTGCTAGTGGTTGACAAAGCTAAAATCGTTAGGATTATTTGAAGAAGCATATGCCAGGAAAACTGGTAGCCTGCAAAATTATCAGTATATTTGGACTCCATTGGACGTGATGATTCCATAAAAATATCTAGTTTTCCGTTGTAAACTGGTCTAAGAAGTCCTTATACTGTAGTGTACAGAAATATCAGAAAAAACTCAAACTTGTTTATTCTCTGGCTAGGAGAAAAATTTATGTTGTATTGTTTAGAAAGAATACGTTGTTTAATCCTATAATCAGCAAAATTAACATCGATGGTGTGTGGATACTTTGCATGTGGCGCTGTTGAGCAGGGACAGGGTGGGCTCGCATGATTGTCAGATCAGCTGCTGAATTTTCCAGAATGTAAGTCCTGATCACATCATCCTTGAACTGAAGCATGCCACGATGTTTAGCCTGATTTTCTGCCCCTCTGAAATCCCTGTAAAACGAAGGTTCAACCTCCTAGCATAATTTGCCATCTCTTTCATTTTATTGTGGGATTCAGTCAGCTTTCTAAAACATTTTCCCAACTCAGAGTCGCAAACTACAGACGATCTTTCAAATCTGATACTCTCTGTTCCAATTCTTGAAAACGTGACAAAATTTGACCAAATGATCCGTCAATTTTATCAAGCCTTTGGTTAATGATCACTGTCTCATTTTGCGGCATGTCTTTAAGCTTGCGCACTTCTATCAAGATTGTCTCAAGCAGGGCATGCGACTGCACCTGGGGCAGATCCCCCTATCATCTTCACATGTCTATCCTCGAACTGCCCCATTTGATTACCAGGTATCTCAGCTTCTCTGGTGGTTTGGGCAACATCACTCTCTACGGACCACTGACTTGGCTTCTGGCAAGGGGATCTCCTGATATTTGAATTTGACTCACTGATTGATTAAGTGGTTGCAGGAGCCCCGCTTCTGCTGACAAAGTATTTGCTAATGGAGATGGTTGCATCTGGTGTGGCATCTGGTGCGGCCTAGCAGACTCCTCTGGAACCATGCTGGTCTCCCCTACAGATGGTGTGGTATTTACAGCATGACGCAAGCTGGAACTCTTAAAAAAAAAAAGAGAAAAATCTCGCCTTCCATCATGGGCCCCTTCTTGACCAGAGGGACCTTCCTGGAGGATTGCATCAGGGATTGTCACTGCTACGTGGGGGAGTTCATTTGAGGTGGAATGCACATCCTGTCCATTAGCTGATACCAAGGCCCCTTGGTTATTTTCACCATTCATAGTACTCTGCTTTTCCGAGCGAGGGGCCTCAGAGTCCTGATTGACTAGTCCTTGAATTGTTTAGCCTAACAGTATTGCAGCCTTAGCCATTGCTGCCCCAGAGAGTTGACTTGATATTATACCCTTCCGTTTGACTGGGGCGGAAGATGGGCCGTCTTTTGCCCTTTTTAATATTGGTGGGGGGAGTCAAATGTCCCAGGGCTACTGTTGGAGCCCCTGTTCGGAGGCTGCCATATCTCCTCTTGACCTGTTCTTAGACCTGGACCGGACTAGCCAAAATCCCACAGTTCAGGGATTCAGGATTCAGGAGCACAGGATCCACAATGAATGGGGTTTGACACTTTAATGTGTTGCACCGTTTCTGTCTCAGAAGCCTTTTATCAAAAGCAGAGCCTCCCCTCTCCTCATGGATTATCAAAAGCCTGCGACCAGTATATGACCAATGGTGAAGTACGGGGCCAGAACCAGCGACCCTCAACCACTCAAAAAAAAGTATTAAGCTGATCAATGTATGGGCACTTACCCAGCGGTGAGAAACCTGATGGCCCCCCCGAAGCACATGTGCTCCCTCCTTGGCTGCGCCATTCTCTGATGGAGATTATCATGAAGCGTTGCGCTCGAGCGTGGTCAAGTGGCTCCTGGCTCCACCAACGACTCCTCGGGGACCAAGTGCAAATGTAAGGTACCAGGCTGACAAAAGGTCAGACGTCTTGTCCTAGTAGCCTCATTTTCACGGCACGGCATCTGTTCGTCTCATTGTCGCAGGCACTGCTTCATAGTTTCGCCTGTGCTGCATGGCGTCCTCAAGCTGCCTCGGAGCTCTCTGTGATGTATATGGCCTAGCATCAACACGCAGTGGGGTGGGGAGTTCCAGCACATCTTCCAGTGGATCATTTGAGATGTGTCCTCCAGCCTCCAACCTGGTGCAATCCGACATGGTAAAAGAGTTTACTTCCATCGCTCCATTCCTCATTAAAGGATGTGCTATGGAGTGCACAGTATCGGGCCACTTAATCAGCATAGGCGTTGCCTCACGAGATGTAATCACTTGACTTTTGATGTGCTGCACATTTAACAACAGCAAATCCAACTCAAAATGGTGACAGAGTTTACTAATTGTTGAAAGCAATCCAGTTACCTTTGAAAACTGCAGTTGTTAAATGTCCAAAAAGAAAAAGAGTGCCAAGTCATAGGTACTCAGCACCTGAATGGACTTATTCACTGCTAATGAATGGGAAAAGGAGTTCATTGCCTTTTGTGTTGACAACTCGGATTGAATTGAATATCTTGGAACTTGAAATTGCTCTAGTACTGAACTTTGAGATTTCATTGCTGCTTGATGAGCAGAGACATTATATTCTGTAAGTGCTGATAAGTAATTACCAGATGGTTTATTACTAGAGACATTTGAA
The DNA here is from genome assembly GCF_031143425.1 of Pleurodeles waltl. Lineage (NCBI taxonomy): Eukaryota > Metazoa > Chordata > Amphibia > Caudata > Salamandridae > Pleurodeles > Pleurodeles waltl. The sequence goes on from NC_090438.1 coordinate 614,969,091, forward strand.
CCTTTAGTAGTGATTTTTGAACATTTGAAATGCTAGCATTTATAAATGCTAGCATTTGTAATGCTTAGCTTTGTAAATATGGAGCATCGGAAATGCCTACCTAAATCCACATTCGCGTATAAAAAAAATACACTAATGTGGTGCAAGGAGGCACAAGGGGCTTGTAAATATACTCCGATGTATATACAGGCCACAGTCAAAGACTGACACAAAATTTGTAGGGACTTGTAAATTTAGACATGTATTTTTGTTTGAGTGTTTGTGATTTTATGTTAAATAGACAAGACTCTGCTGTACTAGATGTTTATTTCACTTGTGGGAAAAATGCGTTTTTTTCAAGTGTGGGATAAATGTGTATTACAAGTTGCCAAAAGGCTGGTATGGTACTTGTTATTTAGGGGTAGTTTTTCTGAAAATTTACCATGTGGAAATTTTTTACAATCCAGTCTGGACAGTGAAGCCGAAATACAGAGCAAAGAGAGAAGCTAATCCAGCAGAGATTATAGGTGATATATTTGGTGCCATTATTCCATCAGTTGGTGTGATCTTGAATGATACCTAGATTAGAAAGTTGTCAACAATTGTGGACAAGATGTCTGCTGATTTTGCTGGAGCAATGTTGCTCATGGATCTGGAGATGGTTGCTGTGCGATCAATGGTTTTGCAAAATCGTCTTGCGTTAGACATCTTATACCGGACAATAGTAAGGAGATAAGGAAGTTTGGGCCAGATGTAGAAAAGGGTTTTTCCCATTCTGTGTCAATGGGAAAATGTGTTCGTACATATAGCCCTTTATCTCTAACATGATTAATTTGAAAAATTATGTGAATGTCTTAAAGGAGACAAATGTCTGAAAGACAATAGGTAAAGGATTTGTAAGCACTGGATCATGGTTTGGAGACTTGGGAAAGGGAACAGGAAGGATGATCCTGAGACCTTTGTTGGGCGTGACATTTGTGCTATAGTCGCACTAGGATTTTATAAGTTATACAGGTTTTTGGAAGGTACAGAGAGCTAAGAATAAACAGAGGAGGGAAGAGATTGAAATGGAGAAGATGAGAAGTGCTTAATACAAGATCCAGAAAATAATTGAGAATTTTAGTAGACCAAGGCCTATACGTTATCAGACCATGAGGCTTTGAGTTGTCTCATTGAATTGAGAGTGTCCTTTTTGTGACTGCATAAATTGCTGTCAGAAAAGGGACTGTTGGAGTGTACATTTTAGGAATGGTTTTAGTGACCCAGACGTCAGCATTAGGTGGCTTTCATATTCACGTTTAAAAGCCTAACATAGAGAAAAATCTGCATTGACACATATTTTAAAAGTGTTCAAGTTTTATTATTATTGTGGTGGACATTTTGTCCAACAAGAATTGAAAATGTGCTAACAAGATTAAAATAAGATTGAAGTATATTTTTATCATTAGAATAACTGCTAGTAGAAATGAATTTTATTTATAATGTTTAATGTGATTTATTAGTATAAAGTTACATATGCATAAAATATTTATGAAAAATGTTTTTACATATTCTGATTATAAATATAAGTGTATATATATATATATATATATATATATATATATATATATAATATTGAATTCATAACTTTGTATAGTATGTGTTTTATCAATAACAATATTAATGCATTATATTTCTTGTGTTAGCATAACTACGCCTGCAGCCTTCCCATTTTCAGTCATGTAAAAGTGATGAATTATTTTCCCCTAACATGAATTTTTCCATTAGGTTGTTTCTCATGAATACTTAAGAGTCCTATTGTTCACTGAATAAGACTTGTTTCTCAATGACCTTGATTCTGGTACTCTGAGACCTGGAGACTGATAGCTAAAGCAGTTGCTATTGTTCACTGGAACTTTCTCAAGTGAACTGTTGAAATCATCTTGTACTATGGGAAAGAATATGGATTGCAACAAGTGATATACAAAATGGTTAAACTATTGGATTCACCCAGATAGGAGAGACAACTTATTACCAAACTTGGGAAATTACTGTCATGTTACAAAGATGATTTGTGCACAAATTATAACTGGACATTGCCCTTTTGCATAATGTGGATTTATCAAACCGATCAATCAAATTGTTTGAGGTAATTTAAATGAAGGGATGGACTTAGTAAATGAGAATCAGTCCCCTTTAGAATTTTGTTCTGTTAAATTGTCTCGTGGATGTTTCCCAATTTTTCCCTGTACAGCTGATGTTCTGTACTTTCCTCTGATGGTGCTGCTAACGGACTTTGCTAATCATCTACATGCTTTGCTGACAAACCTGAATTGAATGTAAATATTATTTTCCCCTGACCTGTGCTTTTTTTAGTAGAAGTCAGCATGCTGACACCTGCCTATTTTCTTTTCTTTTCTTTTTCTGTTAGTTTAACCTAGCCGAGATAGATGAAATTATTTTTTTGTCTTTCCTTTCGACTTTTGTTTGCATGTGTTTGCCCGCTCTAACACATGTGTGACCTAATTTGGTTAGCAGAAGGGAGAACCTATTTCCAAATCCTGAATTCTAATTCTTTGTAATTTGATTTGACAAATGTATTCAAAGTATGATTTGAAGAATGTTTCTGTGTCACAAATTGTGTTTTTATGAATATGCATCATACTTCTGGAATGTTTAATGCTGTTGAGTAGATTAAACCTGTTTCGTAGATTTGGTCAACCTATGGTTTTTATTTGCCTTTACAATTTCATTTTGCGCACTATTTACAGGACTTTGGCTTTGTGATTATAAAAAGAAAGCTTTGAAACTTTTTATTGATTGAAGTTTTCTTCAGTGGCCACATGAGTCATGGGGTTTAAATATATTGTTTGTGTTAGATTTGATTGTGTATGGTTACCACACTCTTCACTGAGTCCAAATATCCCATCGACTTCAGGGAAGTGTTTTTGAATCCTGCAAACGATGAGAAAAATGTGTTACCACTCTTGACCCACTCTTTCCTTTATATCTTCTTCATGTTATAAAGTTGATGCAGATCTCCTTCAGTGTACACTGTCCGTGATCCACTTCTTACGACCCTGAGAGGGTCAAGTGCATCATGAAATGTCTTTTCTTCATAGATCACCACTCTTACAAATGAAGTATTCCAGAGTGTGTAGCTTCAGACTGCTGTTAGCAACTACTGGAAGGCTCCTCCACAAATGACCACCAAAGAAAGCCAACTGGCATAAAACAGCCACAAAAGGGCTTTATTCAGATGCTTGGGAAAAGATAGCTCTCCAGAAACAAAATTTGCTTATGACTCAAAAAATCCATACAATGGAGCTGCTGACCTCTATTTATTTGCTTCATTGTGTGTGTATGTGAGAGGGAGAAGGGATGGGTTTGGGGTGTATGTACTGTATTGTTGCTACCCCTGATGAGGCATTTTTGTTGTATATACAAATGTGCATCTGGTTTATTAAATATGTGCATCACTGCGTTCATGGTATGTATGTTTTTCAGTGATTTTTATGGTATGCTTGATAACAGAGCTGTCACCAGGCAATTAATTGAGCATGATTAGAGAGGGGCTTTAGCTCCTCCCACATGTTGGGAGCCAGGAGTACATGTTTTGATTGGGCAGAAGCTGTGTGCTTCTGCAAATTTTTTTACTTGCCCTCCACTGCAGCTGTGAACATTTTATTTATCCAGCTGGCTGAGGTTGAAATTTCATGGGCAGACAAGTAATATTGCAATGCTGTAAAAGTTTCTTAGATAACTAGATAATTTAATGCGTTTGTCTTTCCCTGGCAGAAGCACAGAAAGGAGGAGAGCAGTCATTAATCTAGATGGATGTTTAGGTCTGGCTTGACAGTTCAACTGTCACCAAACTCTTTAGCCTACGTCAATAGTATTCTACAGTTCTTTGCTTCCACACAAATACGTAATCATTTTCATGCTATTTACCTATAATGCTTCACATTACGATACAACATTCCTTTAAGGGGGCGTGACCATGCTAGCAACCAAGATGGCTAACTGGCTGTGAAGTTTTGGCTCCCAAGGCCAAACAAGGCCGGGTTTCAGCAATTGTCCGCCATTCATGCTAATCAGGGATGTTGTGCCTCCCAGCCTAAGAGGGGAGGTGTTGGCTGTGCTTTTTGGATCAGGGGCAGGGGCCCACTGACTGCCGCATTGCTGGTGGCAGCCCAGCAAATGCCTCAGAGACCCTGCCATGAAAGGGGCCACAGATGAGCCTGATGCCAGGGCTATTGAGCGCAGCTGGGCTGCTTGGCCAGCTCCAATTCATGTGCAAAAGCTGAGCAGTAACAGCACGGGGCCCATCTGCCCTCTGTGGATGTGATTGGCAGCCCGTGAGCCTTGGGGCACCCAAGTGGCCATGTTCCAGAGGTCAGCACTATGGATGACACTGCGACATATGCACTGTGGTGGACTGAGGAGGTGCTTCAAGTGAGGGCTGCATTGGTCACTGAGAGATTTGGTTGTGGGAGATACAGACCTGCTGCTGTGCGGCCACATGGGTTGGACTGCTTGGCTGGCTGCCAAGGGCTCCTGGGTTGACCTGGGATCCTGCTTTGAGGTTTTGACAGCAGCGACCCAAAGGGAACCGAAGCCAGTGAAAAGGGGACTGGCTGTCACCCGTGGCTTAACATGGAATTCTCACCCTTTTCCCATGCCCCCCATACTTCAGAGTACTCCGTCCCTTGCGTGGCTTGATTCCTGATGCTACTTATCCTGTGCTATTTTTTAGAACTAAAGATGGCCTGTAGGCACTGAGGATCTAATTTATGTCAGCCCTGTGCCCCCTCACACATCCTCTGGGTGTAGGCCGATGTGGCGGCTGCAGCTCCCTCCCATATCCGGACGATGCTCCTGAGTTTACTTACTGGTTGGCTGTGCCACCTGCGATTGTTTGTGCCCAGGGTAGGACTGCTGTCTCCCTGCAGATCGCGCTGAGAAGTCTTATGCATAGCCCACCTTTGGAGGATCTGTTGATTTCTGCTACTGGTGTGGCCCCTCCCCTCCTGTGTCACTATAGAACGTGACGAACCTAAAAAACACGATCTCCATTCTGACCAACCTAAAGCTCCCCAGCACCAACCTTCTGGGCTGGAGGTTGGTGCCACTTCGGCAGCAAAACACCTGGAGATAGTGGATACATTCCTTAAAACTGTTGCAGTCAAAACTGAAGATTTAAAGGTGCGCTTGCGCTGCAACAATCTTCGTACACTGGGAATAGCCGAATCAACAAATCTGGGTCATCCAGAACTATTTGCCGAGCAGCTCCTTGTGGATCTCTTTGGCCACAAGAGCACTAGGGACACCTTTGTGGTTGAGGGTGCCCATAGATCGCTTGGCCTTTGTCCACCACGCAGCACCTCTCCAAGACTTCTTATTGTACAAATGTTCAATTACACAGAATGAGACAGCGCATTATGCATGGCACAGCAGCATTGCCCACTTCAGTTCGAGGGTTCCTTCTTATCTCTGTCCTGGACTTCATCATGGCAGAGCAGGAAGCGTGGCATAAATTCATGGATGTCGAAAACATTCTTTATAAACAAGGACTGAAATACGGCATACTACTCCCAGCTCGTCTCAGAGTTGACCTTGAAGGTAAAAACTGCATATTTAACACCCCTGCAGAGGTCACTGACTTCTGTAGGAAACATTAAGGGGGGCTTCCCCCTGTTGAAATTCAGTGGAGCTCTTTCTACATGGTCTGGGAGACTGCGGCCGCAGGCCGTTCCTCTCCTGGCTGAGTTTGCTCCATCTCTGACCACCTATGTCCTGCACCGTCTGTTGCACACTGACGGCCTTCACTGTCACTGACAATAACTCTGTTGGCCCACCTATGTGACGTCTTGGCAATCTACATGATGATCTGCAAGTTATTGACCGAATAGACTTCCACTATCACAACAAACATCAGCTGCATCATTGATCAGTCCTTCTGGATGAGTTCTGTGAACTGGCTGACACAGAAATGGCCTATCTGGGTAAATATGTGAGAGCCATGAGATATGGGGAGGAAGAATGCTGAGGCTGCAGCTTAGCATGGCTGCTAGTGATGTATGCTGAGTCTCTTAAAGGGGGGAGTCCTTCCAGCTATGTTACGGTAAGTGATAATCACATTGCTGTTGAAGCCTTGTAAAGATTCTCACCTGTGCACCTTATATCATTCACTCTCATTACTTAACTTTGATAATGAAAGTTTGGCCAAGATAATTGTCATAAGACTGTCTTTCCTGATGGACCAGATCAGATCACCAATACACACAGGCTTCCTCCCTAAACCTGCGTGCTACTTTCGCCATGATAAATTGAATCTCCTCTAGTGTCCCAGCAGCAGTAGCCCTTTTAGATGCTGAAAAAGCACTTGACTCCTTGGAGTGATCTTTCCTCGACTGCCTTTCCGGCTTCCTTATCAACTGGGCAATGTCTGAGCTTTTTCCTCTTACAGATCCTACAACACATGCTCATCCAGAATACCCCTTAATTTGGTGTGTGGATGCCACCAGATGCCTTGGCATCATTGGGCTATGGGAGAAGGAACAGATCATTTGCCTCAACTATGGCCCTGCCATTGATAATCAAACCATGCTGGTTCAAACATGGATCAAACTCCCTCTATTCATGGCTGGCCATATTGCCATTATCAAAATAGTGGCCCTCCCCTGTTATTTGTATTTGTTTCTGAATATTTCCATCCCCCTAAATAACGCCTTCTTTACTACCCTTAGGAGTCTCTTTTTTGTGACTTGTCTGGGCAGGATTAAGTGGACTAACCTAATACTCCCTTAGGAGCTGACGGCTTTGGTGTCCCAGATCTGCAATACCACCTTACAGCACAATGCCAATTTTTATACTATTGGTACCATGCAGATGCTCGCCTTTCCTATGCACAACCTGAGAAAAATCAAGCGGGGCACGTCCTGCTACATTCCCTACTTCCTAAGAGCATTCCGTTGGACTCCTCCAATAAACAAATGCTCTCCACTGCTAATGGGGCATGGAGGAAAAATTGTACGCACCTTGGTGGTGGTCTACTTTATTCCCCTGCCCTTCCACTGGCTCACCCTCACACAGGAAGTAATCATTCAATGTGTGTACCTTACAAAGCCATAAGTTGCTCATGATCAGGGACTTTTTTCCAAACTGTCATGTTCTTTCACACTCATATGTTGCTCTTTTTGAGGACACTACCCCATATGGACCATTTTATACTTCAGTCCCTCCATAACGCACTGTGAGCTCTCTTACCCTCCTACCTACTCACCCCTAATGACTTCCCACTGCTAACTTTACTCATCACCAACACTGATGATAACAGGCTGATCTCTAGACTGCATCAGGCATACGTAGCCATGAAACATGTTCAGGACGATGTGGGCTTGGGCAGCCTGGGAACGTGACCAGGGACATCCAATCCCTGACAAAGCCTGGTAATATTGCTGCACTCAGTTTAAGTTTAATTCCCCTAACCATCAACAAAAGTTACTGCAGTACAAATTCATACACACGGCATATGCCACTCCTCTAGGTTTAGATAGGGTCCACCCTACTCAGCCGTTCCAATTTCCTAAATGCCACGCGGATGAGGCTGACTTTGCACTTTCAATCTGGACACCCCCTGTCTCCAGACCTACTGGGTCAAATATTTTCCCTGATCTCTACCATGATAGGAATCACGCTCACACCTGACCCTCTCTTGATGCTGTTGGGGTATGTCAGAAATGGCCGGAAAGGGATGCTAAAGTTTACTGCCCTGGCATTACTGCTTTTGAAGCAGAGGGTGGCACTTCATTGTGGCAGTAGGATGTGACCTACAGATTATCCCTGGTTAAAATACATGGTATATAATATATTGTGAGTAGCAACATATATGCTACTTTGCATTCCCCTCCCCCCCTTCACGTCCCAAAGGTATATGGCAGCTGTTCCATTAATATCTGCAGTCCCTAAATTCTGATGTACATGCCTGGTGGACCACAGAGTATACTTTCCGCTGGAAGGTTATATGTTCCCCCCTTGCTGTGACTGTCATAACTAGTGCATTATGTTCAGGTTAAGCTTGATGAGGTGACAGTGCCAGACTCCATCGCCCAGAGCCCAATAGTTGCCATCCCTCAGAGAATTAACCAAATGTTATTGGACGTTTTGCGCTCTCTTTATCACCAGACATACCAGACTGTTGTTCTGTTCTCAAAGATGGATTTCTGTAAGCTCATTTGATAGACATTGGTCGCTGTATGTTGTTAAGAACATGAAAAGGATAAATAAAGTTTTAAAAAATCCAACATTCATTTAAAGCCAGACCTCTTGGCATCACCACTTATGGTTTTGGTCTGTCCTAATAGTGAAGCTGTCACCAGACAATTATGTGAGTAACACTGAAGAAGGGCTTTGACTGAACCCACATGTTGGGGTCCAGGAGTACATGTTTTGATTCAGCAAAAGTTATATGCATCCACATAAAAAGCTTGTGCTCCACACAGCTGTAATAATTTTGTTTATTTATCCAGCTACCTCAGCTTGAACTTTCCGGGGCACACACATGACATTGTAATGCTATGAAAGTGTCTTAGATAACTAGATAATTTATGGTGTTTTTCTCTGGCAGCAGCACAGATAGGAGGAGGGTAGTCATTAATCTACTTGGATGTTTAGGTCTGGCCTAACAGAACAACTTTCATCCACCTTTTAACTTACACCAATATTATTCTACAGTTACTTGCTTCCACAAAAATACATGTCCACTCCCATTCTATTTAACATAATGCTATTAGTAATGCTTTGCATTACCACACAACATTCCTTTAAAGCCTACATTACCAATGCTTGTTTGATTTGTTTCATACTGTGACTCGTTATGTAGTTAATGATAAATAACAATCTGTCATAAATGTACAACACTGAATTTTGTACTGATTAAAAAACGTATATTTATTAAAAATACTAATAATAATGCAATTTGATGTTCATAGTTCACACCCCGATTATCTCTTCCTTGTTAGAAGTGCCCCAGCTTTAAAGTGAAACTCATATCTATAGAAAGCTTTTCTGAGAGGTCAAACTATAAATAAAATGCTCCTAATAGCACTGCAGGCACTTAGCAGAAATCCATTTTTCTTCCGATGAAATTCGTGGTCTAATTTCAGTGTCTCGTTTCTCAGCATGATACTTTCTCTAAAATGACCATCAAAACTTTCTCTTTTTTATACATTTCATATTTACAGTGGATGACACCTTAACAGAAGAACCTGTTAGAGTCAATTGTTTGCTCGTCACTTATCGACAATCTTCGGTAAAAATGTTACACAAAAAACACTTTCTTTAACCGTCCGAAGACAATTGCCGTTTGTTGCTGTTTGCCACTTGCACTTGGGCTCTCAGAGTAAAAAACGAAGGGTCGGCATGACAGTTCAAATCCATTAAAATGGTTTAAAGTCTTCCAGTGTTCTGATCCAGTGCTGAGTGTTGTCATAAAGCTCCATGTAGAATCAAAAGACAGGAAATAATTTTGCTAAGAGGTTTCTTGAAATGCAGTGCCTCTCTAAAAGTTATTTTTGGGGGGGCACAAAAGGGGCCACAGATAAAACTGGTGTGGCTACCTACAATGGTTAAATCAATTCAGCGCCTACCTGAAATGTTTCTGGTGATCCATCAAGGTGGATGGGGTCTTGGGGGGACCTTTCCCCATACAATTTACCATAGGAAACAGTGATACATCAGGCATGGCTGAATTGAATTACACCAAATTTGTCAGAAAGCTAACTTTTACTTAGAAAGTGTGCTTTTTGTAATTTGGTGTAAATCAGTTCAAACATTTTTGAAACAAAATAATGTTAGAACCGTATGTCTATATAGAGATGCAATAGTACTGTGAATGGGCAGATCAAAAGATAATGATTTAATCTGCTGCCTTAACATCAATCAAAATGTTGCAGCAGCCGTTTTAAAACTTGGGCACTCAGCGCCAAGTCCTGAAATAAAACAAAAAAAACTATATAGGGAGGTCATGGTAGAAACACCCCTCTCCAGGGTCCACCATTTTGTATTTTGGAGAGGGTCTCAGGGACCCCGTCTCCCGCACATGCTCAATGTTGGTGTACTGGTGACCCCATCCCCTGGGACATATTGTTCCCTCCCCGCTAAATCGCATGCAGGGAAGATTTCAGTGTTCCCACCTGGCGGAATTAGCAGAAATGCTTCCGCCAAGCCAAGTGGGAGAACAAATGTGTCTCCCTGATTGAGCTCTTGCAGGCAAGGAAACACAGAATTGCTCCAACTTGCAGCTGAAAAAAGAAAAGCTGCTCCTGCAAGGTGGGAGCAAGGCTAGCTTCTTCTGCACTCCAGATGGGTGCTTGCTGAGGAACAGGTGGGGTTGAGGGGGCCATGGACCTCCCTCCACTGCAACCAACATTTATAAAAGTAGCAGCTGCCCCACGTGAGCCAGGGCATCCACAATATTTTACAAAAAGGAAAAACATGGCTGGCTTCTTCACTGCCCCATGGAATGGGGCTACTTGTAATGAGTTGGTTGGGCCACGGGGGCCCAACACCTCCCTGTGGCCCCCAACAACAAAAATAAGCCATTGGTGTGTTGCGTGGGATTGGGAGACCCACAAACATTAACCAAATAAATAACATTAACCAAATAAATAAGAAGGAATAATAAATGAGGGCCTGTAGCCACTCACTGATTATTCACAGCTCCTGCAAAAGAGTGCCTCATAATGCTGTTCATGGGCTAATTTACATGTCTTTTGCTGTATGGTGGCGCCCCATTCTAGGCAGAGGCACCACTAGCATATTTTAAGTGTTTTTTGAGTGGGCTACAGGAAGTGCAGTAGTCCCCTAAAACAGTTAAAAACATTAACCCTATGTTTCATGTGTTTTCAAGCATTCCCAGAGCTTTTGTTTTTCAGCTCTGCAATGGGAGGGGAATCCTTAGGGTTGGTCTCAAGTTGGCATTATGTGATCTGAAGTGTTTAACGTTGTTTTGAATGCACAGGGATTATTAAAATGTCCATTGCTGAACATTGCAATGCTTTCTAGTAAAGATGAAGATCTTTGAATATGGTTTTCAGAATGTAAATGTTATTACAATGATAACTAACATGTCAAAGTTATATTATTATGGTAGTGACTTTTTCATAAAGCCCATTCAGTTTTGGCTTCATATATTCTTGACATGTCTTGACTCCTTGACAAAGCCAATAGGCTTGCATTTATATATTGATGTGGTACTCCCTTGAAAAGCCAATAGGTCTGCTTTTATACAATGACAGTGACTTATATTTAAAAAACGCAGACATTTACTGAATAAACAAAGGTTAGAGTGATGTTATAGTTAGGTATGGTATAAAAAGACCCTTACAAATTCACTGCAAAAATAAAGGTTTGAGTAATAGTTATAGTTAAGTAAAATGTCAGTTAAAATTTAACATTTTAAATGAAAAAAACATTAAAATCCAGCAGTTATAGTAACTATAACTCATACCCTAAAGTAACTATAACTCATTCTTTCCCCATGCACTGTTAATATGCTCACATTTTACATCACTCATGAAATTTTTAATCACTGCATTGAAAACATCCCTAATGACATCTGAAATGACATCCTTGATAGCAACACTGCATGGCTGGGCGTGAGTTATAATTACTTTCGTGCATGAGTTGTAGTGGATGGATGGGTGGATTGGAGGATGGTAGAGTAAATGGAAATCATAGAAGATGGATGGATGGGTTGGAAGGTGAAAGGACAGTGGAGTAAATGGAAATCTGAGAGGATGGATGGGTAGGTGAGAAGATGACAGAGTAAATGGAAATCTGAGAAAATGGCTGGTTGGATGGTTGAAAGGATGGCAGAATAAATGTGTTGCATGAACGAGTGTGACATGTTGTCTATGTTACGCTTGTTTGCATGGTTCCCTTTTCATATAATGCTGTTTGTAATGAAATAGACATGAGCATGACATGCCTCGTGTGGTGCTTGTGCCTGTTTCATATAATGCCTTACTTGTATGTTAGCGGGCTGTGTCCAGCTTGTAGAAGGAGAGGGTACATTTGAATGGAGCTGAGCAAGGGAAGTGGGATGCTAGTGTACATATATGGTGGGGAGACAGTTATAGGTATCAGTTGGTTTCTCTTCCTTGCCTGGTCCATACTGTCCTGTGAACAAACTTGGTGCTCATTACGGAATCTTCCTTTGCTTGGAGTTGCCTTCTTTCCATGTCCATTATGACTTTTCCTACACTGGTGACGAGCGAGCACAGATTTATGCAAATAATTAATCTCTGGCTGAGACGCTGTTGGTCCATCTACATATTTTGCAAACATTGGAACAATGATTGGAACAATGATTGGAGTGCTTAAGGCATTGCAGCACTGCTATTAGTGATAGGATGACGACCGGAGCCTATAAAGGTGTTGCTGTGTTTCCATTGGAACAAGGACAACGTTGTGTTTCATGACTGGTGTTTGTTTCTGTGGCTTCAATGCTCGGTTTCAGGGCCCTGTCTGCATTTACGGAACTATGGGAAGCGTAAGAATGCTGCATGTGATTACGGTGGAGGGGGAGTTTTCCCACAACATTTCAGTAAAGCTCCAGTTGCCGTGGCGAGTGTTTCTTCCTCGCTCTTTGTGAGAAGGAAAGTAAAAAATAGATAGCTTTGATTGTGCCATTGTTACCACAAGTGGATAATTAGGCACATCTTTCTACTATGATGCGCACACTTCCTACACAATTGACAGCAGTGACTCCTTTTTTTATTGGCGAGCACAAAGTGCTCCGTCCATTCTGTAATCTCTCTTTGGGCTTGAAACCACGCCCATGCCACGTCAGTCACTTACATTGGTTCGTGGGCTCGCCTTTTAAAATCTGCTTGCTTTCATTTGTGAAAGGCATGCATACGTCATGCCTTTTCCGGTGCTTAGCCCACCTACACAGCACCGATAAACTACTAAAAACATACAAGCCTCGATGTTTTCAGCATGGTTTCCGGGCTGCTTTATCTGTTTATTTACCACGCAGCGCGATCGTGCTGCATTTTACATGGCGCGATCGCGCTGCGTTTTATTGCTTTACAACGCTTATAGCTCTAACTCGAAGAAATGTGAGACCCGTTGCATTGAAAATGCTTGTATTTTTTAGATTTACAGTGTGTATATTGGTGTCATTGCATTATTTATATTTTTATTTACGGGCAATCTTTGCTTTATTTAGTATTTACTAGGACTATGTCGGGCATCGCCGTCTTTTCTCACAGCAATGGGTGAACCGCCCATGGACTGGGAGCCATGGGAGGTGGTTTTTTGTAGCATATTTAGAGTTTCTCGAGGGTGAGGAGTGTGAACCAGAGAGGAAATTAGGCATTGTTTACGGAGGATTGGTTTGAAAGAGTTTAAGAATTTGTCACATTGGTTAATCCTAGCAATAATAATGTTTATCACTATGCTTCTAAACAGTTATGTTTATGTTATGGTAAGAAGACTAACGTGGTGATGGAGAGATTCATTTTTTATTCTAGAAAACAATGTTCTGATGAGTCCAAAGAGGATAATGTATCTGCGCTTAAATCTCTAGCTGTGACTTGTAATTTTGAACATATTTGATATGAGCAGGTACTAAACTAATAATAGGAAGATACAAGAAGGACTATGGACCACTACTGACATGCTGCTATTGAGATTGCTAAGGCCATTGAGCATTCTGAAAAGATTGTACAGGAAATAAGGGACAATGAGAAGAATGAGGTGCATATAGCACCAAAGGATGGGGATAAGCTAAAGAAATCTCAAACGCACAAAAATGAGACAACGCAAACAACTGAGGTAAAGACCAAGTGGCAAAGACATGATGGGGGAAGTTTGACCTTGTGTTATAGGTGTGGTAATAGTGGACATTTAGGGAACTCCAAATTGTGTCCTGCAATAGATAACATTTGTTCCAGATGCAACAAGAAGGGTCATTGTAGTACGGTGTGCAGGTCAGCACACAGGAGAGTGAATTTGGACAGTGACAGTATATATGATAATTGTGAACAGGAAATCAAGACTGTATTGAACATAAGTGGGGGGGCAGGTATATCTACATTTCCTTCATGTAAAATTGCAATTAATGGGGTCACATTACGTGTGCTAGTGGATTCATGCACCTAGTACACAAGTATTTCACATGCTATGGTTACAGAGAAATGGCCCAATAAAAATGTATTGCCTCCAGATGTGGCATCTGCTGGGTATACAGGTCATAAAATTGACTTAGTTTGGTACTTTTGGCTAATTTAGAGTTTTCTGGACGTCGCACTTATGGGAAGATTTACGTAGCTAGGAGTGGACAGTCCTTGTTGGGGTGGCCACACCAAGAAGAAATGGGTATTAGATTGGACCCAAGGGCTGATCATCCCATGTACACCATTGGAAATCCTCCCAATATCAATAGTGAGGGAATAACTGGAGGATTGGATGTATTCATTCATGAGTTAAAATCACAATTCCCTGATGTTTTCATTGACAAGTTGGGTCAATACTAGGGGTTTAGGCATCGCACTAGATTGTGTGACAATGCCATCCCCACATGTTGTAAGGTGAGGAATGTACTGTTGTCCTACAGGAGCAAACTTAAGGACTTGTTGCGTGATATGTGTGAAAAGAACATTATTGAGCCTGTGTCATCACCATGGGTGTCTCCGGTTGGGATTTCAGTTAAATCTTCAGGGAAACTAAGCTCTGTGTTGTTTTGCACAGTCTTAACCATGCTTTTTGGGTGGATGGCTATCCGCTTCCTAATTTACATGAGATGGTTACCACATTAGTTGGGGTACAAGTGTTTTCATGTCTAGATTTAGATAGTGCATACCATCAAGTTCACCTAGGTGGTGAATCAAAAGTCCTTACAGCTTTCATCACTCCAGAATGATTGTTTAGGTTTTGCCGGACGCCGTTTGGGCTGACTAGTGCACCATCTGTTTTTCAAAGGCTAATGGAAAACACTCTTGAAAATTTAAAGGGCGTTATAGCCTTTCAGAATGACATATTAGTGTTTAGCAAAAATGCAGAGGAGCATGATGACAACTTAAGGAATGTTTTAGCAGCTCTGTCATCAAAGGGTCTTACGCTACTCTCAGACAAGTGTAAATTTGAGAAATGTGAGGCATAGCATTAGTGGTGTGTGCACTAAACCCAAATGCAATCATGTGGAAAACATCTCTAATGCTCCTGTTCCCACCTGTAAAGAGCAGTTAGTAGTGTTTTGTGGGCTAACTGAATTTTATGTGAAGCTTATTCCTAATTACACATCCAAAGTGGATCATTTCAAGTGCTTGTTAAAAAAGATTGCAAAGTTTGAATGGACTGAAAGTATGACTGCAGCATTTAATGTTTTGAAAACCTTGATAGTAAATGCACCATGTCTTAAACCTTTTATAATTTGAAAGCAATGTGTTGTGATGGTCGATGCCAGTAACTGTGGATTGGGTGGTGTGTTGATGGAGAGGGATCATGTCAAGGAGTGGACTGTGGCGTATGCATCAAGAGCTTTGCGAGATGCTGAGAAGAATTATTCCATGATAGAGCGGGAGTTGTTAGCATGTGTGTGGGGGCACAACACTTTAGTCCTTTTTTGTGAGGGACAAAATTCAGCATTAAGACATATCACAAGCAACTTGAGCACATCATGGCACCTGGTCGGGGCTTACTATGACAGCAAGGTTGACAAATTGGGCTCTTGATTGCAAGGTTTTCAGTACCAGTCGGAGTATGTGCCTGGGAAGATTAATATGCATGCTGATTGCATATCCATGTTTCCAGGATATGATCCCAATGAGACAGATGTGGAAGAAGGTGAGGTAGCATTTATATTGCAAATTAGTAGGTTTGGATCACCCAATTGTTCAAGAAGCTAAATGGAGTGAGGAGCTGGAGAACGATCATGAGCTGAACAAGGTAACAGTTTATTTTGTGTGTTTGGCCAGAGGAAAGGAAGATTCCAGGAGAATGAATAAGTTATTTCAAAGTACTGGATGAATTAACTATAGAAAACAGTACTGTGGTGTGAAGAGACAAGTTCATACCCACTTTTAATCTGAGCAAAGTTATTGTGGACGGGCTCATGGAGGTCACAGGGGTATTTCAAGCACTAGAAAGTGAGTCAGGGCGAATTTTTGGTGGCCAGGGATAGATGTTTTTGTTTATCACCAGGTAAGGATGTGTGGAGAGTGTACTTCTAGTGCCAAATTGGCTAAAGCACTGTCTACTGGTTGAGTTTCCTGAAGCACCATGGTGAAAATTGGGTCTGGATATTATTGACCCATTTGCTGTGTTGCCAAGACAGTAGGCATTTGGTATTGTTCTGGTTGGATACTATTCAAAATGGCTTGAGCTCAAAATGGTAAAGAAAGTCACTTCTGAAAATGCACTAGGCTTCTTGGATTAAATTTTTTGCAGAGAGTTTATTCTCCAGGAGGTAATAACAGATAATGGCCCCCAGGGTGTCAGCAAATACATGGAGAGTTATTTGGAGAAGTGTGGGGTGACACATTAGAAAATTGCTGTGATCCATCCCGAAGCGAACATTTAGATTGAGAGATTCAACCGTGTGGTCAAAGAAGCTATTCTGTTGTCTGTGAAAGGAGGTTTGAATTGGAGCAATGTGCTAGTGTATAGGACTTTTCCTAATGCAGTGACTCCTGTGAGTACTTTTGAATTATTGAGGAAGCAAACCTAGCACTAGCCTAGTGCCCTGGTGGCTGAAGGAAAAAAGGAAAAGTGAGGGTGAAAATACTGAGGTGGATTTTAAAGGAATTTGATTCAAGGTGGAGGAGTGCAAGCCTAAAATGAGAAATTACTTAAATAAGAGGAATGGAGCTGTAAGCAAGCAAGTAGTGAAGGTTAATGACAAGAAAGGGAGAATAGATGATATGGGATATGCCATTTGGTCAGACCCCACACAAGTTATTGAAGTCTTTAGGAATGCTGTCCAAGTGGAGATGGTGTGTGTATGGAATCTAAGTAGAGTATTGTTGTTCTGGGGTGGGAAAGTGTGTCCTGACGAACACCAAAGCAAAGCAAGTGACCTTGAGTAAGGGACGTTATAATTAGGAAATAGAATTAAATAACACATAACACATAAAACACAAAACACACAAAGATTAACTTAAAAAAATAAAGGTTACAGGGACGTTATAGTTAGGTTCTCAATTTACTTGCACAAAATCATAGAAGCTCAGCGGTTATAGTTAGAGTTATTTCAAGTAACTATAACTCACTCCCTAAGGTAACTGTGACTCGCATCCGCGCCATGCAGTTTCTTCTTCAATAATTTGACTGCTAATGTTTCATTTATACTTTCAGTGACGTTATAGAAGTTGTCATTAGTGCTGTAATATCTGGGGTAATTAGCAGTTACATAATGGAATGGAAGCAAGAGGGAGAGAAAGTGACAGTACCGCAGGTGGAGCTTCAAGCTCCTGTGGGAGCCTCCATTGCTCCCGCAAGCAGGGATCTGCTTTAAATAGCAGCTCCTTGCTTGTGTGAGCAATCTTTTCATCCGTTTCCCGCACGCATATTTGCGTGCAGGGAAACAGATGAAAACTGTGCTCTCTACAAGTAGGAGCTCTTTAAAAGTGTTGAGACGGGACCACTCACCTGAAAAGCAGGATGTCGGCAGGGGCGATGGTATGCCCACCGACCTCCTGGAACACCTCTCGGCCCTTCCTGGTGGACACAGAAACCCCGACAGGTGTCCCAAAAGGAAAGGGGAAGTGGAAGAGAAAGAGACAAAACACTGCCACATCTTGCCCGTCCAGCCAGGCACCCTGTATCTTCGGGGCAGGTCGTTGTTGACAGAGTGATAGTAGAGTTTGTGCACTCAACTTCCTTGAAACTGAATCTCTCTTTCTGATATGGGCACGGGAGCGGTAGAAGAACACTGGGATGCTCCAGCACTTTTCTTGGATAATAATAACTGTTGGCACAATTACTAACACTGCATTACCAAAAACCCAAACTGAGTACAATAACAATAAGTACTACGACACTAGGGCTGGCTTCACAGAGATTCACTGTTACACACTACAATTAGAAGTGTGGTTGCACTTATTATGCACAAGAAAGACAAACAAGGGCATTAATTATATCACATATAACTTTCCTGCATGCATAGGGTTAAACTAAAAGGAACAAAAACAATCCAAGAAATACAAATGTCCACTCTGGGATTAAACAATTAGGGTGGCACAGTTTGGTTTGGTTTCACTATGTGTGTGAAAACCCCTTCAAAAGCAAATTCCTCAAACCTGAAACACAGGCATGAATGATACAATTTAAATCCAAGAGTTATGCTATTAGAGAAAGAAAAGTCATGTGAATGCTCTTTTAAAATTGCACTGTCACTTTTTGTAGTACTTGAGCTCAAGCAAATTTCCTGAAGCACATTTAGGCAAGCAACTACAATAATAATGTAGAATGTTCAGAAATGCATTTGTCTCTTCAAGATAAGCACTCTGCCAAAATACGAGGTCTGAAATACAACAGCTGTTCTAGGAAAGCGCGGCGCTCAAAGAACAAACTCCCTGGGGAATACTAGTCACTTAGCTGCAGTCTTTTCCGGAGTGCTGGATGAATGCCTGGTGTCAGCTGGTACGGGAATGAAGAAAAGAATTGCCTCAAAAGTCCTGAATACGAGGATGACAGCAGGGGCTGGATTGCCAAATCAGATGCTGAGATCAGGAAGCAAAACAAAGCCAAGCAGGGAGGCATGCTTCACTCTGCTATTTATAGCCAATCAGGAAAGCAGTTGAGTTTTCACATGTGGATGAGTCACCACACCCAATTAGAAGCACATGTCTACACCACACCCAATTAGAAGCACATGTCTACACCTGCTCAAATTAGCAAACAAGCATTGATAAAACCAATTGTGTAACACAGCACATTATGTTTACTTAGAAACATGAAGGTTTAACCAAGAACAGAGATATGATTTAACCATAATCCCTGGGGATGCTGACAGATAACGCAGGAGGATTCCTGACAAAAAGCTCCTGCTTGTAGAAAGCGAAGTTGTTTGCTTTTGCTTGGGGGGAGCTGTCAGCTCTCACCAAGCAAAGGTTAACAGCTACCTCCCAACGGTGGGTACCTCGGGAGGCAGCAGGAGCCGGCCCTGGGGGGTGGCAGTCCCCAGGTCCACCCATTGCTCCACAAGGAGGCCTGCATGGCCTGTCTCCATTGTTAGAATTTAGTCCCAGCGAGTTTGTCCCTGGGCCTCAGTGGCCCCCTGCATTAATTTAAATGCATATGCAGCAGGGATCTGGCAGGCCTCTGGCCTGGGGAGGCATGCGCCCATCTGCACAATATATTACACTTTGCCCCAGGGAGGTGGTGGTCCCCGGTACTGTGTGGCCCCCCCCACACTATATAGCACTTGTCCCAGGGAGGTGACAGTCCCCGGGGCTGCGGGGAGCCAAGCGGGCCCCCCAGCATCACTTTAACAACTTTTGCTCTGGGAAGGTGGGGTGCCCAGGGTGCAAGGAGTGCCACGCAGGCTCCCCCGTAGATAATAAACAGTGCCCTGGCGAGGTAGCGGTCCCTGGCACCACCAATAATCCCTAGTTTCGTGAGAGTACTTTTGCTATTACATAGGCACATTATTTTAGCCTAGGCCTGCAGCTTGTGCCCTTTCACTCCGGGCATGCATTTTTATTTTTCTGTTATGTTAGCAGAAGCATTATTTTAGTGGAAATATTTTGATTATTTTATCAGCTTGTCCTTTTACACAGATTTCTGTTATTCTTTTCTCTGCACAGCATTTAATTCTGTGCTCTACTTAAGGTTGTAGGGAAAAAGTTACAAATTATTTCCAAATCAAAGCGTTCATCATTTATACACAGAAATATATGTGTTGTCACATCAGGGCAGTTTTCTCAGAACACCAGATATTCTAATATAAAACACATCACTCCCCCTACTCAATAGAGGAGAATTCCTACCAGTTGCCATTGTGCACTGCACGTCGCCTCTGCAGTTTCTGCTGAGACCTGATGCAGTCTCTCTCTCCATGTTGAGAATCTGCAGTAGACCAACAGACCTTCTTTATCTACAATCGCAGGTATGGGGGACGGGTTCTCCTGGGGGGACCAGATGGGCAGATTAGGGCTTACTCTTCCATGCTCTTGTAGAAAACCTTAGTAATGCAGGTAGAGATTTTAGAACCATTGTTGTGAAAGTATGGTGGGACTTTTCCTATGTTTCATTAGGTCGAGCATTGCAGTGCACATGCACTGCTTTTCCGACGTGTTGGTGTGTATCTGGGCTTTTAACAACGCCCACCTCACGCCCATCACTACCACTCGTTCGTGGGCTTGCCCTTCAAAAATCCTTTGATTACATTGCTAAATGGTTTACCTTTGTCCCTCCTTGGGGAGGTTTTTTTACCGCCTGGGCCATTGCCCCTGTTACATGGCTAATTGCACTTTTGCTAATAAGTTTGACTGCGAGGGAACTTCTTTTCCTTTTGTGCATCTCTTCACGCTGATGCTCATGGCGGCCGTGGCGCTATGAATCGGCTCCCTTATGTGAAAGTGTTTAACTTTCAATTTTCAATTTATGTGGCAAGAAAAGTCGTGTTAGGAGTTTATAACGCTAACAGCTCCAACTTGAGCAGATGCAAGACCCATTGCATTGCAAATGCTTGTTTTTCTTGTCACTGCCTATACATGGCTTTTTACATAGAATGAAGTTGATTCAATAAATCGTATTGAACCTAGTCCTGCTTCTTGTAGGAGGCTGGCCTGGTGTGTGGTGGCTACCTATGGTACATACACCTTATACCAGGTATCCCTTATTAGTGCAGTGTAGTCAGTATCTAGAAGCCAGTCTCTCTAGACGTAGCTGTGGATGAGCAGTCAAGGCTTATCTAGGAGACATGCAAAGCTCATGCAATACCACCATAGTCACACTTAGTACTTACAAGCATGAAAGAAAACACTCAGTGTTACAAAAATAAAGGTACTTTATTTTGGTGACACAAATACCAAAAATACCATG
Organism: Pleurodeles waltl; assembly: GCF_031143425.1. Taxonomy (NCBI): domain Eukaryota; kingdom Metazoa; phylum Chordata; class Amphibia; order Caudata; family Salamandridae; genus Pleurodeles; species Pleurodeles waltl. The sequence continues at coordinate 614,990,106 of NC_090438.1, forward strand.
GAGACTATACTCCCTTAGGAGGTAAGTAATACACAAATTATATACACTAGTTTGCAAAACAGCGCAATTAGTGAAAATCACAATAGGAAGAAAAGAGCCTGGGGGAGCACAAACCACATATGTGTAGAGGGGATCTAAGAGTACCAAGAAAGCTCAAAGGCAAGTACCACAACCCACCCCAGCGACCAGGAAAACAGGAGTAAATCACAGTAAGTTTCTCAGAACACACACAGAAAAGTAAAGAAGAATATTGCAAAATCCAGAAGAGACTGCAAGACACCAACAGTGGATTCCTGATCAAGAAGGCCTGTGGAAGAAGGGTACGAAGTCCAAGAAGCACAGCAGAGTCCAGGAAGGGCAGGAGCCCCTACCAACCAGGATGAAGGTGCAAAAGGTGAACCACTGGTGAAGAACAAAAGTCAGCACTGCACCCAAGAAAACGAAGTCGGGTTCCTGGAGGATGTGGGTGATGGCCCCCGCTCGAAGGAGAATTGCAATCAGGTTTGCGTCTTCGGGTTCCACCAACAAGCCTTGGCACATGCAAAACTTGTGGTTAGTGGAAAATGGGGTTGCCAGGGACCAGGAAGGACCAGGTGGACTCTACCCAGGAAAAGGAGTCAGAGGGGGCCCTCAGCAACACAGAGAGCCCACAGAAGCACAGGCACCGCCCACAGTAGTCCAACAGGACGGGGACAGGAGAGTCGCAGAAGAGGCCCATGCAGTACTACGAGAAAGGCTCCCACACCGCCGGAGAACCAGTCAGGGAGCTGTGCATCACAGGAAGGAGTGCTGGGGGCTGGAGCTTCAAGAAGCCTGAAGATCTTGTGGAAAGGATGGCAACAAGCCTTGGTAGCTGCAAAGGACTTGGTGCATGGGGGTACTGTCGTGCGTGGGCAGGCGAGGGCTTACCTCCACCCAAGTTGGACAGCTGGAAGACAGGACTGTCTGAACCACTTCAGTCCACCACCCGTGATGCAGGATCCACGCAACTCAGCAGGAGAGGGGATCCTCACAGCCGGTTGTCATCACAGTTGGTGTCTGCAGAAGCAGGGGAGTGACTCCCTCACTCCAAGGGAGAGTCCATCTTCCTTCTGATGCAGACTGAAGACGGGCTGTCCTCAGAGGATGCACGCCATGGGAAATGTTGCAGTTGCTGGAAGAATCAGAGATACAATGTTGCAGAAGGCATCTTGCTTCTTTGTTGCAGCTTGTAGGGTCCTGAAGATTCCAGATGCAGTTTCTTCAGTCAGAAGTCGAAGTGGAGGGTGCAGAGGATTCCTGCTGGAGTCTTGCAATCTGAATCTAAGGAGCCACCCAAAGGAGAGACTCTGAAAAGCCCTGAGAGGGGGATTGGTCACCTAGCTGAGTGACCACCTATCAGGAGGGGGCTCTGACTTCACCTGCCGGCACTGGCCACTCAGAGGCTACCAGAGTTCCCTGCCAACCTTGAATCCAAGATGGCAAACCCAGGGACCCTCTGGAGGAGCTCCGACCATCACCCCTGGGGTGGTGATGGACAGGGCAGTGGTCACTCCCCTTTTCTTTGTCCGGTTTCGTGAGCAGGGACTGGTGGTCATTGAACTGGTGTAGACTGGATTGTGTAAGGAGGGCAACAAATGTGCCCTTCAAAACAATTCCAGTGGCTTGGAGAGGCTACCCCTTCCAAGCCTGTAACACCTATTTCCAAAGGGAGAGGGTGTAACACCCCTCACCGAAAGGAAATCCTTTGTTCTGCCTTCCTGGGCTCAAGCTTTTCAAGCAACAGGAGGGCAGAAACCTGTCTGAGTGGTGGCAGCAGCTTGGGCTGCCTTGAAACCCTCAGAAGGCTGTAATGGCAATACTGGGGTCCTCTAAGAAGCCCCCAGAGTGCATGGAATCATACAACCAATGTTTGCAAAAAGCCTTGGGGTATGATACCAAACATACCTATGGTCGGAGTTACCATTATGTAGCTGAACATAGGTATTGACCTATGTCCAATACACTGTTAAAATGGTGTCCCCGCACTCACAAAGTCTGGGAAAGTGGGCCTGGAGTTCGTGGGTGGTACCTCTGCTAGTGCAGGGGTGCCCTCACACACAGGTATTTGGCACCTTGCCCTCTGGGCTGGAAGGCCTTGCATGGGGAGACCTGGTGTAGTGAAAAGTGGCAGTGAAAGGGTGCTTGCAATGGCAGTCCTGCAGAACCCTTTGTTTGGGCTCCCTATGGGTGGCAAAATATATACTACAGCTCATAGGGATCCTCTGGGACCCCCAAGCCCTGGGTATCTTGGTACCATATACTAAGGACCTATAATGGGGCACCAGTGTGCCAATTGTGGGTGAAATACAGTGATAACAGTTACCAACATCTAAATTTAAGGGAGAGAGCATAACTACTGGGGTCCTGGTTAGCCGTATCCCAGTAGACACAGTCAAATACACTGACAAACAGGCCAAAAGTGGGGATAACCAAGCTAAAAAGAGGCAACTTTCCTACACTTCTGTTTTGCCTTTGTGTGTGTGAGACTTATGTGACTGAGAGAAAGGGGTAAGATCTGTTCCACCACGATTTCCCTGAGATATCCAGATGACATGCTAAGGACTGCCACAAATCTGATTTTACTTTTGGGTACTGGTGAGGTGCTGTTTGCTGGCTGGAAGGGTTAGGCCGACAGGTGTCAGAGTGTGCAGGATCAGACTTAGACCCCCGCGCCTGGTGGTGCTGCCGCCCAAATCCAGCAGGGGTCTGTGCTTTTTATAAAATAAATCTTGGAAAAAATCAGCAGATCCATCCAAGTTTTTTTAAATGACATTTAAAAACAATGCTTTTTAGCCCTGGCGGTGTCCCTTGGGGACCCCTACACCAAGGCTGGGGGCTCAGGGTATCCCTAACCTTTCCCCTTTTCTTGTTTTTTGTTTGAATCGACTGAAGCCGATTCCCAAAATGGCTGCCAACACTTCCTTGTAGAAGTGTTGGCAGCCAATCAGTTCTCGGCACGGGACAGTTGGATCTGCCAAGGATCCGCATCCCTAGATATGTATATGTTTTACCTTATACTACTAGACAGATTTACAACAAATCACAAAAAGCACAATCTGTGCAACAGGATCTAGCTTTTTGCCAAATGTGTTGTAATTCTGTTCAGTGCTTTGGGCTGCTTGTGTCTGTGAAGACCCTATGGAAAAATGAATGGGGTAAACTGGTTTCAGACCCTCTGTTTTTGTCTTCCCCCACTTGACGGATCACCCTGAAAATTTCAAGACAGCAGCTGAACCAACTGAAGCATACGTTTTGAAAATGTCTTGAAGATTCATCAAGCGGCGCAAACATTATTGGCAAAAAAACTCAACTCCTCCTATGGAAACTAGGTCCTAACTGTAACTACCTAGTGGCGATCGCCAGTAGGTAATATAAAATATATATCTATATATTTATCATATTAATTTAAAAGAGCCAAAAGTTACAGGAACGTTATAGCATAGAAATTCACCAGTTATACTTAGAGTTATCTCCAGTAACAATAACCTGTGCCCTAAGGTAACTATAGCTTGCATCCCCGCCATGCACAGTTTTTTTGTCAAAACTTTTACTGCAAATATTACATAGATATTATCAATTATGTTATCTAAGATGTCATGAGTTCCATAATTTGCGGGGTCATAGCAATGCATGACGATGGCGCAAGTTACAGTTACCTTAGGGCAGGAGTTATAGTTACTTGGGGTAACTCTAACTATAACTGGTGAAATTCTATGGTTTTGTACATTTAAAATGTGAGCCTAACTTTAACGTCCCTGCAACCTTTTGTATCTTTAAGTGAATTTCTATGCTTTTTTATAATACTACTTCCTAACTCTTAAGTCCCTGTAACCTTAGTTTTTTTCAGTAAATTTATATGGCTTTTAACGTATGGTAATTTTCATTACTGTACATAATGCAACCACCGCAGCTTACTGCCTCTGGTCATGCACGGCAGCGGTTGGCTACAGGCCCTGACCGGAGACCAGGCCTTGAGGCCAACCCCCTATAAGCACCCAACCTTGCACTGTGCACGGCCTTCACCCGTGCGCAGGGGAGGTCTCCCGCAAGACCTGGCCTGCAACCAGACCCTGCGGCCAACCCCTATAACTGCCCAACCACATGCTGTTCAAGGCTCTTTGGCACGTTAGGAGTCACCCGTGGCCTCTCTAGGTATGAGAATAGGTGTGAGAGGGTGTATCTGGTGGTGAGAGTGGCTGTCAGATTGTCTGTTTGGGTGTGAGAGTATGTACATCAGTGTTTTCGTGGGTGCATCAGTTTGTGTGTGGGTCTGTGAGTGGGTGCATGACGGTGTCAGCTCGTATGTGAGTGGGTGTGAGAGTCTGATTGGGTGCGTAACTGAGTAGGTCTTTGAGTGGGTGTGTGAGGGTCTGACTGGGGCTGTGACTGGGTGCACTAGGGTCTGAGTAAGGCTGTGAGTGGGTGAGTGAATGTCTGTGGGTCTGTGAGTGGGCCCCTAAGTGTGTCAATGGGTGTGAGAGTGGGAGAAAGATTAAAAGAGATGGAGAGAGTGCGAAATAGAGTGAGAGGGAGAGAGATAAAGATTTGTTTAATGCTTTGACATATGACATATTTAGAATGAGAAATTTCTAGACAAACTGAAAAGAAAAATGTATTTGTCATTTAAAAATAGTATGATTACCTTTCAGGATGAGCCTTAAATATTTGTAGTAAAAAAAAAAAAGATGGAAATGAGTCTGGCTGGACTTGAACGCTCAATGTAAAGGTCTGTGACCTTCACACAGAGCTATTCATTTCTTTTCTATTTTTGCTATTTTTTTTAGCTCTCTATGGGCTATCTGGGACCGTTGGGAAAGCCATAAGGCCTCCCTCGCAGTCCCTGACTCTATTCATTTAATAATATGCCCTTATAGGCTATCTGGGGCCGTGGGGGAAGCCTCAAGGCCTCCCCCGGGGTCCCTGGACATTTTTTCATTTTTATTTATTTTCTGCCCTCGCGGCCATCTGAGACCGCAGGGGGAGCCTCCATGCCTCCCCCACGGTCCCACCTTATTTTGTTATTTAGTTTTTTAAGCCCTTTATGAGCTATCCGGGACCAAAGAGCTGCATTAAGCAGCAGCTCCGTGGTTGCTAAAGCAAACCTTTCATCTCTGTCCTCTCCACGCATACCTGCGTATATTTCTGAACAAATTGAAAAAAATAAATTGTCAATTAAAAAGAGTGAGATTGCCTTTTAGTATGAACCTTACACTTTTAAAATTTAAAAGAAATGAAAATAGGGAAATTACCACAGACTCACCTGGGATAGAACCCTCAACTTTCAGTGTGAGTGGCTGAGCCCTTAAACATTATGCCTCAGGTGAGTGCTTACTGTGCTTGCTCTATTTGAAGTAATTGCATGGAGAGACCATTGTAATGACTAGCTCTCTCTCTCTTTCTTCCATCCCATTATGGAGAGAGCGAGTGACAGGACTGTGGGGGGAGTCTCAAGGCCCCAGTGGTCTTAGCTGGCTCCCCATGCCCTGTAGGAGCCAGCATTGTGCCCCCAAGGAGGGAGATGGTTTAATAGCAGCTCCCTGCTTGCGGAAGCAATGTTGTCATCTGTCTTCTCACCTGCTGTCAGAAAGTGGACTTTGTTTGCTTTTGCATTGTGGAAGCTGTCAGCACCCCGGGACATAGCAGCAGTCAGCCCATGTGGCCACCCTCCAACAAGTATAGCCCTGGGGAGGTGGTGGAACCTGGGGCTGTGGGGTTCCGGAACGAACCCCCTTCACACTTTTATTGTAGCCCCAGGGAGGTGGTGAACCCCAGGGCTGTGGGGTGGGGGGCAGGGTGGCTGTGCAGCCTCCCTGCATTGTTTATCTATACTGCCCTGGGAAGGTGGCAGTCCCCAAGGCTGGGGGGGGGTTGGGTGGCCCCCCACATACAGAATGTTTTTAGCCCCAGGGAGGTGGTGGTTCCCGGGACTGTGGGGGAGGTCTGACGGCTCCATGCATTAAAATTAACAATGCCCCCAGGACTTGAAAGTGCGGGAGTCTGCGCAAAAAACAAATTCTTTTTTTTCTCTGTGGGGTTCCCTCTGGAAACCCAGCACCAGAATTAAGCGGTCAGGGTGTCTCTACCCCTACCCCTTTTATTTATTTTTTATACTTTTTTCTGGGACTCTGCTGAATTCCTGTCCTAACATGGCTGCCACCGCTTCATTGTTGAAGTGTTGGCAGCCAATCAGATCTCAGCAAGAGATCGAAAGGGGTCATGAATCCTTCCCGTCCCTATAGATACAAATTTAGATTTTCATTAATTTCTCTAAAACTACTGAATGGATTTTTACCAAATAACATAAAGTGCACTTTCTGGACCAAGAGCTACCTTTCTCCCAAATTTAGTGTAATTCCGTCCAGTGATTTCGGCGCTATCGCTGTTCAAAATCCCTATGGAAAAATGAGTGGGGAACACTTGTTTTAGGACTCCCCCATTTGTTTTGGCCCCTGCTTGACGGATCATCCTGAAACTTTCCAGAGAGCAGCTGAAGTGACCACCACAGTTTTTTGGAAAATCCTGTGAAGATTCATCAAATGGCACCAAAGTTATTAGCAAAACAAAAAAACAAAAGTTTTTTCTATAGAAACTAGGTCCTAACTATAACCGCCTAGTGGTGACCGCCACTAGGGTTACGTATACATAAATACATATATATATATTATATATATATATATTTAATCATTTAAAAAAATAAAGGTTACAGGGATGTTATAGTTAGGTTCTGAATTTAGTCGCACAAAACCATAGCAATTCAGCAGTTATAGTTATGGTTATTTCAACTAACTATAACTTGTGCCCTATAACGTGAATAAAAATATCAATGAAACATTAGCAGACAAATTATTGAAGAAAAAACTGTGCATGGCGGGCAGACTGTCCTCAGATCCAATAGTGATTTAGTGGGGCTTGGGGTCCAGTACTTATACCCAGTTGAGCCTTTGAAGTGGTGGGGACTTCAAAGAAAAGCTTTTGAAATGCACAAGATCCCTGGCCTTCCTTCCCTGGCTCCACACAGTGGGGGCAGGCACAGCCCTATTTACGTGTGGCAGCTCCTCCCTCCCATCTAGCCCACGAAGGCCCATCAGCCTGGTGATGGGCCATCAGGATGTAAATGTCACACCCCAGCACCATTTGTGTGTGACTGTCTAGAGGGAATGCACAAAGCCCTGCTGTCACCCACCCCAGGCATCTATTCAGAGACAGGCAGAGGCACAGAATGGTTAAAGTAAGAAAATGCCAACTTTCTAAAAGTGACATTTAAAGACTTAGGGCCATATTTATACTTTTTGATGCAAAACTGCGCTAACGCAGTTTTGCGTCAAAAAAATTAGCGCCGGCTAACGCCATTCTGAAGCACCATGCGGGCGCCGTATTTAATCAATGACGTTAGCTGGCGTTAGCCGCCGGCGCTGCCTGGTGTGCATGGAAAAAAACGACGTACACCAGGCAGCGCCGGCGTAGGGGGATATGGAGCTTGGGCGCCAAAAAATGGGGCAAGTCAGGCTGAGGCAAATTTTTCGCCTCAACCCGATTTGCGCCATTTTTTTTGACTCCCAACCCCCATAGAAATGACTCCTGTCTTAGCAAAGACAGGAGTCATGCCCCCTTGCCCAATGGCCATGCCCAGGGGACTTCTGTCCCCTGGGCATGGTCATTGGGCATAGTGGCATGTAGGGGGGCACAAATCAGGCCCCCCTATGCCACATAATTTTTTTTTTTAAATACTTACCGGGACTTACCTTAATGTCCCTGGGATGGGTCCCTCCAGCCTTGGGTGTCCTCCTGGGGTGGGCAAGGGTGACAGGGGGTGTCCCTTGGGGCATGGGAGGGCACCTCTGGGCTCCTTCGGAGCCCACAGGTCCCTTAACGCCTGCCTTGTCCAGGTGCTAAAAAACGGCGCAAAAGCGGCCGTACGTCATTTTTTTGGATCCGCCCACTCCCGGGCGTGAATTTTGCCCGGGAGTGTAAATACGGCGCACATGCCTCGGAGTCAGTTTTTTAGACGGGAACGCCTACCTTGCATATCATTAACGCAAAGTAGGTGTCCACGCTAAAAAATGACGCAAACTCCATGGACTTTGGCGCTAGACGCGTCTAACGCCAAAGTATAAATATGGAGTTAGTTTTGCGTCGGAATTGCGTAAAAAAAAACGACGCAATTCCGGCGCAAACAGAGTATAAATATGCCCCTTACAATTTCAACTCTGACTTCACCATAAGCTGTGGTTTTAAATTGTGAGTCCAGAGGCACCAAACTCCTAATTTTGATCTTTTCCCAATTGGAGTTTAACTTAAAGGCTGCTTCAGGGGAATCCCAATGTTAACCAAATAGCAGTTTAAAACTGCACACACAGGTTCTGTAGTAGTAGTCCTGTGACGGTAGTACTGTCGCCAGGCCAGCGGTAATGACAGCCAAATAATGACCCTGGCGGTGCTCCTTCCCATAGACAGCCAATGTACCACCCCAAACGCCAGTGCAGTACAAACAGTGAACACGGCGGTAGCAATCTCCAGGCAGGTGGAAGACAATGATCCGCCCACCATATTATGACATAGCACACCGCCAGAATTTCGAGGGTGGTAGCAACGCGACCAAAAGCCTGGCGAAAACACATCATATAAAAGGAGACACTCACCTCCGGGGACACAGAGGAGTCCGCGGCTGCCATGGAGCCAGAACTGCAAGTCTTCCCGATGCTGTACCATGCCATGGCTCTCCTGGAGCACCAACTCCGACGAAGATGACGACGGTGAGTACAGCCGCCTAGCACACAAGGGAGGGAGGGAGTGAATGGATAGTGACACACACACACGCACAACAAACACCATACACACACACCACGCACCCAGAACCATCTGCAGAGTTAATCAATAGTAACAGTACCCAGGAGCAAAGAAAGCCAGGGCACATACCTCTGTTCCAACCACTGTAATCCAGTAGGATGAAGAGCCCAAATCCAAACAAATAAAGAATTGCTTATATACATGCACAGCCAGTGGCCAGTTCAAAGTCTGAAAATGCCCACAGGGCAAAATCCAAGCCCCAACTTGACTCCTGACAACATCGGGACTCCACTGTGCAGGGGCATCATGTTGAAATAGACAGGCACCTCAGGAGGCAAGGTGGGTGAGGGGCTAGGGGGACTTCTTTTTGGGAGGGGGTCCTTGGGTTTGGGTTTGGGTGGGGGCAGCATGTTACCTTTCCATTTTTGGGGCGGAGAAGTGGGCTTGGGGCGAGGGGCCGGAGTTTCAACCAGGTGCCCCTTAGTGGCCGCTGAATTCTTAAGGGGTGGAACTGGGCTAGACTTGGTGCTGGGGGTACTTGGAAGGGGGTGGTACCTTTCTCTTATGGGCAAGATGGGGGGAGGGGAGAGAAGAGGTCATGGCAGGAAAGGAAAAGCTTCTTAGGACCAGTGGGGCGGGATGTGGGAGGAGGTGTGGGAGTGGAGGTAAAGGGAGTGGTTGTAGGAGGAGATGTGCTGGACTTGGGTGCAGGTGCATGGACAGT